>NW_006208495.1:2262568-2286971 GCF_000334495.1 Tupaia belangeri chinensis
AAAAAAAAAAAAAAGATTTTATTATTGTCTTGTGTGTAAATTTGCCTTAATTTCACTCCATCTTTCAAGGTGTTATGTGCTAGATTTTTTTTCTTTTTTCTTACTATTTACCTTTTCTTATATTCTATATTCATTTTTCAATGATAACTAATCAAATATTAGCAATTAAACTTGACATTTGCTTGGTAAAGTATAAATTTATTTTACTTTTTAAAAATTTCTTATTCTTGGGACCAGCAGTTGGTATAATGGCTATGTCGCTGGACTCCCATATAATCGACTGTGGCTGGGGGCCCGGGCCCAGCGGGCTTAACTCATTCGGAGCGTGTGCATGTGTGCCCAAGATCCCAAGAGGAGAATGGAGAAGAACGAATTGTGGCATGGCCATACCCCTGGGGGGTGATTTCTTGCTTTCTGTCTCTGTCTCTCTCTGTCTTTCTGGCAAGGGCACGCACCCTATAGCAAAATTCTCTTAAAAAAAATTCTTATTCTCATAAGCCAGCAGGTGTTGTGGTGGTTAAGAGACTGGATTCTTACATGACCGACCCCATGGTTCTAGTCTTGGGCCTGGTGGCTTTTAAAACATCCTGAGTGTGTGTGGATTTGTGCCTCAAATCCCAAGAGGATAATGGGGGATAAAGGATTGTGGCATGAACAACCCTGGGGAGAGATTTCTCACTTTCCTTCTCTTTCTCCAGTGAGCACATGTGACATATAGAAAAAAATTTATTTTCTTAATTTTCTCTAATGTTTACCTTTTCCAAGGCTTGGAAATCTTATGAATAAAGAGAATTTTCTTAGCATCTTAGCTTGATTGGCTTGTAGAGTAAGGATGACTTCATAAAACTTGGCACAGAGAAACTCAGGATATTTGAGCATAAAAAGAATTTTAGTGCCATCCATCATCAACAGTATGCCAGACTTTTCTCCAGTCACATTTGGGTGAATGGATTGAACAAAAGGAACCAGATTTTTCACCTAAAATCTTCTAAATAATAGCTAACGTCAACATAGATACATTTGCACTACTATAACCCTTTATATAGACACAAACAGGCTTCTGGCTTCCCAATGGACAGTGGCTTAAACTCATGCTGGGAGCGTGTGCATGTGTGCCCAAGATCCCAAGAGGAGAATGGAGAAGAACGAATTGTGGCATGGCCATACCCCTGGGGGGTGAT
Source organism: Tupaia belangeri chinensis (assembly GCF_000334495.1). Taxonomy (NCBI): domain Eukaryota; kingdom Metazoa; phylum Chordata; class Mammalia; order Scandentia; family Tupaiidae; genus Tupaia; species Tupaia belangeri. The sequence goes on from NW_006208495.1 coordinate 2,263,750, forward strand.
TTCTTGCTTTCTGTCTCTGTCTCTCTCTGTCTTTCTGGCAAGGGCACGCACCCTATAGCAAAATTCTCTTAAAAAAAATTCTTATTCTCATAAGCCAGCAGGTGTTGTGGTGGTTAAGAGACTGGATTCTTACATGACCGACCCCATGGTTCTAGTCTTGGGCCTGGTGGCTTTTAAAACATCCTGAGTGTGTGTGGATTTGTGCCTCAAATCCCAAGAGGATAATGGGGGATAAAGGATTGTGGCATGAACAACCCTGGGGAGAGATTTCTCACTTTCCTTCTCTTTCTCCAGTGAGCACATGTGACATATAGAAAAAAATTTATTTTCTTAATTTTCTCTAATGTTTACCTTTTCCAAGGCTTGGAAATCTTATGAATACAGAGAATTTTCTTAGCATCTTAGCTTGGTTGGCTTGTAGAGTAAGGATGACTTCATAAAACTTGGCACAGAGAAACTCAGGATATTTGAGCATAAAAAGAATTTTAGTGCCATCCATCATCAACAGTATGCCAGACTTTTCTCCAGTCACATTTGGGTGAATGGATTGAACAAAAGGAACCAGATTTTTCACCTAAAATCTTCTAAATAATAGCTAACGTCAACATAGATACATTTGCACTACTATAACCCTTTATATAGACACAAACAGGCTTCTGGCTTCCGAATGGATGTTGGTCATTGTAATTTAAATTTTAGAAGATTGTGAACACCTTCAACACAAACTCTTTTGAATCATTGATTTAGACATAGTTCTACTTCCTCTGCTTTACTTTAGGGGCTTTCTGCTCATAGAGAGCCATGGCATTGCCTGAGAAGAGAGCGAGAGCACATTCACCCACCACCACCTAAGGAAGACACTATGCTCCATGGGACCTAGGAAGGATCTGACAGTAGAAAAAAAGGAAAAAAAAAAATAAAAACTAGACATCGTTCTGAAGCAGAAGTTTTAGGGTGATTAGTCATGATCTGTTTCGTTGTATCTTATGTACTCATTTAACTGGTGGAACTTTCAGTGGTTTGAAGGTGCTAATGGCCCAGTTGCTCCTGCTGCTGAGTAGATGGCACACAATATATTCTGAGATAAAAGAGGTTTGACCCTGACCACAGACTTGTAAAGATGTGCGCTCCCATGTCTAGGTAAAGAAAGATTTGGCATGAAGTTATTCTATAATATTGTTGCCACTTAGAATACTTCCAGCTCCTATAGACACCATTCTTTTCCCATAGATCTTGGAGAGGAAAAAGCTTGCATTCCTCTCTGCTTCATGAACTAGTAACATACAGTACTTTGATGAAAAAAAAAATTCTTTCTTTCATATCTACAATGACTTCGTTAGTTTTTTTTGTAAATGTAAAACATATGAAGCCAAAGTCCTCGCTGCAGCTGGTCGCCATCATGGTAGGCTCTAGTGATTATATTATAGAGTGAGAATTTTCTTCTCAGCCTTTATCATCAATATCATCTTCAAGATTTTTCATGACCCAGCTGCAGAGGTGCAACAGTAGCTCAATACTCTGAGATGCTGGAAGCAACATGGAAGATCAGAGTTCAGTTCCTGGGTTGACTTGAACATACTGAGCATCTGTGCATGTTCCTGTGCTCCTGGTTGGCTGGGAAGGCTGAGGGGAGGTTTGTAGCATCAGACCCTGCTAAGGGTGCATATTTCCCTCTTGCCCTCCCTCACTCCCTCCTTTTCACTGTGTGTGTGTGTGTGTCTTTCATTTTTGAATAAATAACTTTAAAAAATGACTTGACACCTAAAGATTAGCACCTTTGCACCTGGTTAGCTTATTCTGCTTTGTTTGCTTAAATTTGTATTTTAATTCAGATTGTCTTTTCTTTTTTTCTGTGCTCTACCAACAGAAACTTGATTCCCATTAATTACTTTTACATTCATCTATGTCTTTTTGGAGTATCTTCAAAATTCTGAAAACTCACAAATCCGAAGTGTTTCTATTTTTTACTTCCATCAGTCATAATTCTCATACTTAAGATAGAATCGAAATTGTCAAAAATCTCTTTAAGACATACATCTACATAATCTCCAAAATTTCTTTTTTTTTTTTTAAGAGGTTTTTGCTATAGAGCGCCAGACAGACAGAGAGACAGAAAGTGAGAAATCACCCCCTAGGGGGGATGGCCACACTGCAATCCCTTCTCCTCCATTCTCCTCTCAGGATCTTGGGCATGTAAGGACACGCACCCAGCGTGAGTTTAAGCCACCATGTCTGGGACTCAAACCGTGGTTGATTACATGGGAGTCCAGCGACATAGCCATTGCGCTAACTGCTGGTCCCCCCAAAGTTCTTGATGTAAATATTGGTAAATGTCTTTGCTTAAGTTTGCAGTTTTGCTTCCTTTCTTTAAGAGATTTAAACTACCTAATAAAAACTCAGCTATCCTTCAGCAGAAACTTATTTGCTTTTATAATGGTTCTTTAAGGGGCTTCTGATTTCTCAAAATGGACAAACTCCAAACACCTTGGTCCATTTTCATAAGTTAATATTTTGAAAGAAGGAATGTTTCTTTTTCTTTTTTCTTTCTTTTTTTTGGGGGGGAGGGGGAGGTATTTGCTATAGGGTGCGTGTGCTCGCCAGACAGACAGAGAGAGACAGAGAGACAGAAAGCGAGAAATCACCCCCAAGGGAGGATAGCCACGCCGCAATCTCTTCTCCTTCATTCTCTCTTGGGATCTTGGGCATGCATGCACATGCGCCCGACGTGAGTTTTAAGCCACCAGGTCCGGGACACGAACCGCAGTCGACTACATGGGAGTCCAGCGACACAGTCATTATGCCAACTGCTGGTCCCCAAAGAAAGAATGTTTCTAAAGACAGAAAATGTACCATAAAGGGACTATGCAAGAATGTTGATAAACTTATTTCCCACTTTATCCTTATGAAATGATGGGTCACACTAGAAACACATAACACAGTTTTAAGCTAAACTAAATTGGCCCAAGCAGGCCTCCATACTTGGGTGATAAATTTAACTCAAAGCAGTCTTCCTATATGTTGTATTTCAACCTCCCTTGATAAACAATAACCTAACCTACACACACACACATACACACACATACTGGTAACCTAGCTACTGAGCTTCAGCCAATCACAGCAGGCAAACTTCAATTAACCTTAAGCTGACAGCTGATCCAACCATGATATATAATGCAAATGCCAACTGCAGCCAATCAGGTTAGTGTTGTATATCACTTCCTTGGTATGTATGTCACTTCCTTTTCTCTGGCTATAAATGTAAGCTGCACATGTAGTTGGACGGAATATTCTTACCAACTTTTGTCAGAATACTGCCCTGTTGTAGAACCTGTTCCTTGCTTAATTAAACTCTGCTAAGTTTAACTGATCTCAGATTTTCCTTTAACAGTGGTGCCATTAGTAATATCAAAGTTCATAATGTCCATAACTTACTCCATATTAGCCTTCAGCTCATACAGTCTTCGCCCAGAGAGCAGTGAGTGATCAAGTCATAGCCGACCTGAATGGACAGGATAAGTCCAGAGATGCTGAAATTCTCATACACCATTGCCTTGTTTGCTTTGGGTGCAGGTCTTTGACTCAAAGTGATATTTGGTGGCCAAGATGCAGAACTTTCATTTTATGCTAGCTCTTAAAAACTCTAGAATAAGATTCTGACCTGGCATCAGGACTCAATCTCTCTTAGTGGGGACAGAATCAGTCAGGGTGAAGGTCCTGACTGACAACTCTGGTAGGCTGTAAAGACTGTCCTATAGGGAGCACAGCCAGAGTACAAGAGAAGCTGAAACTTTCAGCTCTACGGAACACCAAATCATGACCATCACCCTGAAGAAATTCATTTACTGGATTGTGACCCAGTTTATGGTTCCATACTCAGTGCATAGGTGCAAGACATCTAGGGGAGAGAGCCGTATGGGCAGGGCAGCCTTTGATGGTGTGGCTGGTACACCAGCTACAGCAAGGAAGAACCTTGGTTCCTCTGCATTAGGAGCCCAAGGCAGCACCTTAACTACTCTGAGGGTTGCTTGAATTCAAGAAAATCACTCTCCTGTCAGGGAAACGAAAATCTCCCACAGTCCTTTCTTTTCCTGACTTGCTTTACTTTTCCTTTTCACTTTCCACTTCACTCTCTTATTGAATAAATAACTTTAAAAAATGACTTGACACCTAAAGATTAGCACCTTTGCACCTGGTTAGCTTATTCTGCTTTGTTTGCTTAAATTTGTATTTTAATTCAGATTGTCTTTTCTTTTTTTCTGTGCTCTACCAACAGAAACTTGATTCCCATTAATTAATTTTACATTCATCTATGTCTTTTTGGAGTATCTTCAAAATTCTGAAAACTCACAAATCCGAAGTGTTTCTATTTTTTACTTCCATCAGTCATAATTCTCATACTTAAGATAGAATCGAAATTGTCAAAAATCTCTTTAAGACATACATCTACATAATCTGAAAAATTTCTTTTTTTTTTTTTAAGAGGTTTTTGCTATAGGGCATGTGCACTTGCTGGAAAGATAGAGAGAGACAGAGAGATAGGAAGTGAGAAGTCACCCCCAGGGGAGATGGCCAAGCCACAACCCCTTCTCCTCCATTCTCCTCTTGGGATCTTGGGCACGCACGCACACGCACCCAGTGTGAGTTTAAGCCACCGGGTCCGGGACTTGAACCAGGATGGGAGTCCAGCGACATAGCCATTGCGCTAACTGCTGGTCCCCCCAAAGTTCTTGATGTAAATATTGGTAAATGTCTTTGCTTAAGTTTGCAGTTTTGCTTCCTTTCTTTAAGAGATTTAAACTACCTAATAAAAACTCAGCTATGCTTCAGCAGAAACTTATTTGCTTTTATAATGGTTCTTTAAGGGGCTTCTGATTTCTCAAAATGGACAAACTCCAAACACCTTGGTCCATTTTCATAAGTTAATATTTTGAAAGAAGGAATGTTTCTTTTTCTTTTTTCTTTCTTTTTTTTGGGGGGGAGGGGGAGGTATTTGCTATAGGGTGCGTGTGCTCGCCAGACAGACAGAGAGAGACAGAGAGACAGAAAGCGAGAAATCACCCCCAAGGGAGGATAGCCACGCCGCAATCTCTTCTCCTTCATTCTCTCTTGGGATCTTGGGCATGCATGCACATGCGCCCGACGTGAGTTTTAAGCCACCAGGTCCGGGACACGAACCGCAGTCGACTACATGGGAGTCCAGCGACACAGTCATTATGCCAACTGCTGGTCCCCAAAGAAAGAATGTTTCTAAAGACAGAAAATGTACCATAAAGGGACTATGCAAGAATGTTGATAAACTTATTTCCCACTTTATCCTTATGAAATGATGGGTCACACTAGAAACACATAACACAGTTTTAAGCTAAACTAAATTGGCCCAAGCAGGCCTCCATACTTGGGTGATAAATTTAACTCAAAGCAGTCTTCCTATATGTTGTATTTCAACCTCCCTTGATAAACAATAACCTAACCTACACACACACACATACACACACATACTGGTAACCTAGCTACTGAGCTTCAGCCAATCACAGCAGGCAAACTTCAATTAACCTTAAGCTGACAGCTGATCCAACCATGATATATAATGCAAATGCCAACTGCAGCCAATCAGGTTAGTGTTGTATATCACTTCCTTGGTATGTATGTCACTTCCTTTTCTCTGGCTATAAATGTAAGCTGCACATGTAGTTGGACGGAATATTCTTACCAACTTTTGGGAGAATACTGCCCTGTTGTAGAACCTGTTCCTTGCTTAATTAAACTCTGCTAAGTTTAACTGATCTCAGATTTTCCTTTAACAGTGGTGCCATTAGTAATATCAAAGTTCATAATGTCCATAACTTACTCCATATTAGCCTTCAGCTCATACAGTCTTCGCCCAGAGAGCAGTGAGTGATCAAGTCATAGCCGACCTGAATGGACAGGATAAGTCCAGAGATGCTGAAATTCTCATACACCATTGCCTTGTTTGCTTTGGGTGCAGGTCTTTGACTCAAAGTGATATTTGGTGGCCAAGATGCAGAACTTTCATTTTATGCTAGCTCTTAAAAACTCTAGAATAAGATTCTGACCTGGCATCAGGACTCAATCTCTCTTAGTGGGGACAGAATCAGTCAGGGTGAAGGTCCTGACTGACAACTCTGGTAGGCTGTAAAGACTGTCCTATAGGGAGCACAGCCAGAGTACAAGAGAAGCTGAAACTTTCAGCTCTACGGAACACCAAATCATGACCATCACCCTGAAGAAATTCATTTACTGGATTGTGACCCAGTTTATGGTTCCATACTCAGTGCATAGGTGCAAGACATCTAGGGGAGAGAGCCGTATGGGCAGGGCAGCCTTTGATGGTGTGGCTGGTACACCAGCTACAGCAAGGAAGAACCTTGGTTCCTCTGCATTAGGAGCCCAAGGCAGCACCTTAACTACTCTGAGGGTTGCTTGAATTCAAGAAAATCACTCTCCTGTCAGGGAAACGAAAATCTCCCACAGTCCTTTCTTTTCCTGACTTGCTTTACTTTTCCTTTTCACTTTCCACTTCACTCTCTTATTCCCCATTTTTTCTTCATCTCCTCTCCTTCTTTCTTCCCCCTTTCCTTCCTTGCTTTTTCTTTTCTGCACAGTTTTGTGTGTGTGTGTGTGTGTGTGTTAAAGACTTCTATGAGGATGTGATGGGACAGAGAGGTGATGCTTAAAATAATCTCAAAAGGAGTGGACTCACTGCTCTAATAGCTTAGAGGTGCTTAGGTATTGTTTTCTGAATAAGTTAAAATAACTGCTCACTTGTAATCAAATGGAATACAAAATCACTATTTCTGATAATATAGTTAAATTTTTGTCAATTTTCTTTAGGCATAGTAGCTTATCTTTTGTATTAAAATTTTACTTTTGAATAAATTCTAGCTGCTTAAGCTTTAAGTTTTCCTGCAGATTTGAGGTAGGATTATTTTCAATGCTAATCAGATTTTCAAGAACTGAAATATCAGTAGAAATATGCTGCATTTAGAGCCAAAGAAAAACAGCACCTTATTACTGGTCTGGCTTGAACTGACTGATGGAAATTTGCAGATGCACTGTTGTTTTTATACATACAAAAATTACTAAGAGAGAATGAGAAGGCACTAATGGAGATGAATTCTCCAAAGTGATCACTAACTGTCCTGTTAAGAGGAAATCTGTACCATATGTGTAAATGGGAATGGATCTTGAATCATGTTTTAAAAATCAGTAATAATTCCCGGGACCAGCAGTTAGCGTAATGGCTATGCCACTGGACTCCCATGTAGTCCACCGTGGTTCGCGTCCCGGACCCGGTGGCTTAAAACTCACGCCAGGCGCGTGTGTGTGTGTGTCCAAGATCCCGAGAGGAGAATGTAGGAGAAGAGATTTGGTGTGGCCATCCCCCCGGGGGGTGATTTCTCGCTTTCTTTCTCTTTGTCTCTCTCCATCTGTCTGGTGAGCGCATGCACCCTATAGCAAAAATCTCTCCAAAAAAAAAAAAAGAAAGAAAGAAAGAAAAAATCAGTGCTAATTCCCTAATTCACAAATGATTCCCCAATCTTAACAAAAGTTTATGTTTTCTTCTAGTTGTTTCCAAAAATAACTTATGTGGCTAAATAGAGATTTTTTTCACAATATAACTCTTCCTGTATTTTATATTATGTTATCCTAAAAAGCTTTATGCAAAAGAATATTTGTGAATAGTCATTGGCCTAACAAGGCAGAGCAATGCAATTATAGTTAACATCTGTTGAACAACTTGATTGGATTAATGTATTTAATCCATACAATTATTTTATGAAATAGATATTTCACTGCCGTTTTACATAGTAGGGAACAGATACAGGAATGGTAAGTAACTTGACCAGGACTGCACAGCTGTGTCAAATCTAGGATGTGACTCCAGACAGCCTGGCTCTATCACTTATATTGTGTTACTATCCCACAGAGTTTTCCTGTAACATTGAAAAGTTTTGCTTTTCTCTATATATCTGTTATTCTAGATTATTCTAGATTTTTAATTTTTTAAACCTCTATTGACTTAAGACAGCATAATCTCACATATTGAGAAAAATCCAATATGAGCATGCACACACACTCACCCAGCATGAGTTTCAAGGTTCTGGGTCTAGGACACGAACTGCAGTCGTCCTTGTGGGAGTCCAGTGCCATAACCACTATGCCACCTCTTGGCCCCAGCCCTATAGTTTTTTTAAGCAAATATTCTCTGAATGTAAATTTAAGATTTAAAACCTCTATTTCATAATATTCTACAATAGATTCTCATTTTAGTCATTTTCTATGCCAATATAATACCCAAGTTTATATTTTATACTGTCATTGTCCATGCGGCTGTATTATAAGCCTCAGCAATGCAATGAAAAATAAACCTTGACCTAGAAATATTGTTTTAATTTTCATTAAGTGTTCAACAAACACATGCTGTGAATGACAGTAGTGACTCTACTAACACTTTGCAGAGACATTTAACCTAGTGTCCTCTGCTTGATATCATCCATATCACTAAACACTGGACAAGGTATAGGACTCCAGGAAGCAAAAACACATTGCAAATTTTAATATGTTGAGGATCATTAACTTCATTGTGTCAATTTGTTAAAGTGCCAAGTAATGATTTTACAAATAATTAGACTTTAACAGGCAGAAACGAATTTTATGTCTTTCTTGCTTTTATGATGCATGTAATGATAAATGTACTACCATACAAGCTGTTGTTTTTAGGTACACAACATCTCTTAAAGTCCTAAAAAAATGAAATATTGCATGTCAGTAACTGATCAGTGACTGTATAAAACACATTAGTAGCTTTTCTTCTTTAAGCTACTTTTAATCGAAGCTCATTCATCATGACTTAGAAAGATGGAATATTTTCAGACCATTCTTTCTGAAAAATGGCAATGAACCTTTAAAGTCAAAAGGAGAAAACAATAGTTTCAAGTTTTTAAAATTGTTTCTATAATCGTTGAAATTTATATACACTTGGGTGGTTTCCACCTCTTCTCTTCCACAGACATTCCTTAAAAGGCAAATTTAGAAAAAAAATTTTAAAAATGATATCAGATATTTGATCTATGCATTTTAAATATGCCACACTTGAAATATAAACTGACTTAAATTATCCTTTCTCTGAATTTTTGTTTTGTTTTCTTTTTATAATTTCCCTCAGAACTAGATTGCTCTGTGCTATTGCCATTATTTTTTTAAAGAATTATTTTATTTAAATTTATTTATTTGTTTATTTTTTAATTTGACCATAGAGGGACAGAGAGAGAGAAAGAGAAGAGAGAAAAAGAGAAAGAGATAGTGAGAAAGCAAGCCGCCAAGTCCGGGACTCAAACTACAGTCAGTTATGTGGGAGTCCAGCACCCTTAACCACTATGCCACCTGCCAGCCAGGCCATTAATATTTTTAATTTCAAATAAATCCCCATGAAAAGTCTAAAATAAATATAACATTCCAGGTTTGAGGCATAAGTTTCAAAGTGAAGAAAATAATTGAATATGGGGTTTTAAATATTCATGCTGAGAAGGACCAGTTACTATCTTTAATTTTTTTAAAAAATAAATACTTTCTTTGGGAACCAGCAGTTAGTGTAATGGCTATGTCGCTGGACTCCCACGTAGTCGACCGCGGTTCGCGTCTCGGACCCGGTGGCTTAAATCTCACGCCGGGCGCGTGTGCGTGCGTGCCCAAGATCCCGAGAGGAGAATGGAGGAGAAATAAAAATAAATACTTTCTTTTAGGTAAAGCTATTAAATAAAATGTAATATTTTAAGGATTCAAAGACTATTTTTAAATTCAGAATGTGAATGACCATCACTGAATTAGATAAAATTTATTTTTTGAGAGATAGGTCAACTGGGCTGGAAGTCAAAATGATAATTTTCTGATTCTCTTTTTACTTAAAGAGACAATGCCTCACTCTCTTTGTAACTATTGTAAAAAGGGTTTTGAGTTGAATGAGAATTCTGTGATATTGTCAAGTTTCTTATGTTTAAGTGGACACAAATGCTCACGCCTTTTTATGTCACTTTGTGAGTGTAATAGCAGTTTTTATTTATTTATTTAATTTATTTTTAAAAAAGGTTTATTTATTTAATTCTATTTGTTATTATTTTTTAATTTTACTAGAGAAACAGAGAGAAAGAGAAAGAGGAAGTGAGAAAGCAAGCTACCAAGTCCAGGACTTGAACCATGGTTGGTCATGTGGGAATCCAGTGCCCCTAACCACCATGCCACCTGCCAGTCCTGACAGTTTTTATTTTTTTCTTTAGACAAAAGTTATTTGACAAAGCAAGATAGATTATTAATGAATATTTCTTGTGTGACATGAAATCTTGGCTTGAGATTTTTACATTCATATTTTTATGAATTCTGAAGTACTTAAAATTCTTTTTAAAAATTTTCAACAATGTGCTTTTTATATTCAAAAATCTTTCATTAAAACAGTAATTTTTTATATAAATTTTAGGACAAATGTCAGAGACTGCTGCCTTTCTGGGCTAAGCGAGTAAAATGTTCACAATCAAGGCAGAGATCAGTCTGAAAGATTTTTTAATAAATTCCCTTTCCTCTCTAGAAAACGTAAGCTGAAGAAATAATAAGATATTACCTGGATGGATTATATTGGCCTTTTAATAGTGAAATTTCTCTATTTAATTGTTGAATTTCATATTAGTCACCCTTATAAAGATAAATAAAACCAATAGGATGAGTATGCTATGAATATACAAAATGTGTGTGTGTGTGTGTGTGTGTTTATGTTATAAGAAGTATCAGAAATGAAACAAAAGTGGGTGTGTATGTATTGATAAAGTATGTAGGTATATATGAAGTATACATGTGTGTATATTATATATTATATTACATATATAATATATACATAAATGGATATAAACAGAAACACAAATAAGAGGTCTTAAAAAAACTTTGTGGATAAATGGAATTTAATTGCAAGTTAATTTTGATGCAAAAAAGCTTTAAATCCATCCACAGTTTCATAATAGACATTTTCCATTAACTTTTTAAAAACTCTTTTCTCTCTCATGTATACGTGTGTGTGCACGCGCGTGTGTGTGTATTTATACACACATACATCCAAAGAAACAGAGAGAGAGACTTTAAATAATTGGCTTAATATTGTCAGAGTTGGCAAGTCTAAATTCTGCAGGGTAGGGTAGCAGGCTGATGACCCAGAGATCTGTTGATTTTGCAAGAGTTTAAGGCAGCCTGGAGGCACGATTCTTTATTACCCAGGGAACTTTTCTTTTTCTCTTAAGGCCTGGAACTGATTTGAAAAGATTCACTCATATTATGCAGCCTACTCTACTTAAGGAATACAGATTTGAAGGCCTGCCCCATGGCCTAGGAGTTAAGGGAGTCAGATCCCACATAGCTGACCATAGTTTGAATCCTGTCCCTGGCAGCTTGAAAAAAAAGCCAGACACATGTACAGGTATACCCCAAATCCAGAGAGCATGAAAAGTTGGAGAAGGGATTGCAATGTAACCATACTGCAGCCTACTCTACTTAAGGAATACAGATTTGAAGGCCTGCCCCATGGCCTAGGAGTTAAGGGAGTCAGATCCCACATAGCTGACCATAGTTTGAATCCTGTCCCTGGCAGCTTGAAAAAAAAGCCAGACACATGTACAGGTATACCCCAAATCCAGAGAGCATGAAAAGTTGGAGAAGGGATTGCAATGTAACCATACTCAATTGGGGATTGTCTCCAAGTCTGTCTCTCTCTTCTGAGTGTACATGTCCTGGAAATTTTAAAAAATGATTTAATATAATTAAAAAATAACTTCCAAAAGAGCCCATTGTTTCACTCAAAATGAATGAATATATTAATAGGCAATTTAATGTTGAGCAAAGTGAGCCAGACTTTAAAAGATACAAGTTGTATATTCCCACTCAATTCGTACCAAGTGTCTGCACTTTATGGCAGAGGTTGAGAGATCTGAAGATGTGATGGTGGAGAGGATGGGTGTGGATGCCAGTGACAATAGTGGGGTAAAGTAGTTGGTAAGGTAGGTGGTGGGTGGTGGATTACGGTGTAAGGCAAAAAAATGATAAGTGATGAACTTTTGTTTACAAGAGAAAAACAAAACCCCTGCTTTGTACTATCTGAAATATTAATAGTTCACAATAGTGTGTATTTGTCAATTTATCTGTCATCAAAAGAGCACTTTGCCTAAAAAAATAGGTTTGACTAGTGTGCATAGTACTTATTCTCTTTTGCAAAACTGTAGTATTGCAACCGAAATTTATTTTAACGTTTTTTGAATGAACTGAATAAAGTTTTTGTTTTTAAATAAAAAAAATAACTTCACAGCAATATCTAGACTTCTGTTTCATGAAATAGCTGGGTAATGTGGCCTATACAAATTGACACATAAAACTAACCATCTAAACCCTTATTTTTTGTTTATTTTTGTTTCGTTTTGCCATAGGGTGTGTTGTGTGCTTGAGAGAGACAGTGAGAGGGAAAGTGATAAATCACCCCCCAAGGAATGATGGCTACACTGTGATACCTTCTCCTTCATTCTCCTTGGATTTGGAGCATGCATGAACACATACTCAGTGTGATTCTCAAGCAGCCAGGCCAGAGACTCAAACCGCTGTTGGCCATGTGGGAGTCCAGCAACTTCACCACATCACCTATTGGTTCCTCTAAATTCTTTCAAAGTTTCAGAGAGTCAAGACTGCACTGTCCACTTCAGGAAAGCAGAGAAAAGGAGGTTGCCCACAGTAAATCACATTGGACAAGGTCTACATACTACTACTTCTCTATTAAGGTGAATAATTTTATACCAAAGTGATTGACAGTGATTGCATCCAGCTCTTACTGTATATCTAGAGAGAGATTTCTATTATCTCTAGAAATAGTATGAAGTAACAAAGTACTGGAAATTAGTTTTAAATAATATAAAAATAACATAATGATAGACAATATAAGATAAGGGAACATAGTGTAATTTTTCCTATTACCTTGGGCAACCTTACTTAAATTATCTTACAGGAAGGAAATGGCTTATGCCTTGCTGTACTCTACCCTTCTAGTGATAGCTTAATAAAATAATTCCTCATAGTCACACAAGAAGTATAATTATACCACAAATGGCAAAGGCAGTCTGTAGTCAATCTCCAGAGGACTATCTAAAGACCTCTGGCACACCAGACCAAGAAATGGACAATCTTGAGGATTATACTAAGTGCTTTGAATTTCCTCATAAAAGTGATGGAGATTTAATGCAGTATATAGTACATTAATACTAAAGATCACTTGGGCAGCTTAAGTATGTGTATTAGATAGGAGGGTGTGGAAAGGTAGAGCATTATTGGTTACTGGGAGACCAATAAGGAGGAAGCTTATGCGAGAGAAAATAGGAGTTTAAGATTCTAAACAAGAACAAATAGCTCTAGCATGTAACATAAAATGTAATACCTATAATTTAGAAAATAAATATAGGATTTTGTGAACTATTTGACTATTAAAGGATGTTCAAAGAAATCATTTCTACCTTAACTGTTGTAAATGAATTTGAAGTAGACTAACATTGTCTAGTAGAGGCTTTAATTTAAAGAATATATAAAAATATCATATAATTTAAAAATAGAAGACTGTTTTTTTACTGTGTATCCAACATAGCACCTAATTGGTACTTACTTATTTGGTTACATCAACAAATTTATTGAGTAGCCATCCTGTGATAAAACACTTTATTTTAGGTGCTGAAGGATAAAATAGTGATCAACACAAAGGTCTATGCTCTCCATGAACTTATAATGATGGAGTCAGACAATAAAACACAATTAATAAACAATATATCTACAATGTTAGTGGGTGATAAGTGCTAAGGAATAAATAAAACAGTTAAGATAGGTAGAATATGAGGGTTTGCTTTTTATTTTTTTAAAGGTTCCTTCCTTCCTTCCTTCCTTCCTTCTTTCCTTCCTTCCTTCCTTCCTTCCTTCCTTCCTTCCTTCCTTCCTTCCTTCCTTCATCTTCTTTATTTCATGAGACAGAGGAGAGGAGAGAGAAGCACCCTTGATGGGATCTTATGTCAGATCCTTCACCGGCCCAAATCTAGCCAACCTGAATTATGGCCAAACACAGGTAACAACCTACATGTATAAGGTGATTAAGAACCAAACCTTAATCATCCTTATGCTCTCCAACATTGCAGAGCTTTGTGCCACTGTTATACCACTGTGCCCGTGGCATGAGGGCTTACTTTTTAGACAGTATCCAGGGAAGGCTTCACTGAGAAAAGAGGCATTAGAGTTTAGAAATGAAGATAATAAAGAGAGTGAGTCATGTGTTTATCAGGGAGAAGAGCATTCCAATAGAAGGAATTGCTGAAGCAATGACCCTGAGGCAGGAGTCAACCAGACAGATTCAAGAAATAGCAAGGATGCCAGTGCAGCTGAAGCAGAGGAACACAAAGGATGTATCAAGATGCCTTAGCAAAAATGTAAACTGGGTTATGGAAGAAGTTTAGGGGATTGGGTAGAGACCTGTAGTCCTTTTTAAAAGTGTATGGTATGGGGGAACCAGCAGTTAGCGTAATGGCTATGTCGCTGGATTCCCACGTAGTCGACCGCGGTTCGTGTCCCGGACCCGGTGGCTTAAAACTCACGCCGGGCGCGTGTGCGTGCGTGTCCAAGATCCCGAGAGGAGAATGGAGGAGAAGGGATTGCGGCGTGACCATCCCCCCTGGGGGGTGATTTCTCGCTTTCTGTCTCTATGTCTCTCTCTGTCTGTCTGGCGAGCGCACGCGCCCTACAGTGAAAATCTCTCAAAAAAAAAAAAAGTGTATGGTATTATCTTTGACTGGACTAATATGCAATGTATTCATGCTGGGAAAATTTATTTTGTATGCTATAAAGATATACAGCGATTGAATGTTAAAAAAAAAAAAAGTTTGGCTTTTACTGTATATGTGATAAGGAGCTACCGAGAAGTTTGAAGCAAAGGATTTACTTGATTTAATTAATGATTTTTGAGTGGAATGGCTTGTATTACAATAATTTTATGCACATGGCTGCTTCTGAACTGATGGAAAATACTTTTCTCAAGTAGATAAACATTACCATTGAAATGAAACTAACACCTAACATTTTATCTTTTTCACATAGGTAAATTTTCATGAAAGTAATTTCAGCCTGTGTCATTAAAATTATTCAGAGTGTGGTTTCCATACTGTGATTTGACTGAGGCACAAAGATATGTGTTTACTTAAACTGTTGGTTCTAAGTTGTAACATTTAGACTCTATTTCTTCTTTCCAGTCATTGACAGACCATTCTAGAATATAATTAGGCAAACTTAATGAACTTTACATAAGAGTTGTCAACAAAAATATATAGGTACAAGCAAGAATATTTGAAGAATGCTGAATATACATGGGGATTTTTTTTCTCTTGTATACATATGGTATCTAGTTGTTGATAAAGTTTTAAAAAAATGGTGTTTTTATACTTTTTTAAAAAAATCCAAGAGTATATGAGGTTATTAATAGCTTAGGCCCTGAGAGTTCCATACAAAATCTAATGGTTAGCTTTTTGTCAACCAGAGGGAAGACATGGAGATGTTCACCAGAGTCTTGCCAGCTTCAGGTGCTCCAATGTTGGGTGCATAGATATTCACAAGTGTTGAGGGAAGCTATGCTCTAAACTTCATCTTCTAGACTCCTGAAATATTCAGACAGGTGGAGGAGAGATTTTGTCACAGAATGACAGAAACCACCACAGAGGCACAAGAAACATGAGAAACCAAGAAAATATCTCATAAAGAAAATAGACACATAAAGAAAATAGACACATAAAGAAATTAGAGAATAAAAGGCAACCAAGAAAATGATCAATTTAATGCTAGGGACAAGAAATATCAATAATAACATTGAATGTTACCTTCCAGGATTTAAATGGAAAGATTGGCCCACAGTAACACTGCATTTTCAACAGAAGAGAGTTTGAACATAAGACTGAACTGGCAAAATAGAATTTTATGACTTTTAAGTAAAACACTACTGATTTTTTTTTGACTATGCTTTGTTTTCCCAATATAAGCATTTTTCTTCCTTCTGAGTAGTTGATAGGTTCAGCAATTTGTTAAAATATTTTTGTTTGTTTCTTTAAATGGAAACATAAACTTTTCTTCCTTCCTGATCTCTCTGGAATTGGAAAATATTTGCCAGTATTCTTATTTTGTGGCAGAAGTTCAATAGTTTATATATTTTTAATATATAAGTTCAATAATGCTTGTTTCATTGGATCAGAAATCGGAAATATTAGGGAACCAGCAGTTAGTGTAATGGCTATGTCGCTGGACTCCCACGTAGTCGACCGCGGTTCGCGTCCTGGACCCGGTGGCTTAAAACTCACGCCGGGCGCAAGTGCGTGCCCAAGATCCCGAGAGGAGAATGGAGGAGAAGGGATTGCGGCATGGCCATCCCCCCTGGGGCGTGATTTCTCGCTTTCTGTCTCTATGTCTCTCTCTGTCTGTCTGGTGAGCACACACGCCCTATAGCGAAAATCTCTCCAAAAAAAAAAAAAAAAAGAAATCAGAAATATTCATTATTGGACAGGGCTTTGACTGAAATGTCATATCTGAAGATTAATCAAGAAACTATGGCACTAAGGTGGATCTCAAGTAAGCCAACAGAAGCTCTTAGAAAGATGGCCTGGCACCATAAATAGTTCTGCCTGGCAGAGAGGATTAGAGAAGATATATGAAAGAATTCATAACGTAAAATAACCTGGACTTCTCCAGCCTAGCATTGTAATCTGTAGAGATTGTAAAAGGGCAACCACACCAGAGGATTATCTTGAGAAAGACTTTGCAAGAAGAAAAAGAGACTTATCTTTGCTTGCAGTTGGTATATCACAGAATTCTTGGTAGGCAGGGCTGAGTTGAGAAGGTTTATGTGTGACTTGTTTGCTGGGCATTTGCTTTTCAACAATTTGAATAGTTGACATGTAAATATTTTCTCAAAAATATTTAAAACCATACTGTCTGTTGTTATAGAGTCATAAACAAAATTATACAAAATTACAAGAAATATTTTGAATATTAACCTAATAAGACAGAATTTTGGGGACCAGCAGCTGGTGTAATGGCTATGTTGCTGGACTCCCATGTAGTTGACTGCAGTTAGAGTCCCAGACCTGGTGGCTTAAACTCATGCCAGGCATGTGTGCATGCATGCCCAAGATGCTGAGAGGAGAATGGAGGAGAAGGGATTGCGGCATGGCCAACACCCCAGGGAATGATTTCTCACTTTTTGTCTCTCTGTCTCTCTGCCTCTCTCTGTCTTTCTGGTGAGCACACACACCCTATAGCAAAAAATCTCTAAAAAAAAAAAAATTCGGTATTTTGAAATTTTGAAAGTTGTTTATTAACTGTCAAGAACTATGGAGTATGAGCAAAAATTTTTTGATATGTAAAGTAAATGATTGGGGAAAATGTAAAAAATAAATAAAATAAAGAAAAAGTTTAATAAAAATCTAATGGTTATATATGTGAGGAAAATAAATAAAAATCAAGACAGTGATCTCCCTCATCAAAGCATTATAACTCTTCATTGTATTGTACTCAAACTAAAAAAGTCACCTTTGTGCCCATTTCTTCTATTCATTCTTTCTTTTTTCTTTTTTTTTAAGTTTCATCATGTTCAAGACACTTTTATAAATGATGATACCAGATATTCACTCCATCCTTAAAGAACTGAAGGTCCTGGGGATTTAGTCATGTCAATGCAGTCTTATTTACATTACTAACTAAAGAATAATAAGTGTACTTTAACAATTTTTTAAGATTAGGAAACAAGAAAAAAAGTCAGAAGGAGCCAAACCAAAAGAGTAAAGTGGATGTCTAAAGATTTACCCTGAAAATTCTTGCAAAAAATGCACTAATTGTGGAGAGGAATGAGAGAATTGTCGTAAGGAAAAGTTCTCTGGTGTATCTTTCTTAGGTATTTTTCAGCTAAAGTCAGCTAACTTTCTCAAAACACTCTCAACAATAAGCAAATGTTATCCTTCTTCATGTCTACAGAAAGTCAACAAACAAAATGCCTAAAAATTTGTTGCCATGACCTTTGCTCTTGGACAGTCCATTTTTGTTTAGACTGGATCATTTCCACCTCTCAGTAGTCATTGTTTTCATTGTGCTTTGTCTTCAGGATCATGCTGATAAAACCATGTTTTGTCTGCTGCTACAATGCTTTGAAGAAACACTTTAGGTTCTTTTGTCCACTTAAAAAAATTTTTTTTACAGTTGTTCTTTGTAGCTTATCTGGGTGTAACAATTTTGGCACCTGTTGAACAGAGAGCATACTTCACTGTAGTTTTTAAGTCAGAATTGTGTAAGCTAAATCAGTTAAGATATTTGTGGTGTTGTTTATTGTTCCTGCTGTTAATTGTTGACCCTCTTCAATTAGGGCACAAACCAAATTAATTTTTATTTTTTTGCACATTGATGTGATGGTGTGCTGCTGTGGGTGTCATCTTCAACATTATCTAGTCCCTGTTTAAAATGAATTATTCATTTGTAAACCACTGATTTCTCTAAGGCATTTTCCCAATAAACTTTTAAAAAATTATTGTTAATTTTTTTTATGCATTCAATCATTTTATATTATAACAGCAGGCAAAATAAATTTTCCTAGCATGAATACAGTTTATCAATTCAGGTAAAGATATTATCATACACACTATCATCAACAGATAATTTTTCATTTTTGTGTCTCTTAAGTTTCTGTGGAGTTCAGTATATTCAGATTTCGCATGGAGTGTAGACCCCGCTGAAGCACTATGACCAACCTAGCAGAACTTTTCAGAACAGGAAATATCTGGAGCTCTGATCTCCACGCATTAGTTCATCCAATTGGAATCAGAAGTCTTGACGACGGGCTAGAAATATTTCATTGCACAGTTGACATTGGATTAACCTTGTAGCAGGTTTAAAGTACATAAAATTATCAGGTTTAAAATGGGAGCAGAATCAACAATGAGTCACTAGTGTATACCTATTACCATGTTTCACTCTAATTTAATTCTCATAACATCTCTACGAGGCGGATAATATCCCTGTTACGTAAGTGAAAAAAACAGAGATGCTAAGTGATTGATAACTTGTCATTTTCACACAGCTCCTGAACAGAAGAGCGCAGATTTGAACCTAGGTCTTTCTGCTATTGGCTTACTCTTCTAGAGAAAAACCTGTTTTATCTTATTACTGTTTCAGGGTATACTATAAGCCACAGCACAGGGGTAAAAATAATAGACTTATAAAATAACTATGTATGTTAGTTTCTCTTTCTCAGCAAATAAAAACCAAGAGCTGAGTAATCAAACATATTTCATTCCACTCTGCCCCTTTAATCTCCCAGACAGCAGATAAAAGTGATGAAAGAGAGATAGTACATTTCTTAGTTGCTTGAAAAAAAAAAAATCAGTTGTCATGTTTGGCCTTCTAGTATAAGAAGCTTACTGTCACTTAGCTTTGTTGGTAGCAGAACTGATTGCCAGTAAAGTGCATAAGCAGTAATCTGATGGATGCAACTTGTTGCTTGACACCTCATAAATGAGGTGTTTACTTTAATACATCCTTACCTGTAATTATAGTGTCAGAATTCATAGTTCCATAGTTAAATATCTGTCAGAATTTCCATTACAGAACTTATTTTTTCTAGTTTATAAGTACACAAAAGTGAGTGTAGTGAAACTTGGCATATGTAAGATAGTTCCAGGAAAAATTAAAATGCAGGAGATTACTTACCCTTCCACAGCATCAAAATCTTCTTATGTAGAGCAGAGGGAGAGTCATGAAAAAATATATGCGAAACCAAGAGAGCAGATAATTTATTATCCACTGTTGAATAAGGGGTAAAATGGGGTGTAATGAGAAAATGGATGATATGGCCTCACAGATAATAATTTCAGGCAGAGAAAAACTCAAGTTGAAGATTGTAGGTCCAGAATTATTATTTAAGTCTTCTCTGGTTCTTTTGTCCACTTAAAAAAATTTTTTTTACAGTTGTTCTTTGTAGCTTATCTGGGTGTAACAATTTTGGCACCTGTTGAACAGAGAGCATACTTCACTGTAGTTTTTAAGTCAGAATTGTGTAAGCTAAATCAGTTAAGATATTTGTGGTGTTGTTTATTGTTCCTGCTGTTAATTGTTGACCCTCTTCAATTAGGGCACAAACCAAATTAATTTTTATTTTTTTGCACATTGATGTGATGGTGTGCTGCTGTGGGTGTCATCTACAACATTATCTAGTCCCTGCTTAAAATGAATTATTCATTTGTAAACCACTGATTTCTCTAAGGCATTTTCCCAATAAACTTTTAAAAAATTATTGTTAATTTTTTTTATGCATTCAATCATTTTATATTATAACAGCAGGCAAAATAAATTTTCCTAGCATGAATACAGTTTATCAATTCAGGTAAAGATATTATCATACACACTATCATCAACAGATAATTTTTCATTTTTGTGTCTCTTAAGTTTCTGTGGAGTTCAGTATATTCAGATTTCGCATGGAGTGTAGACCCCGCTGAAGCACTATGACCAACCTAGCAGAACTTTTCAGAACAGGAAATATCTGGAGCTCTGATCTCCACGCATTAGTTCATCCAATTGGAATCAGAAGTCTTGACGACGGGCTAGAAATATTTCATTGCACAGTTGACATTGGATTAACCTTGTAGCAGGTTTAAAGTACATAAAATTATCAGGTTTAAAATGGGAGCAGAATCAACAATGAGTCACTAGTGTATACCTATTACCATGTTTCACTCTAATTTAATTCTCATAACATCTCTACGAGGCGGATAATATCCCTGTTACGTAAGTGAAAAAAACAGAGATGCTAAGTGATTGATAACTTGTCATTTTCACACAGCTCCTGAACAGAAGAGCGCAGATTTGAACCTAGGTCTTTCTGCTATTGGCTTACTCTTCTAGAGAAAAACCTGTTTTATCTTATTACTGTTTCAGGGTATACTATAAGCCACAGCACAGGGGTAAAAATAATAGACTTATAAAATAACTATGTATGTTAGTTTCTCTTTCTCAGCAAATAAAAACCAAGAGCTGAGTAATCAAACATATTTCATTCCACTCTGCCCCTTTAATCTCCCAGACAGCAGATAAAAGTGATGAAAGAGAGATAGTACATTTCTTAGTTGCTTGAAAAAAAAAAAATCAGTTGTCATGTTTGGCCTTCTAGTATAAGAAGCTTACTGTCACTTAGCTTTGTTGGTAGCAGAACTGATTGCCAGTAAAGTGCATAAGCAGTAATCTGATGGATGCAACTTGTTGCTTGACACCTCATAAATGAGGTGTTTACTTTAATACATCCTTACCTGTAATTATAGTGTCAGAATTCATAGTTCCATAGTTAAATATCTGTCAGAATTTCCATTACAGAACTTATTTTTTCTAGTTTATAAGTACACAAAAGTGAGTGTAGTGAAACTTGGCATATGTAAGATAGTTCCAGGAAAAATTAAAATGCAGGAGATTACTTACCCTTCCACAGCATCAAAATCTTCTTATGTAGAGCAGAGGGAGAGTCATGAAAAAATATATGCGAAACCAAGAGAGCAGATAATTTATTATCCACTGTTGAATAAGGGGTAAAATGGGGTGTAATGAGAAAATGGATGATATGGCCTCACAGATAATAATTTCAGGCAGAGAAAAACTCAAGTTGAAGATTGTAGGTCCAGAATTATTATTTAAGTCTTCTCTGTATTAGTCAGCTTGGGCTGTCATAAAAAAATGATCTAATAGATTGAGTGACTTAAATGACAGAAATGAATTTTTTTGAAGTTTTGAAGGCTCTAAGTCTGAGATCTAAGTCTTTTGATTTGCTCTCACATAGTGGAAAGAGAACTAGAGAAAGAGAGAGGGTTTCCTTTTCTTATTAGACAGCCAAGTAGTATTAGATTAAGACTCACTTTTTTTTTTTTTCCCAGAGAGAGATGTTTTCTATAGGGCATGTGCACTCATCGAGACAGAGAGACAGAAAGTGAGAAATTACCCCCTCCCGGAGGATATGGCCATGCCACAATTCCTTCTCCTCCATTCTCCTCTCAGGAGTTTGGGCACATACATGCACGCACCCAGTGTGAGTTTTTGGTTTTTTTTTTCTCTTTAAATTTAT
The DNA here is from genome assembly GCF_000334495.1 of Tupaia belangeri chinensis. Lineage (NCBI taxonomy): Eukaryota > Metazoa > Chordata > Mammalia > Scandentia > Tupaiidae > Tupaia > Tupaia belangeri. Next base: position 2,285,954 of record NW_006208495.1, read on the forward strand.
TTATTTGTTTCATTAATTCACTATACATCATCACAGCATACAAATGAATTTTCCATCTAAAATATACTGTGTATTGGCTCAATCAAGCACATCAACATACATGCTATCAGTAAATAATTTTCCAATTCTTATGTCTTGTATACTTTTTTGTTTTGCCATCCTTGATTCCCTCACCCTCTGCCATGTCCCACCCTCCTCCCACATTGTCTCTGGTATCCATGGTTGCTTTCTATGCCTTTCCCCTCCCTCCCATTTAATTGATTTGCTAATGGACTTAATTAGTCTAAATATATCCAATAGCTAGCACAGCTGATATATACCTATACATGAACCCAAGTCTTTTTTTAGGCATAAACCTCAGTGAGTAGAATGAACATATTATAAAGTAGTACCCAGCTGGGGCTATATAGCTTACTGCAGTCATCAAATATGCATTTTTTAAAAAAATTTCGATACAAACAGTTTTACTGTTTTTTTTTCTCCTGCAATTTTTTTTTTAAGTTACTTAACACTCATTCCCTGAGCATCATCACAACATACTAAACATGGTTTCCCATCTAGAATAAACTGCACAGTGGCTTAATCATGCATGTTATCATCAGTAATATTCCATTTCTACTCTCATACATATGTATATGTATATATATTGTTTTTACCCCATGTTTGACCCTCTGCCCTTTCTCACTCTCTTATTACACTATCTCTGCTATATACAGTTATCTTCAATTCCTTTTCCCCCAACATTTTACAATGTAATTATTATGCCATCTGCTGGTCCCAAGATCCACCTTTATGTTCTCATTTAACTTTAATTACCTCTTAAAAACCTTATTTCTGGGAGTCAGCAGTCAGCATAATGGCTATGTTGCTGGACTCCCACGTAGTCGATTGCGGTTCGTGTCCCAGACCAGGTGGGTTAAAATTCACGCCAGGCGCGTGTGCACGTGGGCCCAAGATCCCGAGAGGAGAATGGAGGAGAAGGGATTGCGGCGTGGCTATCCCCCCTGGGGGGGGAGTT
>NW_006208495.1:2287025-2302174 GCF_000334495.1 Tupaia belangeri chinensis
AGAAAAAAACACTAAAAAAAAAAAAAAAAAAAAAAAAAAAGAGGAGCATGTATTATACTCAGGAGCTCCAGTAGGGCACTCTTTGTAGTACATTCATGAATACAATTAAGGTTTTAGCACTTGCTTGTTTGTGGAGTATGAGACATTCTGACATGGTAATTGAGCTCACTTCAGAAAATCATACTATGGATAAAGTTCTTCTGTACTTTTCTGACCAAGCCTTTGATTGTACCCAGAACTTTTTTCAGAACTTCCTATGTTAGGTGCTCATGGCCCCCTCCCCCTCTCTATTCATTCTTTTCCATTTTAATCAGAATTTACCTGATCAGTACTTTATTAATTCTCTGAGGGCCCATTCTCCCTTAACTGTCAATGGAATCTCATAAATTAATCAAAGTCAGATCTCATTAATGTTCTAGGCATTTAATATTTTTTTTCTGCTTTAAGAATACATAATGCTTTGACCACAGGGAAAAAAAAGTAGCTTCAGAGAGAACATTAGTATGAAATTCAGCATCCAAGACATAGAAGAGGGCAAGAGTGACCAAATGGTGGTGCAGTGGTGAAATACGATGCTTCACATGGCGAGGTTATCAGTTCATATCCAGAAACTTCCCTGAAGTACACCAGACATTCAGGATCCCATAATCCAGGCTGGCTGAAGGTGGATATGGATCATAGGGTAGAGAATATCTTCGGTTAGCTGGTTTACCTCTGTCTCTTTCCTATCATGGAATATATAAATAAACTTTAAGAAAATAAATGTTTTTTAGTCTGCTATTCACATCAATTTGCTGTTATCAAAGATATAACCAAGAATTGATTGGAACAGTGAAAGTTCAATAATATAGATGTTGATAATACAAAAAACAACATAGTATTGGTCAATCAGACTCTTATGCACATTTTAACATCTAGTTGAAAGAGGCCATCTGGACATCTATTCCTTGCTGAATCGTTTAGCATTATGGTATTTAATATAAATAATAGCAAATAAATTTCTTCTCTTCCTTCACATAGGACAGAGTAGTTTCAGGCTTCTCAAGCAGACTCCATCTCCATCTGAAGCTCCCTGTTCAGTCAGAGAATCTGAATCGGGGTGAATTTCAGTCCCATGCCCAGCCCCAGCCCAGACCCCCTCCTCTGAGCTAGAAGCCTCCACTTCCCAGAGGGGTTAGACAGAACTTGATTTATAATTGTTGATTTATAATTGTAAAACATCTAAACATTGTGAAGCTCAGAGAAATCCTCAACCCCCCCAAACTGAAACACCAACAAAAAGGGAGAAATTTCTCTTCAGAAACCTGAAGAGAAAACTTCTCCTCTGGGGACCAGATTACTAATTACAGTGGAAGAGACATATTGACACAAAAGCAATTCACAGCAAAAGGGTAGCAAACAGGTTCGCAGGTACAGAAACATTCTACAAAGAATATCCAAAAGTGAATCCACCACCAATTACTAAATGTCTCAGAAAAGCCTCAAATATGAGAAAACCAGGAAATATATCTCTATCAAAAGAACACAGTAAATCACCACATGCTTTTGGAAAACAACAACAACAAAAAGTAACAAAACTGTCAGAAAAAAATTCAGAACATTCATGGTGAGAAAACTATGAGAAGGAACAGAAGAAAGACAACAAACTCCAGAAGATAAGGAAGTCCTCCCATGGTTTGAAAAAAGAAATGGACACCATAAAAAATAATCAAACAAGGTGCCTCTGCTGCTCCTTCTGGGTCCAGCTTCACGGCTGTGAAGCCCTCCAAGTCAGGGTGCCCACCTTCTTCCAGACTCCAGTGCTAGTCAGGTAGGCAAAGTTTCTCTCTCCCTCTTGTTCTTTTCTGTCCCTTCCAACTTTTTTCTCTTAAAAACAAAACAAACAAAAACAAAATAAAAAACAGCTTTCTGCCTCCTTCCTTGTGCCTTTTTCTTGCTACTTTGTCTTTTTTTTCTTCACCTAGGACAGAATCCATTGAGGTATCTCCATCTCTTCCTCTGCTGCCCCTTCTGGGTCCAGCTTCATGACTGTGAAGTCTCCCAAGTCAGAGTCCTCCTCTTTTAGACCCCAGTGCTATTCAGATAGGCAAAGTATTTCTCTTCCTCTTGTTATTTTCTGTCCCTTCTACAATTTCTTTCTCTTTAAAACAAAACAACAAAACAAACAAAACAAAAACAGCTTTCTGTTCCCTTCCTTGTGCCTTTGTCTTCCTAATTTTTCTGTTTTTCCTCACTGAGGACAAAATCCATCCAGGCATCTCCATCTGTGCCTCTGTTGCCCCTTCAGCGTGCCACACAGTTTTCCATTTCTATCAATTTTATTTTCTGCGAAGTGATTTCTCTTTTTTCCTCCTCTTTTTTTCTAGTTCATTCATTCTTTTTCCATTTTTTTCTTCCTACTTCTATTTTCTAATTTCTTTTTCTTTCACCTTACTTTCCTGTTTTATCGTTCAACCCTCACCCACTGCTAAGTGTATAGTAGCTAAAAATTTGAACAGTGTGAGTTCTAGAGAATTCTTTGCCCCTCACAGTACTGGTTGTAAAAAGAGTGAAACACCCCTTCATAAATCTGATTTCAAGACTCCTCCTATGATTCCCACATTAGAGGACACAGTAGAAGGGAGAAAATAGCACCAAAATATTTCACATTAAGGCAAACACAAGAGCTCACAGTTACAGAATTCTCTAACAAATTAGCCAAAAGAGAATACATTACCAAATGACTGAAAATTGAAGAAGAGCCTCAAAGATCAGAGTCAAATAATACAACTCCTACAAAGGAGCACTATAACTTATCTCGGGAAAAATTAGAGGATATTACAGAAATGTCAGAAAAAAATTTAGAATATTTATGATAAGAAATCTCTGAGATGCAAAAGAAAAGAGACATTGAACTTCAAGGACTGAAGTTATTCCACGATATGAAAGAAGAATTGGACATCATAAAAAAGAATGAAACAGAACTGTCAGATATGAATACCATAATACAGGAAATCAAAACCTCCCTCAAAAACATTAAAAGCAGGTTAGACCATGCAGAAGATCAAATCTCAGAAGTAGAAGGCAAAAATCTAACCTAGGAAAAGAATTATCAAAAATATTGAGAAACAGCCAAGAAAAATGAGGATAATATATGAGAAATACTAGATTCCATGAAACACCCAAACATCTGAATAATTGATATTCCAGAGGTGAAGGAACTACTAGGGGCATTAATAATCTATTCCATGAAATCCTGAAAGAAAACTTTCCAAGTCTAGATAGGCACTAAAACATTCAGACGCAAGAAATAAAAGGAACCCCAAATAGAATCAATCCAAGGAGATCCTCTCCACACCACATCACAGCTAGACTGGCGAAAAAAAAACAGATGAAGCCAAGATACTAACACTAGCAATAAAGAAACATCAAGTCACTTACAAAAGATATCCTATAAGGCTAACATCGGACCACTCAGTGGATATAACACAAGCAAGGAAAGAATGGGGAAATACATGTGAAGTGTTAAATGAAAAACAATTTAAACTACGAACACTATACCTGACAAGATTATCCTTCATGTGGAAAAATAAGATAAATACATTCTTGGATAAGCGAAGCTTGAAAGAATTTACCAACCCCAAACTAGCTCTTCAAGAAATTCTGAAAGGAGTACTATACCAAGAAAATTAAAGACAGACAGACAGTGATAAGAGAACAAGAAGAAAAAAAAAAAGAACTTGGCCAATTTAATGATAGGACAAGTCTGGAAATACCTATAATAACGTTGAATGTTAGTGGATTAAATTCTCCCATCAAGAGACACAGACTGGCTGAATGGACTAAAAATAAGAAATCCTGTATCTGCTGCCTACAAGAAACCCATCTCATGGATAAAGACATACATAGATTAAAAGTGAAGGACTGAAAAAGGTATTACATGCCAATGACGGGGGTGGAAGAACTGAAGTCGCTATACTGATTTCGAACAAAATAGGCTTTGAAGACAAAAACTGTAATAAGAGACAAAGAAGGGAACTATACAGTAGTAAAAGGGCTAGTTCATAAAGAAGATATAATGCTTATAAATATCTATGCGCCCAACCCAGAAGCACCCAAATATGTAAAGGAAAGACTGCTAGATCTAAAAGGAGAGATAGACTGTAACACAATAATTGTTTGAGATCTCAACACCCATTATCTTCTTTAGATAGATCAATGAAACAAACAAACAAAAAAAAAAGCAAAGAGATTCAAGACCTAAATTATACCATAAATCAGATGGACTTAACAGACATCTATAGAACTTTCCACCCTAAATCCACAAAATACACATTTTTCTCAGCCCCACATGGCACTTTCTTGAGGATTGACCATATAATAGGAAAAAGTCTTTACAGATTCAAAGGCATAGAAACTATACCCAGCATCTTCTCGGACCATGATGGAATTAAACTTGATAGTAACCTCAGGAAAATCCCTAGGAATACACTGATACATGAACATTAATCTATTTTTGAATGACTTCATGACTATTGAAGATATTAAGACTGAAATCAAAAGATTCATGTAAACAAATGATAATGAGTAGACAAGTTTCCATAATTTATGGGACCCTCAAAAGCAGTTATAACACGGAAATTTATAGCAATTAGTGCACATAAGAAAAAAGATAAAAAGTTGACAAAAGGACAATGTAACATCATGCCTCAGGGAATTGGAAAAAGAACAACAAAAATCCAAAAATTGGCAGGAGAATAGAAATAATAAAGATTCGAGCAGAAATAAATGAAATAGAAAATTAAAAAAAAAAACTGGACAGAAAATAAATGAAAGCAAAAGCAGGATCTTTGAAAAGAAAAACAAGATTAACACATCATTAGCTAGACTAATTAAGAGGAACAAAGATAAGAACCAGATAAATCAAATTCACAATGAATCAGACATTACAACAGACATAATAGAAATACAAAATATCATTAGAGGATACTATGAGTGACTATACACCAACAAACAAGAAAACCAGGATGAGATGGATAAATTTCGGGACACATGTAATCTACCAAGATTGATGCAGGAGGACATAGAAAGCCTAAATAGATCCATAACAAACCAGGAGGCTGAATCAGTAAAAAATAACCTCCTGACATGGATGCTGAACTTCAGCTTTGAAATACTGCTTTCAGAGACTTAAAATAATGAATTTCTACTGAGACTTCTTCTTTATTCATTTCTAGTGGGTAGTGTTGCCTGTCTCTTTCTCTCCATTTCTCCCTGTGTTTCCCTGAGTTTTTAATTTTTGTTTTAATGTAAAGTATTCTCTGGGCTCTCAAGTCCCTTTATTGTGTTAATAGGTGCCTCTCCCTGTTCTGTTTAGGAAAAAAACGCAAACCCAGGCCCATCTCCACATGGATTCTGAACTTCAGGTGTGAAATATTGCTTTCGTGCGGTGTGCTTGTGTGCTGCGCAGTTTTCAATGTTTGCTTTTTAAAATTAAAACCTATAGTTTTTTATTATCCTTTTTTCTTTTTCTTTTATATTTTCTTCTTTCCTTTTCACTAATTCTTTTCTTTTTCTTTATTTTAATCATTGACTTCTCAGCTCCTTCACACTAAATGTCTAGATAGGTCCAAGTGAACAGGATCTAAACATCTGAGTACAATTAAGGTCAGAATACTTCTCTATTCCCACTGATTGTGATGCACAAAGAGTGAGAACAGAACAGGAGAGAGATTGCAGATCACCTCCTCCTGCATGCCTCTGAACACTCAGATTGAACTTCAGGAATTAGAAGAAATACACCATTCATCAGATGAATAGAAATAACTGCAGGGTCACAAGAAATATGGGAAAACAAGAAGACACCTCTTCTCCAGGGAAAAATAATAACTCCTCTTCATCCTCAGACAGTATAATGAAATTCATGAAAATGTCAGATAAAGAATTGAGAATTTTCATGGTGACAAAGCTCACAGAGATAGAAGAGAAGAGAGACAATGAACTGCTGAAAAGGCAGGGGAAAGGAGCTGATGAGCTTCAGGAAGTGAGGAAATTCTTGCAAGATCTAAAAAAGGAAATCCACACTATAAAAATATCAAATGGACCGGTTAGAGATGAAGATTATAATGTCAGATGTCAAAATCTCCCTTGAAAGTATTAAAATCAGACTGGATCATACAGAAAATCGAATCTTAGATTTAGAAGATAGAATTGCTGGCCTAGAAAAATCCACCATGAAGGTGGCGTGGTGGTTAAGGTGCTAGACACTCCCACATGGCCTACTAGGGTTCAAGTCCTGAATCTGGTGGCTTGCTTTCTCACTTCCTCTCTCTCTCACTCTCGCCCTCTGTCTCTCTCTGGTCAAGCTAGAAAATAAATGAATGAATGAATAAAATAAAATGAAATAAAATAAATAATTATAAAAAAGAAAAATAAAAATCCACCATGAAACTAAGAAAATTGCCTCCCAAAATGAGAATACTATATGAGAAATACTAGATACCATCAAATGTCCAAATATCTGGATAATTGGTATCCCAGAAGGGGAAGAGATACATAAGGGCATTGATAATCTATTCCATGAAATCTTGGAAGAAAATTTTCCAAACCTAGAGAGGCATTCAAAGCTCCAGTCCCAAGAAATACAAAAGACCCCCAATAGAATCAACCCAAAAAGATCTTCTCCAAAACACATTACAGCCATATTGACCAAAATTGCAGACAATGACAAGATACTAAGATTGGCAAGAGAGAAACGTGAAGTTATCTATAAAGGATATCCCATCAGGCTGACAGTGGATCTCTCATTGGAAACAATGCAAGTGCAGAAAGAATGGGAAAATATATTCAAAGTGTTAAGGGAAAAGCAATTGCAACCACGGATACTATACCTGGCAAGATTATCCTTCATATGGGAAGAAAAGACAAGAACATTCTCAGATAAACAAAACCTAAAAGAATTTACAACACCAGACCAGATCTTAAAAAGTTCTGCAGGGAGTGCTATACCAGGAAAAATAAATACAGTGCACAGAAATAAGAGTTCAAAACTAAGAAAATTACTAACTTTACTGGGAGGAGAGTATTATATCCCCAAATTTAATTGGGAAAATTGAACCACAGCAGAAGATATATTAAGTACATGAGACTGAATTGGTGAAATAGAATCTTATGATTTTTGACTCAAATATTGGTGATTTTTTTTCTAGGCTCTGTTTTCCAGTTTTAAGGATTTTTGTCTTGTTTTGAGCCGTCAATAGGTTCATGTACCTCTTATTTGAACAGAATCCCAACCTGTTTTCTGGTTTTAAGTTTTAAGCAAATTCCTTAGTATTTCTTTGATTTATTAAAGCTAAATCTGCTTTTCTTGAAACTGAAAAATATTGTAAAATATACATAATTAATGATCATAGTAAACTATATAGCATCAGCTAGGTGCTACCTTATAGTATATTCATTCTACTCAGAGTTTTATGCCTAAATTCAGACATGTATTCATAGATACATATATATCAGCAGAGATTGCTATTGAAAGTAGTTAGATTATTTAAGAATTTTTTTTGGAAAGGTTTTTGCTATAGGGCATGTGTGCTCACCAGACAGACAGAGAGAGACAGAGAGACAGAAAGTGAGAAATCTCCCCCCAGGGGGGATAGCCATGCTGCAGTCCCTTCTCCTCCATTCTCCTCTCGGGATCTTGGGCACACACGCACATGCACCCAGCATGAGTTTTAAGCCACCTGGTCCGGGACGCAAACTGCGGTCGACTACATGGGAGTCCAGCAACATAGCCATTACACTAACTGCTGGTCCCATGATTATTTAAGAAGTTTTGTGAATCAATAAAATGCGGGGTAAAAAAGGAATGGAAAACAAGTGTGTACACCTGAGATAGTGTGGGAGGAGGGTGGGAAATGGAAAAGGGTGAGAAATAGGGGGAAACACATATATATATATATAATATATTATATATATATTACTAGAAATGGAAAATTATTGATAATAACATGCATGATCAAGTCACTATGCAGTTTATTATTCCAGATGGGAAATCACATTTTGTATGCTGTGATCAAAGCTCAGGGAATGAATGTAAATTAATAAATTAAAAATTTTTTCAGAAGAAAATTACAGTGCACTTGTCACTAGTATTGTCCGTATTTTTAGTTTAAGGTATTTTGTGAATCAATAAAATGTAGAAAAATGTTTAGTATTGAAAAGAAACAAAGGAAAGGAGAAGGGAAAAAAAGTAAAATATGCTTAATTGACAAAAAAATGAGAAGCTATTTGCTGATAAGTTATCAAGTAATATCTTTGGCTTGACTGACATGCATAGTATTTGTGCTGGAAAAAACATATATGTATTGTAATATATTTTGAGGTCAGGGAGAGAGCTACCTCCTAATCCACTCTTCCACAGGATTGCTTTACAATACAAGGTCTTTTATGATTCCAGACAAATTCTATGATCATCTGTTTTAGATCTGTGAAGAATAGCTCTGCTATATTCATTGGAATTGCGTTAAATATATAGATTTATTTGGGTAGAATTGCCATTTTGATTACATTAATTCTTCCAATCCAGGAACATGGAATGTCCTTCCACTTTTTATGTCACTTTCAATATCTTTCTTAAGATTTTCATAGTTTTCTTTGTAAAGGTCTTTGACTTCCTTAGGTTAACCCCTAGGTATCTTATACATTTTGTGGCTGTGGTGAAAGGAATTCCTTTCTTCAGTTCTACTTCATTCAACGTGTTGTTCATATATAAAAATGCTATAGATTATTGGATGTTGATTTTGTATCTTGCCACATTATTGTATTTACTTATTACTTCGAGAACTTTTTTCATGGAAACCTTTGGGTCTTCTAAGTATGCCATCATGTCATCTGTGAATAAAGATATTTTCAACTATTCTTTGCCTGTTTGAATGCCTTTTATATTGTTCATTTTCTTATTGTGTTAGTTAAGACTTCCAGCAGTATATTAAAGAGCAGTGGAGAAAGTGGGCAGCCTTGCCTAGTACCAACTTTTCATGGAAAAGCTTTTAGTATAATGTTAGCTGTAGGTTTTTCATAGATGGCTTTTATTGTGTTGAGAAATGACCCTCCTATACCAAGCTTACTGAGGGTCATAATCATGAATGGATGTTGTATTTTATCAAATGTTTTCTCTGCATCAACTGAAATAATCATAATTTTTATCTTTCTTTCTGTTAATATGGTGTATTACATTTATGGTCTTCCGTATGTTGAACCACACTTGCATTCCTGGAATAAAGCCTACCTGGATGTGATGAATTATCTTTGTTATATGTTGTTGGATATGATCTGGGAGTATCTTGTTGAGAATTTTTGCATCTATATTCATCAAAGATACCTGTAGTTTTCTTTTTTATGTCATGTCCTTATCTGTTTTGGGAATGAGAATGATGGAGGCTTCATAAAATAAATTTGGAAGCTTTCTTTCCTTTTGAATCTTTAGAAATAATTTGTGTAGGACGGGGATTAACTCTTCCTTAAAAGTTTCATAGAATTCAGAAGTGAAGCCATCTGAACCTGGGCTTTTCTTTGTTGGGAAGTTATTTATTACTGATTTGATCTCCTGGCTTGTTATGGGTCTATTCAGGTTCTCTATGTCTTCCTGATTCAATCCTGGTAGATTATATGCATCCAAGAATTTGTAGTATCATTTAGGTCCTATCTCCTTTGTTGGCATATAGTCACTCATGGTATCCTCTGATGATGTTTTTTATTTCTTTTATGTCTGTTGTAATGTTGCCTGTTTCATAACATATTTGATTTATCTGGTTTCTTTTTTTCTTCTTTATTATTCTAGCCAATGGCGTGTTGATCTTGTTAATCTTTTCAAAGAACCAGCTTTTGCTTTCATTTATTTTTGTATGGTTCATTTATTTTCTATTTCATTTATTTCTACTCTAACCTTTATTATTTCTTTTCACCTAGTATTTTTGTTGTTTTTCTAATTCCCTGAGGCGTGATGTTAGGTTATCTATTTGCCATCTTTCCATCTTTTCCTTATGCACACTAGTTGCTATGAATTTCCCTCTTATATGACTGCTTTTACCATGTCCCACAGATTATGGAAACTTGTGTACCCATTATCACTTGTTTCCATAAATTTTTTGATTTCAGACTTAATTTCTTAAGTAGTTAAGTCATTCAAAAGTAAGTTGTTCAGTTTCCATGTGTTTGTGTATTTTTGAGGGTGTTCCTTGAAATTAATCTTGAATTTAATTCCATCATTGTCAGAGAACATGCTGGATATAGTTTCTACGGTTTTGAATATGTAAAGGTTTAATTAGTGTCCTACGTATGGTTAATCTTTGAAAAGGTTCCATGCTGAGGTGAGAAAAATGTATATTTTGTAGTCTTAGGGTGGAAAGTTCTATAGATATCTATCAAGTCCATTCGATTTATAGTATCGTTTAGGTCCTGCATCTATTTATTTTCTACCTAGAAGGTCTGTCTAAAGTAGATAATGGGGTGTTGAGATCCCAAACAATTACAGTTTCTCCTTATTTCTCCTTTTAGCCACAGCAGACTTTCCTTCACATATTTAGGTGCTCCTGAGTTGGATGCATAGGTATTTATAAACATTATGTCTTCTTGCTGTATTACTATTATATAATGCCCTTCTTTGTCTTATTACAGTCTTTGTCTTAAAGCCTATTTTGTCTGAAATCAATATCACAACTCCAACTGTTTTTTATTTCCATTTGCATGGAATATCTTGAGTATAGTTCCCCATTCTCTCCTTGCCTGCATTGTTTCCGCCAAGCAGTCCGATGTTAGCCTGATGGGGTGACCTTTGTAAGTAACTTGACATTTCTTTCTTGCCAGCTTTAGTATCTTGTCTTTGTCTATTGTTTTTGCCAGTCTGGATATGAAGTGCCTTGGAGCGGATCTTCTTGGGTTGATTCTACTCAGGGTCCTATGTATTTCTTGGGCTAGGATGCATTTCTAGGCTAGGAAAGTTTTTTTTCAAGGATTTCATGGAATAAATTATTAATGCCCTTATTATTTTCTTCCTCTTCTGAGATACCAATTATCCGGATGTTGGGGCACTTGATGGTATCCAGTACTCCCCATATATTATCCTCTACATTTGATAGTCAATCTTCTGCCTGATCTAATAAACTTTTTTTTTTGAGAGGCTTTTTGCTGCAGAGTGCGTGCGCTCACCAGAAAAACAGAGAGAGACAGAGAGATAGAAAGCGAGAAATAACCCCCACAAGGGGGATGGCCACACTGCAATCCCTTCTCCTCCATTCTCCTATCGGGATCTTGGGCATGCATACACACATGCCTGGTGTGAGTTTAAGCCACTGAGTCTGGGACTCAAACCACGGTCGGCTACATGGGAGTTCAGTGACATAGCCATTATGCTAACTGCTGGTCCCTGATCTAATCTACTTTTAATACTTTTAAGGGGAGGTTTTGATTTCCTGTATCACATTCTTCAACCTTAGAAGTTCCATCTAGTTCTTGTTTAAGGTGTCTGTTTCTTCTTTCAAATCATGAAAGGACTTCCTGATCTCCTGGAACTCATCATCTCTTTTCTATTCCATCTCAGTTAGTTTGGTCACTACAAATATTCTGACTTGCTTAACCGACATGTCCACAATGTTCATTGTATTGACTGTGAATGATGTGGGCTTGATTATTTCCCTTGGGGGAATGTATACCACACACTATTCAAAACACTGAAATTCTGAGAGTCCAAAGGCAAGTGAAGAAGGGGCAGAGGATGAGTGACAGGTCCTGGCCATTAGGACCTGCAGCCATAGGCAGCCTGGTGTCCAACAATGCCACTGGCTTGAATCAGTTTCCAGATGGGGTGAGGAGGGGTTCAAGTCCATCTTAAAGTACCAAGAAAAAAACTCCACTTAACATTTATCAACCATCTACACTCTGTGGTAGTGATTAAAAGACTGGAGGACATAAAAGCATTGAAAATTGTTATGGACACTGGGGACTAAGTGGAAGGAGAGTGGGAGTAGGGAAGTGTACAGGAAGGGAAATTTGGAAAGAATGGAGAAAGAAGACATTTGTGGGACACAGATATTGTTTATTATTTGTTGGTGATATAGCATATAGTATTCTCAACTCTCCTGGTTTGTGGCATGTATCAAGCTGGCTAAAATCTCTTTACAAACTAAATGACCTATAAAGATTGAATGTATAAATAATAGTAAATAATATAAATAAATAAATAAAGATTAACCACAAAAAGAATCAAAAAGAGCTGTTAGAGATGAAGACTATAATATACGAAGAGATAACCTCTTCAGACTCAAGAAATACAAAGGACCCTAAATAGAATCAACCCATGAAGAGCTAAACTATAGCCAGATGGTCCAAAACCAGACAACAACAAGATGCTAAAATTGACAACAGAGAAACATCAAATTACTTACAAAGGTTATCTCATCAGGCTAATAGCAGACTTCTCATCAGAAATGATGCAAGCAAGGAAAGAAAAGGGAAATATATATTCAAAGTGTTAAAGTAAAAACAATTTCAAATTACTATACCTTGTAAGATGGTCTTTAATAGGAAGAAAAGACAAAAAAATTCTCAGATAAACAAAACATGAAAGAATTTGCCAACTCCAGAACACCTCTTCAAGAAGTTTTGAATGGAATGCTATATGAAGAAAACTGAGAAACAGACAAAAATAAGAAACTAAAACAATAAAAAAAGGCCCATTTAACAGCAGGGACAAATCTGGAAATATCAATAACATTGGATATTAATGGTTTAAATTCTCCAATCAAGAGACACAGACTGGCTGAATGGATTAAAAAACAGAAACCCTCTATCTGTTGCTTACAAGAAACATACCTCATGGATAAAGACATACCTAGACTAAAAGTGAAGGGTTGGAAAATGTTTTCCATGCAAAGGGAAAACAAAAAGGAGCTGAGGTTGTGATAGTAATTTCAGACAAAATAAACTTCAAAACAAAAACTGTAAGAAGTGACAAAGATGTGTATTCTATAGTTATAAAAGGGCTAATTTATCAAGATGATATAACACTTATAAATATCTATGTATCCAACTCAGGAGCACCCAAATAAGTGAAGGAAAGACTGCTAGATTTAAAAGCACAGATATACTGAAACAAACTAATTGTTGGGGATTTCAAAACACAACTATCTTCTGTGGACAAATTATCTAGACAAAAACTAAGCAAAGAGATAAAGGATCTAAATGATACCATAAATCAAATGGACTTAAACATTTGCAGAGAATTGACACCATAAACTGTACACAACTTTTTACAAGCTTGACACATGTTCTTCCCTTTGTGGAAGTAAAAGAGTAAAATATGGCAAAAATGTAGTTTGGTCTTCCGTATTTAACTTGCAAAATCTCCAAAACTCAACCAGGCAAAAATGTAACATGACTTTTCCAACAACTCAATAGGTAGGAACTATTTATAGTCTTGAGTTTCAGATGTGATGTTAGAGCTGAAGTAGGGGTAAAAGTTAACACATGACAATTCACAGAATGACTTTTGTAGTAAGTTGAAAATTAAAGATTTGGGCCCAGCAGATGGTGTAATGGTTACATTTCTGGATTCCAATGTAGTCTACACCAGGTTTGAGTCACAGACCTGCCTGAAAACACTGGGGAAACTCTGAGACACTGAAGTAGGCAAAGACTTCTTAAATAAGACCCCCAAAGTACAGGCAATAATTCCCAAAATAAACAAGTGGGATTACATCAGATTAAGAAGTTTCAAGAAGATGGTCTGAGGTAGGATATTTAGAAGAAAAATAAGGAGGCAAAGTATTAATGTCACAAAGAAATGTGGTATTATCTCTTGAAAATATTTTGTAGTTTTATCAACTGTATTAGAGAGAAATGTTCACCTGTTGAAATATCCATTTTGTAAGACAAATAATAATGTGATTGAATGTATAAAAGAAAATGAAATGAAAAACGAATAAATTAATTAATAAAAAAGTTAAAAAAAGAAGTTTCTGCAAATCAATGGCATAGTAATTGGTGTGAATTGACAATCCTTGGTATGGGAGAATATTTTTGTAAACTATGCCTCAGATAAAGGACCGATAACCAGAATACACAGCAAACTCAAGCATGTTACCCCTCCCCCCCAAAAATGACCAATTCAATTAAATGATGGGAAAATTAGCTGAATAAACAACTCTCTAAGGAAGACATTAACAACCAAAAAATATGCTCAAGATCCCTCATCAGAAGGGAGATGTAGATACAAACCACAATGAGATAACACCCAATTCCAATCAGAATGGCAAAGATTAAATATGTGTGTGTGTTGGGGGGGGGGCTGTGGTGAAAGGGGAACTCTTCTACACTGCTGGTGAAAATGTAAATTAGTCCAGCCACTGTGGAGAACAATATGAAAGTTCCTCAAAAGCCTACAAATAGAACTACCATATGATCCAACAATTCCACTCCTGCATATCTACCAAAAGGATAGGAAAACATTCAGAAAAACACTTGCACAAACATGTTTACTGCAGCATTATTCACAATACCTAAGACATGAAACCAACCCAAATGATCAGGAATAAATGAAAGGATTGAAAAAAATGTGACAAAAATACACTGTGGAATGCTATTCAGTCATTAAGAAAAACAAAAGAAACAATGAGACTTTAACATTTGATACAAAATGAACAAATATGGATGATTTAATGCTAAGTGAAGCAAGCAAACTGAAAAACAAGCGATTTATGTCCCCCCTATACATGCTCTATGGTGAAAATGGAAAGATTAGAGGATACAGAATCATGGAAAATGGTTATAGATACTGGATTCAGTGTGGGAGGAGGGTGAAAGAAGGGTAGAGTGTGAAAAAAGATATTAAGGCAAAAAATAGGCAAGAAATTACTCTCTTACACTGCTGGTGGGAATGTAAATTGGTCCAACCACTGTGGAGGACAATTTGGAGATTCCTCAAAAATCTACAAGTAGGGGAACCAGCAGTTAGCGTGATGGCTATGTCGCTGGACTCCCATGTTGTCGACCGCGGTTCACTTCCCGGACCCGGTGGCTTAAAAACTCACGCTGGGCGCGTATGCATGCGTGCCCAAGATCCCAAGAGGAGAATGGAGGAGAAGGGATTGCGGCGTGACCATCCCCTCTTGGGAGTG
>NW_006208495.1:2302609-2320242 GCF_000334495.1 Tupaia belangeri chinensis
CACAAAGAGGTGTGGTATTATCTGTTGAAGATATTTCATAGTTTTATCAACAGTACGAGGGAGAAATGTTCACCTGTTGAAATATCCATTTTGTAAGACAAGTAATAATGTGATTGAATGTATGGAAGAAAATGAAATGAAAAAAAAATAAATCAATTAAAAAAATACACATGTATAAAAATAAATACCAGAAAGTTTTAAAAAAAATTTCCAGTTTATGTAATTGATCAATAAAGATTTGTCCCAAAAGAGAAAAAAAAAATAAATTTATGGGACACAGAAATGGATTATTGTCTGTTGATTATAATACTGGCATGAAGTGCATTCATGTTGTGAGAATTCACTTTACAAGCTAAGTGATGTATCGTGATTGAATGAATAAATTAAAATAAAATAAAATAAAATAATAAAATAAATACATAAATAAAAATAGCAGCTTAATGATACTATAGTAGAAGTAAATATTGTTTTAATAGTTTCATAATTAAATTAAATACTTATCTCCTAAATATGCTAGAAATAGCATTTCTGAAAAATCCCAAAATTATCTGTTTCTCATATGAAAGAAAATTGCTTTCTCTCAAATATATAGTTTTTTGGAATGATAATTGGGATTTCACTAAATTAAGAATATGGCATTACTGTTTAGTTTGCTTTGGAATGTTATTGTGCCTCTGACTTTATTGGATATTTTAGGGAAATTTTATTTTTGACTTGAGTACCCTAGAAACTTGACTTCATAAATAATGCTCTTTTCAGATTTGTATACCTGTGCAATTAGATAGTAAATGCTAATATAGTGTCTCCTTTGCTTTTCGTCAGCATAAGGTTGGTCTGAGAATTCTGCCATCTGATTGTTTGTGTCCTCCTAAAATTCATATGTTGAAAATCTAAAAAACAATGTAGTGTAAGTAGATGAAGCCTTTCGGAGGTGAATAAACCAAATCCAGGGCCTTCTTTAATGGGATTAGTGCATTTATTAAAAGGCCCAGTGAGCTACCGTGCCCTTTTCCTTGTGTGAGGACACAACTAGAAGGCATCATATATGAATCAGAAAACAAGCCCTTACCAAAAATCAAGTCTGCCATTGCCTCAGTCACGAATTTCCCAGCTTCCAGAACTGTGAAAAATAAATTTCTCTTCCTAGACCGGCCAGCTAGTGATGTGGTGGTTAAGGTAGATGAATCACATAGGATAACTGTGTAGTTCAAATTTCAGACCCGGTAGTTTGAAAAACACACTGGGTTGGGAATCAGCAGATGGCATAGTGGTTACATCACTGGACTCCCATATGGCTGACTATGGTTCCAGTCCTAGAGCTGGTGGTTTAAAAATCATGCTGGGCACGCGTGCTTGCATGCCCAAGACCCCAGGAGGAGAATGGAAGAAAAGGGATTGCAGCACCACCATCCTCCCAGGGGGTAATTTTTTCACTTTTTCTCTCTGTCTCTGGCAAGTGCATGAGCACTAAGGAAAAAAAAACAAAAAACAAAAAACAAAAAAATAAAACAAACAAACAAAAAAAACACAAAACCTTTAAAAAAAAAACAGAGAAAAGAAAAACACACTGGGCACATGTGTTTGTGCACCCAAAATTCTGAAAGAAGGGAAAAATGGAGGAAAGAGGATCGTGGCATGCCGAACGCTGATGAGAGGTGCTTTTTCTTTTTCCTCTCTCTTTCTCTCTTCTGTCTTCAGTCAGTTCCCATAGTGTCCCACAAATTAAAATGATTTTTGTTGTTGCTTATAAGCTACATAGTCTACATACAGTATTTTGTTATAACAACATGAAAGGATGAAGACAGAGCAGTGATAAATGTGCTCTGTCATGTAACATAATAAACACAATTTGGTGGTTTTGGAAAGTTATGTTATGAGAAGAAATTGCTAAGTTTTAATTTCAATTTTTTTTTTTTTGAGAGATTTTCACTGTAGGGCGCGTGCGCTCACCAGACAGACAGAGAGAGACATGGAGACAGAAAGCGAGAAATCACCCCCTGGGGGGGATGGTCACGCCGCAATCCCTTCTCCTCCATTCTCCTCTCGGGATCTTGGGCACGCACGCACACGCACCCGGCGTGAGTTTTAAGCCACCGGGTCCGGGACACGAACTGTGGTCGACTACATGGGAGTCCAGCGACATAGCCATTATGCTAACTGCTGGTTCCCTTTAATTTCAATTTTTGCATGAAGAATAAATGGTTAAAGTTTGAGGAGAGAATGGTTCTAAGCAGATGTGTAGAATGCTATTTGTTTTAGGAAGAGGTTCATACTTAAGTCAGTCTACCAAGAAAGGGATAGGGAAATGCTACCGCTACCATAAATGCATATGTGCTGCAAATTCTTGTATTTTATTTTTATGTTTTGTTTCCTTTTGAATAAAGAACAATAGCAGTTTCAGGCAATCAGTCTAGTTTATGTGCCTTCCACTTTAAATTCCAAAAAATAAATTTTATTTTGTGTAGCAAATAAATGAAGAAAAGAGAAAGCAGTGAATTAAGGAAGAAGAATGAAGGCCTTATCATACAGACTAGGCACATGTACATAAATTGTGAAATAGTTTAATACAATTTGAGAAAATTAGCATAGTAGTGGTTCTGAATGGGAGTAAGATTTTTTGCCGGGGGACATTTGGCAATGTCTGGAGATATTTTTGGTTATCAGAACTGGGATGCCACTAGCATCTATTGTGTTGTAGGAAAAGTCACGGTGCATTTTTGCATAGAAAAAACATAGAAAATATATTATGACTTTTCTGACAACCTGATAGTTAGTAGAGGCCAGGGTGTTGCTGAATATTCTACAATGCACAGGTCAGCCACCTTTCCCTCAATAAATAATGATTCAACTTTAAATGCCAATAGTGTAGCAGGTGAGAAGCTCTGGTTTAGGATGTTAGTTTTAAATTTTATGGAATGATCTTGAATGCTCTTAAAGTTTTAAAAAGTTAATTTGTGAATTGTGATTTGCTCAATCATATAAAAATATTTTCACTAAAAAATCGCTAACATTGAATTCTCTAATTTTTTTTTTAATTAGCAACAGCACTTTTGGAGTAGAAGTTTATAGTAAAGTTACATGGATTGTTTTTCTTTGTAATCTAGAGTGGACTGAGCTCTTTAAAACTCCATTTTAAATCCCTAGTCTGTTCTTGAGTGATAGGCATTAGGAAATGATAGCTTCCTAATAACCCCCTTTTGTACAGGAAAACTTTCTCCTTCACAAACACACAGAAAATATTACCTTTGTGGATTATGTTGAGTCTATTTTCTGATTCTAGACTATAGAAGCTTACTTACTATTTATAAAAATTAGCTATCATGTAAAATTTTTTTAGAAAAAGGACTTATAAATGGCACAAAAAAGTAGAAGTAAGAATTTCATATTGGATTATTGGGGCTGACAGGTGGCATAGTAGTTAAGACACTGGACTCCCACTTAGCTGACCATGGTTCGAATTCCAGACCTGGTAACTTTTTTTTTCTCTCTCTCTCTCTCCTCCTCTCTCTCTCTTTTTCTATCTCTCTCTCATCAAATTATATGTATGTATTTTATGTATTCATTCATTTATTTTAATTTGACCAGAGAGAGACAGAGAGAGTGAGAGAGAAAGTGAGAAAGCAAGCCACCAGGTCCAGGACTCGAACCGTGGTCAGCCACATGGGAGTGTCCAACACCTCAGCCACCACACCACCTGCTGGTTCCCAAATAAAATAATTTTTTTTTACAAAATAATTTTATATGAGATTATTTTCATGTTAACCTACTGAAGCTATTTCTTTTACTTTTTAAAAAATTAATTTTATATATTTATTTCTTCCATGACAGAGAGGGAGAGAAAGATAGGGATAGAGACAGGGAGCCCCAATGGGGGCTTCAAGCCATGATTGCCCCCTCTCAGCTAGCCTAGATCATGGGCATACATGTGTGTACCTAGTCTCTTATATTACTTTTTTTATTATAATAGGCAGAGTTTGTAGATATACTTCTTTGCTTTCTTCTTTTTTGGGGGAGGGGAGGGGGCTGGGTGAGCAAAAATACTCTTACCTCCAAAGAATATCTTTGATTTATAATATCTACTTCATAAAATTTTGATTAGAATATTTATATTGAATTACTCAAACCTCACCAAATATTTACAAATACTGAACCATGATGTGCCCTGTACTGTGGTGAACACAAAAGAGGATGCAGAATTGTACAAAACGTAATCCTTGTCTCTGTTTCTCTCTGATATTTAACCTGGCACCTCTCTTTAGGATGTTTCTCTGCTTATAAAAGAAAATAATTTTCTACTGTCATTTTTTTCTGCTTTGAAGAGACATTAAAAAGTTTTATTTTGCATTCATGAGGAAGTTACTAGTACGAAGAGCTAACTATACACAAAGGAATATGGAAAAATCATAAGGTTCTGGTTCTGAAAAGGATTTTGTCTTTTTATCTCTCAGAAATTGGTGGGGAGGGGTGGGTTAATCTGAGAACACGGAAAGCCACTCAACACTTCTTCTGCATACCTCCAACTAACACTTCATTATATTAAAAAAAAAATTAGAGACATTTTTGCTATAGGGCATGTGCACTCTCTGGAGAGACAGAGAGACAGATAGTGAGAAATCACCCCCCAGAACAGGTGGCCATACTACAATGCCTCCTCTTCTATTCACCTCTCAAGATTTTGAGCACGCACACACATGCACCTGGCATTTTTTAAGTCACCAGGTTTGGGATTCCACCTGCAGTTGACTACATGGGAGTTCAGCAATGTAACCATTATGACATCTGCTTGTCCCCATTATATTATTTTTATTAATCCAACTATGGGCTATATTTCAAGATATTCAATCATTTTTACCTTAAAAGGAAATAAACACGTGTTTAATGCAGTTTCCCATAGGTTTATTTATTCCTAGACTGTTTTTTGTGACCCTCAAGTGAAAATATAAATATCCATTTATTTTAAAGTGTGTTTAATTATTATTTAGTTGTATTTATTTATTCTTTTTTTTTTATTTGACCAGAGAAAGACACACACAGAGAGAGAAGGAGAGAGAGAGAGGGAAAGGGACAAAGGAAGCTGCCAGGTCCGGGACTTGAACCGTGGCCAGCCATGTCGGAGTATCCAGCACCTTAACCACCACGCCACCTGCTGGCCAATAAATATCCTTTTAAATACTTATCAGATGATTTAGTACTTTAAAAATGTTTATTTACTTGTTCCATGAGAGAGGAGAACAGAGAGAAAGGGGAAGTGAGAGAGAGAGAGAGAGAAAGAGAGAGAAAGACAAAAAGGGACTTCCAAGGCAGTTTTCACTCTGCCTTCCTGTGCACAGCTTTATCTAGCCTAGATCATAGGCCTGGATCACAGAGATATTTGTGTCTAGCATGCACAGGAAGACCTTGGGGCATGAACCTGGAACCTTCCCATGTGGTCTCAGAATTGTGGAACTTTGCATCACATGGCTTAGCTTGATATTTTTGAAAATTATTCTTTTAGAAAAAATATTCTTTGATTATATTTTTATTTATGGAGACCTAGTGAGAGCTCTGAAGTTCTCGGCCTGAAACTGAATACGCACGTACTCTCTGATAAATAGGGTAGTAAGGAAATTGATGAATCAAGACAGTAGAATTATTTTTAATATCATTCTCTATCTCACATTTCATTTAAAAAACCAATTAATTATAAGAATGAAATAGTAAACCCAATATTACATCTAAAACTTTGCCAGGAAATTGTTGGATTTTAGATAGCTATTAATGACACTATCTTATCACTCAAATGAGATCCTTTCCATATATTTTAGATTAGTTATTAGAAAACTTTTATTTTGAAGGTTTTTGCCATAGGGCACACACACTTTTAGGAGAAAGACAGAGAGAGGAAAAGTAAGAAATCACCCTTAGGGAGCATGGCCAAGTTCCAGTCCCTTTTCCTCTAGTCTCCTGTCAGATTTCTGGGCATGCACACACAGATGAATTGTGTGATTTTTGAGCCACCAGGTCAGGGACTCAAACCATGTTTGACCATATAGGAGTCCTGTATGTTAAGGACTACACCACCTTCTGTCCCCAGAAAACTTTTTGAGAAGGGCCAGAGAGTAACTATTTTAGGCTTTCTGGGTCATAGGCTTGCAGTTTCAAAACTCAACTCTGCCTTTATGGTGCAAAAGTAGCCATTGTGAATATGTTCTTGCATGAGTGTGGCTGTGTTCCAATAAAACTTAATTTACAGAAAAAGGGGGTGGGTTAGATTTAGTCTATGCTCCTAGTTTGATTACCAGTATTCTAGGTAATAGAATGCAAAATTGATTTTTCTATCTTAGTTTTTGTCTTTTATAATAGTGTGGCTGTCACATGAACTGGCCTAAAGAAAGTTAAGTTAGCAAGAACATTATAAATACAATTTGTGACATTTTTAGAATAGTATACTCAAAAGCCTGGAGAAAATTAAATGATATCAATTAATATTTGTAATTGTAATTGTTGGGCATAGCCTGTTATGAAAGGCTTATTTCGGTTGAAGAGATATGGCAAATATGCAAGGGAAGTATTTATTAATACAAGCCGATGATTGATGAGAGGGAAGAGAAGTGATTTTAACATAAATTGAGTGTCAACTGTATGCCAAATGTTGCACAAAGAGGTTTCTAAAACACTATGTTTAATCTTCACAACTACCATACGGATTGGGATTTATTAGTTTCATTTGTTTAATTAATGAAACTGAGGCATGGAAATGCTACTTCAAAAGGAATAATCAAAATTAATAGTTGTGATGATTGATTTGGGATGTCAGCTTGACTAGATGAAGGGATGTTCACGTAGTTGGTAAAATATCATTTATTCTCAATGCTTCAGTAAATATTGTGCCCATACATCTTCTCCTAAAAGTGAAACCAGATGGTTTGCCATTTAATTAGAATTATCAGGATGCCCAACATGTGTTTGTGATGGTGCTTTTGGAGATTGGCCTATGAGTTTGTGGACTGGGTGAGGAAGATTCACTCTCAATGATGGCTTCATCCCGTCAACCGTGAAACTCATATTGAACACAAAGGGAAGAAAAGTTCTCCCACTATCCCAGAGCTGGAGTGTCCTTCTTATCTTGCCCTTGGACATTAGAGATACAATTTCTCCTCTTTCGGACTTCAAGGCTCAAATTATCAGTTGTAGTCTCCATGGCTCTTCAGCCATCTGCTTTGTACTGAGAACTACACCATTGACTTTCTTTGTTCTGAGGACTTAGAACTGAGATTAAATTTAATACCAGAGTCCCTGGTTCTCCAGCCTTCAGATGTCTTTTCACAAAATTTATTATTTTCCATAATCAAGTGATCTATTTATTCTAAATGCATTTATATATACATTATATGTATATATATATATATAATCTATCAGTTCTGTCTCTCTGGAGTATCCTGACTAAAATAATACTCTATCTTGGAATCAAATTCATGTCTGTCTGATGTAGAAGTCTTATTTTTTTTATTGAAAGACAAGATGAGTGTCAACAAACTGTGTAAAGATGTATCCAGTCATGACACAATAGCATAATAGAGACCAAATATCTAATAGGTAGAATGGCATTAAAAGAGAAGATTTTTGAAATCATATTTTTATTGACATCACATTTTCACAGAAAATGTTAACATGTTTTAAATTAGTGTTTGTACTTTTGATACTATTCATCATCTTATGCCAGGCTTGTGAAAACTTACTTCTGTTTTCTAGCACAAGCATTCCTTTCAGGGCAACCTCTCAAAATTCCGTCAAACATACTATGCTTTTTCAGACTTTTTCTTGGTTCAGGTTTTCTCTCTACAATGCCCTTCGTTTGCTTATCAGTTTAAAATCTTAATCATCCCTAAAAGCACAGCTCAGACATCACCATCTCTTGATGTTTTCTCTAATTTTTTCAAGTCACATAAATTTTTACCCAGCATGGCAGGCTGTGTCTATAATTTTATACTTCACTACAGTTGTCCCTCTCTATCCAGATATGAAATCCATAGATACAGTGAGATTACTGCACTATACCATTTTATATAAAGGACTTGAGCATCCATGAGTTGTTATATTCGTGGGAAGTCTTGGAACCAATCCCCTGCTGATCTTGTAGGAAAACTGTATATCACAACAGGTTCTATTTTCAGTCTCATATATCCTCCAAGAAAACTGTAATGATTACATACTTCAGTCTTTTATAAATTTTATTTTATCAGATTTTAAAATTTTTCTGGAAGGCATGTGCAGTTGGCAGAGAAAGAAAAAGAGTCAGGGAGAGGGAGAGTGAGAAAGCACTCCTCTATGGGCCATGGTCATTCTGAAATTCCTTCTTCTCCATTTCTCCTTCCTGTTGATATTTTAGGCACACACTCACACATGCCTGGTATATTTTTCAAGCTGCGAGGGCCAGGATTCAAACTGCACAGTTAGTTATGTGGGATTTAACCCTCTTAACCACTAGGCCATGAGGCCAACCCTAAATTTTATTTTATTATTATATTTTATCATTTACATACAATAGTTGTACATATTTATGGAGTACAGTGTGTTTTTTTTTTCAAAACACATGTACATTGTATAATGATCAAATCAAAGCAATAAATACATCTATCCTCTCAAACACTTAACATTACTTCATGTTGTGTACCTTCGCTATCCAATCTTCTGTTCTGAAGTATACATTGAATTGTCTCAAATTGTAGTTATGCTTCCGTGATATAGTACTCTACAGCTCCTTCTATTTATCTATTTGTACTCTTTTATATATTATCCACATTATCTCATCTTCCCTATTCCCTTCCCCTTTCCAGCTTCTTGTGTCTACTATCACATTCTCCATTCTATGCAACTGAATTTTTTAGCTTTTACTAATGAGTAAGAACGTATGGAATTTATCTTTCAGGTGCTTGGTTTTGCATTATCTCTTTCAAGTTCATCCATGCTGCCTCATATGACTAGATTTCATCCTTTTTATGGCTGAATAATATCCAATTGTGTATATGTACCACATTATATACCACGTTTTCTTTATTATTTTTTTTTTTAGAGTTTTGTTTGCTTGTTTTCTCATAAGATGTGTATGCTTACAGGGGATGGACAGAGAGAGAGAGGGAAAGTGAGAAATCACTTTCTAGGGTAAATGGCCACACACCATAGTCCCTTCTCCCTCATTCTCTTCTTGGAATTTGAGCACACATGCATGCACACCTCGTGTGTTTTTCAGGCCACCAGATCTGGGACTCAAACCACGGAGTCAGCCATGTGGGATCAAGTTCTTTAACCACCAGGCCACTTGCTGGCCCTTCTATATCACATTTTAAAAAATTTGTTAATCTGTGATTAGACAATTAGGTTGATTTCAGATCTTAGCTATTGTGAATAGGGCTACAATAAATATGAAAGTGCATATATCTCTTCATACTGATTTATTTTCTCTTGGGTATATAACTACTGGTGGAATTACTGGATAATAATATCATTTTCTTTTCAGTTTTTGAGGAGCATCCATATTGTTTTCCATAATGACCATACTAGTATACATTCCCATCAATAGTGCATAAAAGTTCCCTTTTCCCTTTTCCCCACAACCATGAAAACGCTTGTTATTCTTTATTTTATTATTTTTTGATAATAGTCATTGAAATTCAAGTGAGATGATACCTCATTGTAGTTTTGACTTACATTTCCCTGATTATTAGTGATGTTGAGTGCTTTCTCATATGCTTGTTGAATGATTATATGTCTTTTTTCAGAATTGTATGATCAGATTGATTGCTTTTTACTTTATCTATTTATTTCATGAAAGAAGAACAGAGAGAAGAAAGATATAAGCACCCTTAACATGGCCTTAGGTCATGATTCTCCACCTTGCCAGCCTTTCAGTCATCCAGGGTCATGGACATGCACATGTGTGCCCAGCATGTACAGTTAGACTCATGAACCACTTTGTCTTCCAGGATGTTTTCAGCATTGCAGAGCACTGTATTATTAATATACCACTTTGGCTGTGATTGTCCACTCTTCGATTGCATTATTTGTTTTTTCCTCATACAACTCATAATATTTTCTACCATGCTGTATGCTGTCTTCTCATTTTGTTGATTGTTCACTGAGAAGAAGCTTTTTGATTTCATGTAATCTCATCTGCCTAATTTTGCTATTATTACCCATATGTTTGAAGTCTTATTTAAAAAGTCTTTGCCTAGGAACCAATAGATGGCATAATGGTTACATCACTGAGTTCCCACATGTTGACTACTGTTCGAGTCCCAGATCCAATGGCTTCAAACTCATGCCAAGTGCATGTATCTGTGCTCCAGATCCCAAGAAGATAATGGAGAAAGGATCACAGCATGACCATCTTCTCTCACGGGGTGATTTCTAATTTCCTGTCCCTCTGTCTCTAACTCTTTGGCGAACACACATGCTCTATTGCAAAAATCTCTCTTAAAAAAAATAATCTTTGCATAGACCATGTCCTGAAGTATTTCTCTTTCTTTTCCCTTCTAATTTTATGTAAAACACTGATTAAAGAAATTAAAGGAGACACAAAAAAAGTGAAAAGATACCCATATCATGCAGTTCATACATTGGAAGAATTAATATTGCTAAAACTAATTTTATGTAATTAATTTAATATAAATTACTCAAGGTGATATACTGATTCAATTAAATCCCTATGACAATAACAATGGAATTCTTTTCAGAAACAGAAAAAATTAATCTTAAGATTTATAGGGAACCACAAAAGACCCCAAATAGAATAATCCCGTATAGAAAGAACAAAGTTCAAGGCACCACAGTATATGACTTCAAAATATAACACAATTTATAATAACCAAAACAGCATGGTCACGGTGATGCAAGATATTGGGGTATACATAGGCCCAATATCAGTGCTATCTTCAGGATTCCACGTTGATTTGGTTCTTGCTTCATGCTCACAAATTATTAGACACATGGATAAAGAGTGGGGATAGAAAAGTAGAGTTTATTAAAAAAGAAAAACTCCTGCAATGGGAAGCATCCTGAAAGAAGGTGGCTGATTTGGAGCTCTTATTGGGGACTTTTATCCTAGCTAGGAGTAACTTGTTCACCTTTTGTCCCTTTGGGGGGAGGTCACATGCTTGATATATCATGGTATGCATTTAGGGAGTTGTATATTTAGAGCACTTCTGGTAAATGATTTCCCAAGACTGTCTGAGAGCTTCAGGTCCCAGAGACCATTACATAGTGGTCATTAATGGCTTGAATCTTTTTCTGAGAGCTTTAGGCTCTAAAAATCATTGTCTAGGTTCCAGAAAGCAGTTGGGTCATGGAAAAAAAATTACTTTAGATCATGCTGCCTAATTTAATCATTGAATCACTGCTGCAAACTACCAGTCATTTCTGATGAGCAAGCAGTTTTTTGTGAATGTTTAACTACTGCTATTTCATCTTATATTTTAGCCATTTTATGATTCCATTTTGGGCCTATACCTTAACTATATTTTAATGTCTTTACCTCCTACCTTACTGGCACGAAAACAGACACATAGACCAATGGATATCTATATGCAGAATAAGGAAATTAGACCCTTATAAAGGTCTCACCAAATAAAAAAAATGAACTCAAATGGGTTATAATATAAGACCAAAAACCATTGAATTAGCCAATAGTCTTTAAAGCAAATGTTTTGTTTTCTTTCACTTTTAAATTTCTCAGTTTATGTATATTATAGTTACTTAATAGTTCTTTGTAAAAAACACCTACAAAAAATTATGAATTAGGGAAGTAGTCATCTCCGTCTATCAAATAATATGGCAAGAAAAATTTAAAAAAAATGTGTAGAAATGCAATGCAGAAGCAAAACTGTTTTTTTCTCAGGAATATTTTGTGTTACCTATTAAGTTGTTGGAAAAGTCATGACGTATTTTTCTATGCAAAAATGCATCATTGGGATCAGCAGTTGGCATAATGGCTATGTCACTGGACTCCCATGTAGTCGACTGCAGTTCGAATCCTGGACCCAGTGACTTAAACTCACGCTGGGCGCATGTGCATGCTTGCCCAAGATCCTGAGAGGAGAACGAAGGAGAAGGGACTGCGGTGTTGCCATCCTCCCGGGAGGTGATTTCTTGCTTTCTCTCTCTGTGTCTCTCTCTGCCTTTCTGGCGAGCACACGCACCCTGTAGGAAAAAACCTCTACAAAAAAAAAAAAAAGTGCATCATTACTTTTTCAAAAAGCCAATATAACAGAAATATTTAAATTATATATTATTTCACTTGCCAGTGAACAGATTTTATATTCCCATAATTCTTTATCATTATAAGCAACCAAGGCTTATAAAAAAATTTAAATATATTAAAATTAAGAGTTACTAATTTCATAGGTAATAGGTTTAAATTATTAAGGATGGGGTAAAAAATTTTAAATATTATAATGAAAGTTAATATTTTTGGATTGTCTGATATTTTTCATTATAAAGTACGTTTAGAAAGTCAGTTTAATTGAGGCTAGGAACTTAATCCCTCTAGAATATAAATTCCCTTTATTTTCACAAGCAGAAGATTATGAGCATCCTGTAGGAAAGAATACTGTATAACCTTTGTACACTTAGATGATAGAAGAGTGACTTAAAAAGTAATACTTACAAAGTTTTATAATGGACTACTTTGATAATTCAGAGGTTTCTCAGAACATTCCCCGATAGGGTGGCCAGGCTAGAGATTTCTGTCCAAAGGCAAGACTTGGCATAAGTTCCTACTTTGAGTGCCTTTTCTTTAGGGTCTTTTCAAGGGATGCACCACTCTTCCATAAGGAGGAACCAGGCAGGTGGTATCTGGTATCATAATTAGAATCTACAGTAATTAGTCAATAAGTCAGAGAACTGTGTACGTGTGGGTCAACTGCAAATTTTTCTATTTGATCCTGAAATAAGATTCCTAAAATTCAAATGTTCTACCTTCTTCCAAACAGAACAAATTTAAGACAATATTCTCTTTCTCCTTTTTAATTTTTTTTTCCAGTTAATTCCAGCTTTCAACCATCTCTTATCTTCATGACTAGGTCACTTTCCTCCAATTATATTCCATCATTTTACCATCTATCTCCTTAATAATAGCACTGATCTTAGTTGTAAGTTTATATGTGTGAATTTTTGATCAGTGCCTGTTCTTCCTTTACGTGGCAAGACACATCAAAAATGTGACCATGCCATCTTGTTTTGCTCACTGATATTTTCTTAGTGCCTTTCAGAGTACCCAGCACATGGCAAGTGCACAAAAAACTTCATTTGTGGATTTAATGTGTAAATGAACATATAAATAAACACGGCAGTTTCATGTCTACAGCTTAATCTGCATAAAAAAATCTCTTAGGGCATTAAGTGAGCCTCTTGAAGGCATGAGTATTGTGATAGTCATCTTTCAGTATGCTTAAGGCCTATCGTAATGTTTGGCACATTTAGAAAATCAGCCGAGGTTACTTGAATTGAATTGAAATGGTGTCACATTTAGAAGCTCAGCCGAGGTTACTTGAATTGAATTGAAATGGAAAATGAATAACAATGTATCATCAACTTCATTTACTGACAAATTTTCCTTCTTTTTCTTTCAGCCATTATTTTGATAAACATTTGTTAAGCAATTACTAAGACCCAATAATTATGCTCAGTGGTAGAAATGAACTGAGTTTACATCTGTAACATGCTTAGGATAGAAGGTGGCAGAGAAGATAACACTTTATACATTCCTGTGAATGAAAATCAATGGTGAAAAAAAGAAATGATGAAAGCTTTTCCCTCTTACACTTTATCATTTACTGAGAAAAGGTACATAAGGCAATGATGAAATAAACTGGAACCCCACCTTCACAAACAAATTAAGGCCCCCAAAGATTCTAACTTATATTCTACTGGGAAAAATATAAGTAAGTAAATGAAAAAGCTGCTTAGTGTGATCATTGCTATGAAAGAAGTAAGTGTAAGGAATCATGGTGGCACAGTAGTAAAGTGATCAGTTAAGTCTAGCCAAATGAACTTCCCAGAGAAAGAACTACTTGATTTGGATCTTGGAGGATGGGAATTCTCTAGACAGACAGATTAAGGGAGTACAAGAAAAAATGATGGGTTCCATCTGGCTGAACAAAACAGATGTTTCCCTGTTAAATAATTAAATACAGCCTACTGTATTACAGCCAAACAGTTATTTTACTACAGTCATTTTATAATCCTCTGTGTAGTGTTCTTAAAGATGGATTCTAAGGAGACTGTGAATCTTATCCAAGTATTCCATATCATGCTTTATCCCTCTTGTCTTGAATGGTAAATATAGGGCAGAACTCTAATCTAGCTAATTAGTATCAATCAGAAAAGTTTATCTGGGACACTCATTCTGAAAGCATTTTGAAAAAGAGGAAAGCATTCTTATTAATACTAATCTTTTGAGACTATTTTACTGTGGATTCAACCGATCATCAGAAACGCTCTCTTTTCATATTGCTAATTATCATTATGAAGTATTTATTTAAATGCTCGTTTGCTGTCAAAAATAATTTGTTGAAGACATTTAAATTAAAAAAAACTCCTATTAAAAACAGTTGTTTTATTATGACAATGTAGATTTGGATAACTAAAAACCAAATGATTAGCAGGTGATTTATTATAAATAAGAACTGATCCAGACTGTTGGCACAGTCATTACCAATTTGAACTGCAGTGCTAGAGGCCGCATGGCCAGCCATGGATTTGAATCCCTGGGTCAGCTTGAAAACATGCCAAACCTATGTGTGCATACTCAAGATCCAGAGTTGCTGAGTAGCTTGGGAAAAGGGATCAGGATGTGAAAAGATCTGGAAGAGGATGCTTCTCTCTCTTTTTTTGTTCCATGTGCACATACATATTCTTCTATTAATTAACATTGTCTACATTCATAAAGCACCAAAATTCTCTTTTTTGGGCGAGAGAGGATTTCACTTCAGGGCATGTGGAAATCACCCACTAGGGGGGATGGCCATTCTGCAATTGGCCATTCTGCAATCCCTTCTCCTCCATTCTCCCCTCGAGATTTTGGGCATGCACACACATGCGTCCAGCATGAGTTTAAGCCACCAGGTACAGGACTTGAACCACGGATGCCTACGTGGGAGTCCAGCAACATAGCCATTATGCCATCTGCTGGTCCCGTACTAAAACACTTGAATTGCAAACACATAACTTAAATAAGGAATAACTTAGATATGAAATGTCACAGATAAATAACTCAAAAGCATTGCCTTCAGATATACTTCTGTAACAAGTAATTGATTTTACTCTTACCCTTCTTCCACTACCATATTAACTGATTTCTCCATTATTGTCTCTCTTTCTCTCTCTGTTCTTCTGGCAAGCGCACAAACCCTATAGCAAAAACCTCTCCAAAAAAGAAAAAAAAAAAAAAAGAGAGAGAGAGAGAGAGAATGTCAGATATAGAGAAACTACTTTATTGCTTTTTCTTTTTTGGTGTACTTGTACTTTAGGATAATCTCTCCTATACTAATTTCGCCCAAGATTATTGCTCTTGGTAATATATGCTACCACACAAGGTTAATACATAATAGCAGCACTTCTCAAAGTATGCTCCATGGTAACTTAATATCCTTAAGATATTCCGATTTAATAGGGTCTAATCCATGGACAAATAAATTTAGAGAGAAAAAAGGATATATTTCCCCTTTTTAGAGAGTCACAGTAGACTTTAGCATATTAAAACTTTGAGAAGACATGAAATAAAGTTATCTATTTAACTTTAATGCATTATTTCCCAAACTTTTTTGATATTTGATCACAAACCCTCCTTGCTTGGTGGCGTGATATCTATCAACATCCAATAGAATTAATGCTCCTCAGAACACACGGTGGGAAATACTGCATTTTAACATATATTTTTAAAGTATAATTTTTTAGTTATAATGGTACATATCTTATTTAAAACAAATGTGTTTACTGAAAACTATTTTTGAATTAGGAGTTATTTTTTCAGAACTACAGAATGTCTTCCACAATATTTTGTTCCAAATTATTGGCAAAATACATCTTATGTGATGTATTTACACACTTACTCATATAATTTAATATCTGTTATCATATGCTCACATTTATAGCATTATAGTATTTAGAGTGTTGCAGAAAAACAGACGCTGAAGAACAAAAACATGACACTCTGGAGAGAAAGGAGAACACTTTTATTGTGTTGACAGGCACAGAGGAGTTAACTCTGAATATCTGGCTCTGGCTGAGAGTTGGACAGTCTTTTATGGGTGAAGGGGGGGCAGTTTTAGCACGCTTGGAGTGTCTTGTCAGAGAAAAGGGGCTCAGAGCCCACCCTAATACAGAGCTGGCAGAGAAGCAGGGAATCAAGGCCTCTGGCCACTCAACAGTTCAGGGGAGGGGCAGCTAACTTGCGGGGAAACAGAAAGCCCAGGAAACTATTAGCCCTGATTGTTTCAAGGTTGTTCATCAGTTTTCTACATCAGAACAGAAAGTTCAGGCAATTATCAGACTTGGGCTTCTCTACATTGAGAGAATATAACAATAAGAAAATATAACAGTTTGGAGATTTGACCACATAAATACACATATATACACAAATAGATCTATTTTCTCTACCACATATAATTTTCTTCAAAAACAGGTTTATCTAATACAATTATGTGAATTGCTATCAGATAATTGGAAGTACAACATATGTAATCATGCAAATTATTATCAGATTACTGGTACTACAATATAAGCATTGTTACTGTGGGAACATATAACTATGATTAAAATCAATTTGCCTCAAAATAAAATGTAACTAAATACTGATTCTACATGAAGGTTCAGAATTCTTCAGAGAAAGCTATTCCAAAAAACTGCATATGTATAAATATTCTTTTTTTATTATCATTTTAAAAATCACAAAGATTTTATTATCAATGTTATATTAATATTTACCCACTAAAAATTATCAATTTATCCATGTTAATTCAAAAAGTTGTTTAATGAATGAAAAAGACTAAATAGACTTGCATTGCAATTTGACTTAAAACCAAAACAAGACTGCAATGACTCAGAATCATTTAACATAGAAAAATTAAGCAGATAACACTGCTAAGATTTGTCCTACTATGAAAATTTTAGAACTATTTTAACGATTGTGCTCAAAATACTAATGTGGTGGAAGAATATTTTGAATAGACACTTTGAAAATTGAGAGGATGCTGAGATGACTTTTTAGTTTGTTTTGATCATATGTTTTAAAATCTGTAACTCATACACATTATCCCTGAAACAGAAATATTTTTTACCTTTATAAGTATACAAAAGATTGAAACTTCATAAGGTTCCCAAATTATACTATTTTATGAAATGCATTTTATTATTTATTTACTTATTTTACAGGGTTTTACCTTAGGATGTATGCACTCACTATAGAGAGACAGAGACAGTGAGAGGGAAAGTGAGAAATCACTATCCAGGAAGAATGACCATGCTACAATCCTTTCTCCTCCATTTCCCCCCCAGTATATTGGGCACACACACCCACATACACATGCACACACACACACCCACACACTCACACACACACACCTAGTGTGATTTTCAAGCCACTGGGTTTGGAACTCGAA
>NW_006208495.1:2320402-2333177 GCF_000334495.1 Tupaia belangeri chinensis
GTGTGATTTTCAAGCCACTGGGTCTGGAACTCAAACTGCAGATGGCCATGTGGGAGTCCAGGGACATAACTACTATGTCATCTGCTGGACTCCAATAAAATGTGTTTTATACACTCCCTGAATATATTCATTTTTCTAGCAGAATATAATGAGAATAAATGCAGAGTTAATGATTTATCTATGGTATTATTTAAAATTGTCTCTCATCATCTGCTGGACTCCAATAAAATGTGTTTTATACACTCCCTGAATATATTCATTTTTCTAGCAGAATATAATGAGAATAAATGCAGAGTTAATGATTTATCTATGGTATTATTTAAAATTGTCTCTCAGAAGCACTATGAATTAATATATAGATATTTATTTAAAATATTAACAATATATTAAAATACAAAATCAGAAAATATATCATATTTTTAATTTTATTTAAAAATCACCACAAGAAGAGGTTTTTTTTTTTTTTTTTTTTTTTTTTTTTTTTTAGGGGGGCTTTTTGTGGAAATTTTGAAAATTGGTGTAAAATGCTCTGTCTATAGATTTAATTGAAGAAATCTGGGACCACCACAAGAAATAAAATTTTAAAAAGTGGGTCATGTCTCCAGAGTAGTAGAACATAATAATTTGGGGAAGAAAAGTTTAGACATGATTTGTGCAAACTCATAACCAAGGAAAATATGAAGTTTAATCTGGGTATAAAATGAGATTTCTATAAAACCAGATAAACTAGCACAGTAGTTAATCAGAAAACTAGGACCTGTGAAACTGCCAAAGTTACTAGTCAAATATATTGAGTTCTCAAAGGTCTGGCTGTTTTTTTCCTTCTTTTTTTTTTGGAGAGGTTTTTGCTATAGGGCGCATGAGCTCGCCAGACAGACAGAGAGAGACAGAGAGACAGAAAGCAAGAAATCACCCCTCGGGGGGATGGCCACACTGCAATCCCTTCTCCTCCATTCTCCTCTTGGGATCTTGGGCATGCACGCACACACCCGGTGTGAGTTTAAGCCACCGGGTCCAGGACTCGAACCGCGGTCGACTACATGGGAGTCCAGCGATGTAGCCATTACACTAAATCATGGTCCCTCAAAGGTTTGCCTTTGCTGAGAACTTCTCTCTTAGGTCTTGCCCTCTTCTTTGAAGTATGATATGGTTTCAATGTGTCTCTCCCAGAATTCATGTGTTTAAATTTGATTTTATTGTTAATTCAATTATGGAATTAAAAGTTGGAATCTTTAGGAGGTGATTAGGATTAAATAATGTTGTCAAAATGGTAACCCCCATCATTGAATCTTGATGGGTTTATAAGGAGAAGGAAAGAGAAAGAAATGGACTTGAATACACACAAGCTCTTGCCATGTGATGTCCTGTAAAGAAGACACTCATTAGATGGGGCCACTTGACTTGGGTCTCCCAAACTGTGAGATAAATAAAACTTATTCTTTTTAAAAATTTCTATTATTTATAAAAAATCTAATGTATTAATCAGTTGTTAGTGACAGGAAAGCAGACTAAAATACAGTGAGAATAAAGTTATCTTTCCCTCACTTTTTGGTCAAGTGTTATTGGTTCTAACCTTGGCTTACTGACAACTGGATTATTAATAGTACTTCCTGGGCCAGCAGATGGTATAGTGATTATGAAGCTGGACTTTCATGTGGCCAATTATGGTTCAAGTCCTTGACGTGGTGGCTTGAAAATCACACCAGGCATGTGTTTGTCCATACTGCATAAATCCAGGAGAATAGAGAAGGGATTGCAGCATGGTCATCCCCCCCTGGGGAGTAATTTCTAACTTTCCCTTTCAATGTCTCTCTCTCTCTCTCTCTCTCTCTCTCTATCTATCTATCTTTTGTGAGCACATGCACCCTAAAGCTAAAACCTCTAAAAAAAAAAATACTACTTCCTTTCATTTCACTTTCTTTTTGTTTTGGACATGAATCACTAAGATTGTCATCTCTCTGCCACGGGTAACTTGACCCTGGTATAGTAATAATAACCTTTAACAATGGTACAAAAGGCCTTACTTCCCCAATACTTAAGAAGAGTTTAGATGACATGCATTTGATGTTAGTGACAAAAATATTGGAGACAATAAACAACAATGCTTGAAACTATTCTCCACTTATATTTTGGTAGCTTGTGAGAGGAAATATACAAGGGTATAATTTTGGAAGAGAATAGATCATTTTCTTCTATTATGCTAGTAGTCATACATTTCTGGTGGTTGGAGATTTATATCTAGATTCCCATGACCATCAATATTTAATATATACATAGTAATGATAACTGTAAACATATAATGAAGGTGCATTCTTTGAATGCATGGCCTTATTTGTGGAGAATGATTGATAGTTTTTCTTACAGCTGTCTCATGTTAGAAGAGAATGTTTACAGCCCCTAAAGCCATTCAAGCATCACTAAAAGTGTAAATAATGAACGCTGCTATAAACAGAGTTATGCTTTGAAACTACATCTCCTGAAGGACAATTGCAGACAGAAAAGAAAATCACGGTAGTTGAATTCATAGTAAACAAAGCAAAATATAAAAAAGCAAACCATATTTTACTTCTTTTCTTGGACCATGACTTCTACTATAAGGAGTATAAAATCATGGGCTCTAATAGATGATAGTGCCTTTTTCAAATCTTGTAAACTTTCTACTAAATTATTAATCTTTCTGCAATTTTTTTTCAATATTATCTAATAGAGGATGCTGAATTGAAGTTATATTTCAATAGTTACCGTATAGTCCATATGGATTAGAATGAACTTTCCATTACTGGGTGTTTGATCAAATATATCTATTTTGGACATTTTTAACTATATTTAAAATTGTGGAAAGTAATTTAATTTTCTCTTGAATATTTTTTTATTTATTTTAGAAATTTTTGCTATAGGGCATGTGTGCTCACTGGAGAGACAGATAGACAGAAAGTGAAAAATCACCCCCCAGGGGAGATTCCCACACAGCAATCCCTTCTCCAGTCTCCTCTCAAGATTTTTGACACACACACACATACATATGTGTCTTGCATGACTTTCAAGCCATGGGGGGCTGGAACTCTGACAGTGGTTGACCACGTGGGAGTTCAGCTCCTTAACCACTACAACCATTTTCTGGCCCTCTCTTGAATACTTTATAATGATGCTCTTCACAGAGCAGTGATTGCTGTTCATAGTGATGTCCTCTTTGTGCACTAATTATGACTTAGTGTACATAAGTGATGCCATGCCTCTTTCTAGAAACTTAAGGGGAAATTTATTTCTTTTTAATGCTGAGGAATATGAAAAATTTGTATCTCAGAATATTAATTATAAAATGTTAATGTTGAGCAATCTTTATATAAATTTCAACTTGAAAGCAAAGTCTGTAGTCCTTACTAAACTGTGAAACAGTTTTTAAACACTCAGAAGACTATAAAGTACTTTCTATGAAAAGAAAATATCTTATAGTCAGTTGTCAAATCGTCAGATGAAATAAGGAAAGAGGAGAAAAAAATTGCAGCTACTTGTCCTAAGAATCTATATATTATATTTATAGTATCAACACCAAATATCCTGAAACTTGGGAAACAGAAGAGACAAATAACGCTAATAAAATTTATCAATGTAAATGATATACTAAAATACTGAAAGCTGTATAACTCATTTAAACAATAGTTCTTAGCTGTTTTAATTCTCAGATCTCTTTGAGAATCTGATAAAAGTTATTGAATGACTACAAAACAAATTCTTATTCATGCATGTATGTAATGCTTCACATAAAATTTCATAATTTTAATGGAATATGTTGAGAATCCTATATAAAATAAGTTTAGCTGTAAATTCTTCTGAACATTTATGCACATTTTTAACTTCTTATTCCAAACACCCACATTTGGCTTTGCATTCTGATATAATATAAAGCGACACATGTAATATATGTGACATACATGGGGCAAAATAAGGCATTAATAGGAATTATAAGAGTTAGTCAACTACAGGACAAGCAGATGGCCTAATGGTTATGTTGCTGGATTCCCACGTAGTCGACCACGGTTTGAATCCCAGAGCCGGCAGCTTAAATACACTGGGCGTGTGTGTGTGCACGCCCAAGATCCTGAGAGAAGGGCCATCCCTTTTGGGAGTGGGATGTGATTTCTCACTTTTTGTCTCTCTTTTTCTTAACAAGTGCACATACACCCTATAGCAAAAATCTTTCTCTTTCTCTCTAAAAAAAAAAAAAAAAAA
This sequence comes from Tupaia belangeri chinensis, assembly GCF_000334495.1. Taxonomy (NCBI): domain Eukaryota; kingdom Metazoa; phylum Chordata; class Mammalia; order Scandentia; family Tupaiidae; genus Tupaia; species Tupaia belangeri. The sequence goes on from NW_006208495.1 coordinate 2,324,633, forward strand.
AAAAGTCAGTCAACTACAAAATTAGTGGGCACTGTCATCCCATTTGACCACTCCTACTTGTGACATCAGTTTCAAAATCAGGGAGTTTCTGAAATCACACTCAGGTTTGATAATTCACTAAGGGACTCACAACTCACTGAAAGCTGTTTTATTCAGTTTAGTACAGAAAAGGAAATAGAAAAAAAAAAATCAGCCAAGTATAGAGATGCATAGGAAAGGGTCCATGAAAGCTTCAAATGTGGAGTTTCTGGTTATCATCACCCTGTGGAGTTATCAGAATGTGTCGATTTCTCTCTTGCACAAAGTATGACAACTCACACAGAATATTGCCAACTCATGCCTGAGTCTTTGACGTATGTATTTTTAATGGAGCTTGATCACATAATCTCTCTATGCTTGACTCTTAATCTTTTGCCCCTCTTAGCAGTCTGGCTAATCAATTTCTCCGGAAGTTGGAACCAATATCATATGTCCCAAAGCTCCCATCATAGATCATGGCGATAGACTGATGACTAAATACCCCAGGCAAACAAAAGCACTCCTATGAGGCAAAGCATTCCAAGGATCTAGAGATTGTCTCCCAGTAGGCAAGGACAATGTCATATTTCTCTCTGGATATGCTTAACTTTTCACTACATAAACATCTTCACAATTCTGAGTAAAATAAGTATATAAAAGATAATATTAAATTTGTGGCTATGTCGCTGGACTCCCATGTAGTCGACTGTGGTTCGAGTCCCAGATCCACTGGCTTAGACTCACGCTGGACGCATGTGTGTGCATGCCCAAGATCCTGAGAGGAGAATGGAGGAGAAGGGATTGCGGCGTGACCATCCCCCCTGGGAGGTGATTTCTTGCTTTCTATCTCTCCGTCTCTCTCTCTTTCTGGTGAGTGCACTTGCCCTATAGCTAAAACCTATCCATCCAAAAAAAAAAAAATTGTGTAGACAACCTTTAAAATATTTTGAAGAATTATTTATTGCTATTTATTATTATTATTTTCACCAGAGAGAGACAGAAAGAGAGAGAGAGGGAAAGTGAGAAAGTGAGCCACCATGTCCGATATCCAAACTACAGTCAGCCATGTGGGATCCCAACGCCTTAACCACCTCTTCAACTGCTGTCCCCTGAAAAGATCTTTTTAGCTTTGTTAAAAATCTCAAAAAGGAGTTTGACTGAAGCCTCGTTGTTTGTACTAGATTTTGATAGCAAATAAGGATAGTCAAAGAATATATTTTAACAGAAGTGGACTGTGAATTTCTTGGAGGCAAAGTCCCTTTTGTTTATTCCTATCAACAATACTGAGCACAGAGACTGGTAAAATGGTGAGCATTCAGTAAATATAAAGAAAGAATAAATAAGTGAATGAATGGATGAGCAGCATGGGAATTTAATAAAAGTAAAACCACAGAAGACAAACCGAGCAGTGTTTATCCAGCACTGGCCTTCAGAGAGTGTCCTGGTCCTGACCAGCCCACATTATTTTTACAGTACAGACAGATGCTTCAGGTATCATAGCTTGATAAGTCTTACTGTTAGGATCTGAGGGAGCAAACTTTTGTCTATAATTTTGTTTCCTATCTGTTTATGTACCAAGGAGAAATGCGCTAGCTATGAGCTCACATGAATTACTACCTGATTAGCAATTATTTTTCTCAATATCAATGAGTACATTAACATTATGATTTATTCCAATTTACTGATTAATTCACAAAGATGCATGGGGCACTTGTACACTACAATAGGTGCTAAGTGTACAATAATTTCTTCTTTCTAATGCCCTCTATTATTCTCATTAACTGAATCTTCACCAATTTTCTCAAGACACTTTGCCATACTCTTTCTCCTACCTTCTCCCACTTTCTCCAGAAATGGCTACCATCTTTAATTTTAAAAAGAGATTGACTGTTAATTCTTCAGCTTTTTTGCCTTTATATTGCAAACTTATTTGCATCTTTGTTGTAGCTGCAAGTTGAGTTTTGAGCCTCTATGACTAGGCCAAATGCATTACACTTTCAATGAAAACTAAGCTTAAAAACATTTTCTTAGAAAGTACACTTAGGAACAAACTATCATAAACTTCTTTATACCACTTACTTAAGTTTAGAAGTTGAACAACATATGAAGACAGTTTTTCTCTAGTTCAGTGTTTGGTTTTGTAAGCAGTTTACACTTAGTGTATGGAGGTTGTGGAATGAAGCTCTTTTTCAGAGATAAGCATGTAATTTTTCAGTGTAAATCTGAACTTGTGCATGGAATATCAGAAAGTTCTTTGGCAGAAAGACTCCACTCATGGAACTGCATTTCATACCTAAAGATCTTTGTTGTAGCTGCAAGCTGAATTTTGAGCTTTAGGCCTTGCCCGAATGCATCACACTTTCAATGGAAACTAAGCTTCAAAACATTGTCTTAGAAAGTATATTTAGGAACATACTAACACAAACTTCTTTTTAATAGGTCCTTTGTAAGTATTTGTAAGGATACAGCCATACTTTTCCAGTTACTTTGTAATTTATTAAGCTATCACTATTGATGATTCACATTTCAGGCAAGTTCTAAGTGCTTTTATTTTACATCTCTGTGAGGTATTACCATAATTTCCCTTTTACAAACAAAGAAACTTGAGCAAAAAGAGATTAAGTAATTTTCTCATGTTCATATAGCTACTAAAGAGTCAGAGTCAAGATTGAAACTCAAATAGTCTGGCAGTAAAGACCATGTACTTAACTACTATGTTACAGGTGCTTTATTGCTTTCCTGATCTGTAGATAAAAGTACTTATTCCCTACTAAGGACTCCATATTGTGGCCCCTCCCCATTTTTACTTCCCACCATTCCTGCAGATGTACCCTAAAATTGACCATTACTGAGCTACTTACAATTCCTGAATTCTGTTTTATTACACAGTGCCTAAAATAACCCCATCTCCAATTCACTTTCCAAGTAACTTCCCCCACCCCTAGCAGTTTTAAAGTTACAAAAAAAAAAGAAAAGAAAAGAAAAGAAATCACAGATAGTAGTTTCACATTCCCCCAATCTAGTTTCCCCTATTTTTAACACCTACTATTACTATATTTGTTACAATTAATGAATCAATGTTGCTATATTATTATTATCTAAAATTGTACTTATGAAAGATTTCCATATTTTTTACCTAATACTTTTTCGGTATTCTTGCATCCCATTCAAGATACTACATTACATTTAAATGTTATATTTGATTAGATTACTTTTAACTATACATTTCTATAGACTTTCTCTGTTTTTTTTTATTATCTTGACAGTTTTGAGGAATTCTACTCAGGTATTTTCTAGAATGTTCCTCATTTATAATCTGTATGATGTTCTTTTTCATGATTAAACTGGGTAACAGTTTTTCAGAGGAACTCCACAGAGGTAAAGTGTCATTTTCATTATATCATATCAAGGGTGTATATCAATATGATTTATCACTATTGATGTTAACCTTGATCACCAATCCAATATCACTTTATATTCTCACACAAATTGCTTCAACTTTGACCAGCAAGAGATTTTTGAGATTTTTGCTATAAGGTGTATGCACTTGCCAGAGAGACAGAGAGAATAAGAGAGACAGAATGTGGGAAATCATTCCCTGTGGGGATGGCTATGCCACAATCACTTCTCCATATTCATCTTGGGATATTGGGCATGCATGTACATGTGCCTGGCATGAGTTTTAAGCCACCAAGTCTGGCACTCAAACCTGGTCAACTATGTGGAAGTCCAGCAATGTAACCATTATTTTTGCTGGTCCCAACCATTAGAAACTCTTTTAGTTGGCCTATGTCTCTTTGACAAACACCCCCAAATCAATGTGTGTGTTTTAATTTTTCAGAGTAGTTGCTTTCTGGCACTACAGGATCTTACAAGTTTGTCTTGTTATCTTTTCCCCACTGTTCTAGAAATACCTACATTTTTTGTTTTGTTAATTAATTAATTTATTTATATACATTCAGTCACATTGTTTAGCTTACAACGTGAACATTTCAATATGTGAACATTTCTCCCCAGTCCTGTTGATCAAAATATCTTCAACAGGTAACACTAAGGATCTGTTGTTCCTGTTACTAGAGAATGGTGCTAGAAACCACAATCTTGGCACTACATGTATCCAATGCTACTGGGGTGTCATGGCTTCTAGTCCTTCTCTTCAGAAAGACCAAGGAAATATATGTTTGTATACTACACTATATGTATAAATATATCTATACATATTTATATGTCTAATCATCTGTACCTATATTAAGCTAAACATGAATTCTTACTGATGTCACCAATTCTACTCCACTATCACATAAATCATTCTAGTCTTTTCCCCTTACTTATCCATAACCTCCCATTCTTGTAGTGAGAAATCTGGGATCCACTACTCACAATTCATTTTCTTAATTATTTAGTTTCAGAATTTATGCATAATAGTACCAGAATTGGAGAGTACCTTCAACAACGACACTAAATAGTTTCTGTACACCTTTTTTTTTTCCCCTTCTAATGTCACATCTACACTCATTTAAGAAGTCACTTATAATGGCAAATTATGGGCTTGCTTTCTTTTTCTTTTTTTTTTAAATCAAAAAATTTACCTTTTAACCATTTATAAGTGCATAATACAACCATATAAAACATGTTCACATTGTTGTATGATAGACCTCTAGAATATACTCATTCTTGCAAAACTAAAGCTCCATATCCTTTGAAGAACTCCCATTTTTATACTTCTTCCAGCTCCTAGTAACTACCATTCTATTTTCTGTTTTTAAGAGTTCAATTGCTTTAGATATTTCATGTAAATGGAATTATGAAGTATTTGTCTTTTTGTGACTGATTATTGCACTTGACATAATGTCTTCAAGATTCATCTATATTGTACCATGTGACAGGATTTCTTTTTTTGTTCATTATGAATAATACACAAGGACATGTATATAATGCAATTTTAAAATTCACTCCTCTGTTGATGGATATATGAGCTGTGACCACCTATTGACTACTGTGAATAATGTTGCAATGAACATGGACGTGCAAATGTCTCTTTGAGATCCTGATTTCAATCTTTTTTGATAAATAGCTAGATATGGAATTAGTGTATAGTTCAGTAGCTTTATATTTAATTTTTAGGGGAAACTCCACATTGTTTTTCAGAGTGCCTGCACTATTTTAAATTTCCAACGATAGAAAGCCCAATTTCCTTACTCACTTACTAAAACTATTTTCTGTTTTTTTTTTTTCATTTTTGTCTTTGTTTCTAGATAAGGGATATTTTAAAAAATGTAAGGTTTCTCATGGTTCTGATTTGGACTTTTCTGATGACTAGTGATTTTGAGCATCTTCTCATATGCTTCTTGATCATATTTGTGTGTGTGTGTGTGTGTGTGTGTGTGTATTTTTTTTTTTTTTTAGCATTGAACATATGGTTCAGTCCTTTCTTCCCCACCCCAGTATGCAGGGGAGTTACTTTTTCTTATTTATTTATTTTATATATTGAATCAGTATACATTACTCAGTGTGTAAGTCAAATTACCCCATATGAATACACATCATACCAGTCTAGTTGAGGCTAAAAAACACATTATCATCAACAGATTAGTAATCCATTTCTGTGTTCCACAAATTTCTTGCCTCTCTATTGTCCTCTTTAATTTCTTACACTCTCCCCCTCTCCCACCATCTTCTCACATTATTTATAACCATTTTTTTATACACTTTTTTTTTTGGAGAGGTTTTTGCTATAGGGCCCGTGCACTCACCAGACAAACAGAGAGAGACAGAGAGACAGAAAGCAAGAAATCACCCCCCAGGGGGGATGGCCACACTGCAATCTCTTCTCCTCTTGGGATCTTGGGCACGCACGCACACGCGCCCGGCATGAGTTTTAAGTCACCGGGTATGGGATGCGAACCGTGGTCGACTACATGAGAGTCCAACGACATAGCCGTTACGCTAACTGCTGGTTCCTATTTACAACCATTTTCAATGATCTTATGTCCTCTAATCTTCCAGTTTCCACTATACAGTGCAGACAGGGAGTATATGTTAATTGAAGACATACAATATCTATCTTTCATAGCCTGGTCTGCTTCACTCAGCAGTAAATCTTCCATATTTGTTCACTTTCTATCAAATGCCATGGTGGTGGGTTTTTTTGTTTTTGTTTTTGTTTTTGTTTGTTTTTTTTTGTTTGTTTTTTGTTTTCTGAGATGAGTATTATTCCATAGAGTATATGTGTCACACTTTTCCAATTTATTCATATGTTTGTAGACATTTGGGTTTGTTTCATGTCTTAGTAATTGTGAATAATGCCTCAATAATCATAGATGTGCAAGTACTTTTCTGACTGAGCATTCTCCTATCCTTTGGGTAGATACTCAGGAGTGGGATTGCTGGATCATATGGTAGTTCCATTTGTAGGTCTTTGAGGAACCTTCATATTGTTCTCCACACAGACTGGATGAATTTACATTCCCACCAGCAGTGTAGGAGAGTTCTCCTTTCACCAAATCCCCACCAGCTCTTATCAATTTTTTTTTTTTAATCATTGCCATTCTGACTGGTGTTAGAAGGTATCTCATTGTGGTTTCGATCTGAATATGCTTTATGATGAGGGATGTTGAGCATTTTTTCATATGCCTTTTGGTAGTTCATATGTCTTCCTGAGACAGTTATTTATTCAGCTCATTTTCCCATCTTTTTTTTCTAAAAAATATTTTATTTTATTTTATTTATTTATTTGGCCAGGAAGTGGGGGTGGGTAAGAAAGCAAGTCACCAGACCTGGGACTTGAAATGCAGTAGGCCATGTAGGAATTCAGTGCCCTTAACCACCATGACACCTGCTGGCCCCTTGTTTTCCCAACTTTTTATTGGGTTAATAAAAGCCACTTGAGTTCCCTTTGCATGCTGGTTATCAGTCCCTTATCTGCAGTATAGTTTTCAAAAATATTCTCTCATTCCAAGGGTTGTTGATTCACACTAATTGCTTTGTCTTTTGCTGTGCAGAAACTTCTTAATCTGATGTAACCCACTTGTTTATTTTGGGATTATTGCCTGTACTTTGGGGCTCTTATTTAAAACGTCTTTGCCTACCCCAATGTCTCCCAGAGTTTCCCTAGTATTTTCCAGCAGTAGTTTTACAGTTTAAAGTCTAAGGTTTAGATCTTTCATTCACTTTAAGTTGACTTTTGTTAATGGTGAAAGGTAGGGGTTCAGATTCATCTTTCTGCTGGTGGATACCCAGTTTTTCCAGCACCATTTGCTAACAAGGTTTTCCTTTTCCCACTGAATTGACTAGTATCATTTGTCAAAAATCAGTTGGGTGTGTGTTTTGGGGTTTATTTCTGGGTGTCTATTTTGTTCCATTGGTCCACCTGTCTGTTTTTGTGCCAATATCATGCTGTTTTGATGATCACAGATTTGTAATAAATTTTAGAGTCAGGAAGTGAGATGCACCCACTCCACTCTTCTTGTGTAGGATTGCTTTGGTAATACAGGGTCTTTTATAATCCCAGAAAAATTCTATAATTATCTTTTCTAGATCTGTGAAGAATGTCTCTTGTATTTTTATAGAGATTGCATTAAACATGTAGGTTTATTTGGGTAGAATTTTAATTTTTATTATATTAATTCTTCTAATCCAGGAACATGGGATATCCTTCCACATTTTTGTGCCATTTTCAATTTATTTTTTAAGATTTTCATAGTTTTCCTTGTAGAGATTTTTTACTTAATTGTTTAGATTTATTCCTAGGTATCTTATATTTTTTGTGGCTATGGTAAATGAGATAACTTTCTTCAGTTCTGCTTCTGTCTGCTTTTTTTATTTTAATGTAAAAATACTGTAGATTTTTGTAACTTGATTTTGTTTCTTGCCACTTTACTGTATTCAATTGTTACTTTCAAAAGTATTTTTGTGGATGCCTTTGGGTCTTCTATGTATACAGTCATGTCATCTGCAAACAGAGATTATGTCAACTCTTCTTTTCCTATTTGAATGCCTTTTATTTCATTTTCTTGTCTGATTACATTGGTCAAGACTTCCAGCTTTATATTGAAAAGCAGTGGAGTGAGTGGTCAGCCTTGTCTTGTACCAGTTTTTAGTGTAAAATGTTCAGCATTTCCCCATTCTGAATAATGTTAGCTATAGGTTTTTCACAGATGGGTCTTATTATGCTGAGAAATGGTCCTTCTATGCCGATTTTGCTGAGAGTCTTAATCATGAAGGGATGTTGTATTTTGGCAAATGCTTTTATTGTATTGTTTGAAATGATCATATGGTTTTAGTCTTCAAAGAAATGTAGTATTGGGACCAGCAATTAGTGTAATGGCTATGTTGCTGAACTCCCATGTAGCCAACCGCAGTTCGAGTCCTGGACCTGGTAGCTTAAACTCACTCTGGGTTTGTGTGTGTGCGTGCCCAAGATCCCAAGAGGAGAATGGAGGAGAAGGGATTGTGGAGTGGTCATCCCCCTGGGGGGGTGATTTCTTGCTTTCTGTCTCTCTGTCTCTCTATCTTTCTGGCGAGCACA
>NW_006208495.1:2333302-2336821 GCF_000334495.1 Tupaia belangeri chinensis
ATATATATATATATATATATTGAATCACCTTGCATCCTTGGAATAAACCCTACCTGGTTAGAATAAATAATCTATAGAAGAAACTATGTTGTTGGAAATGATTTGCTAGTACCTTGTTGAGAATTTTTGCATCAATATTCATCAGGAATATAGGTCTGTAATTTCCCTTTCTTATAGTATCCTTATCAGTTTGGGGAATGAGGAAGATGGAGACTTCATACAATGAATTTGGGAGCGTTCCTTCCTCTTATAAATAATTTGAATTGAATGAGGGTTAACTGTTCTTTAAAAGTTTAGTAGCTTTCAGAAGTGAAGCCATCAGGACCTGGGCTTTTCTTTGTTGAGAGGTTATTTATTACTGATTCAATCTCATTGCTTGTTATGGGTCTACTCTATTGAGGCTTTCTATGTCTTCCTGAGTAAATCTTGGTAGATTATATGTGTCCAGAAATTTGTCCATCTCATCCAGGTTTTCTTGTTTATTGGTGTATAGTCTCTCACAGTATCCTCTAATAATGTTTTCTATTTCCTTCTTTTTAAAATTATGTATTTATTTAATTCCATTTGTTCTTGGCTTTTTATTTTTTTCACCAGAGAGAGAGAGAGAGAGAGAGAGAGAGAGAGAGAGAGAGAGAGAGAGAGAAAGGGAAAAAGAAAAAACAATGAGAAAGCAAAGCATCAGGTCGGGGACTTGAACCATGGTTAGCCATGTGGGAATCCAGCACCATTATCCACCACACCACCTGCTGGCCCCAGTGGTTTCTATTTCTATTATGTCTGTTGTAATATTGCCTGTTTCATTGTGAGTTTGATTTATCTGGTTCCTTTCTCTCTTCTTAATTAGTCTAGTTAATGTTGTGTCTATCTTATTTATCTTTTCAAGGAACCAGCTTTTGCTTTCGTTTATCTTCTATATAATTCATTTATTTTCTATTTCATTTATTCCTGCTCTGACTTTATTATTTCTTTTCTCCTGGCATTTTTTTTGTTGTTGTTGTTTTTCCAGTTCCTTAAGGCATGATGCTAGGTTGTCCATTAGCCACCTTTCTGTCTTTTTCTTATACTCACTAATTACTATGAACTTCCCTGTTATGTAGTGTCCCATAGATTATGGAAACTCATGCACTCTTTATTATTTGTTTCCTTGAGTTTTTTTTTTTTTAATTTCAGTATTAATCTCTTCAGGAGTTGTGAAGCCATTCAAGAGTAGACTATTTTGCTTTGATGTATTTGTGTGTTTTTGACAGTTTTTACTGAAAAAAATATCAAATTTAATTCCATCGTGGTATGAGAAGGTGCTGGAAATAGTTTTTATTCCTTTAAATCTGTAAAGGCTGGTTTTGTGCCGCAATCATGTGGCCAATCTTTGAGAAAGTAACATGTTGATGAGAAAAATGTATATTTTTTTAGTTTTTGAGTGGCAAATTCTATAGATATTGGTTAAGTCCATCAGATTTATGGTATCATTTAGGTCCTTTATCTCTTTGCTTATTTTTTTGTCTCATTGATCTACCTAAAGGAGATAATGGAATATTGAGATTCCCAACAATTAGTGTGTTGCAGTTTATCTCTCCTTCTAGATCTAGCGGTCTTTACTTCACATATTTGGATGCTCCTGAACTGGGTGCATAGAATTTATAAGTGTCCTATCTTCTTGATGAATTAGCCCTTTTTACTACTATATAATGCCTTTCTTTTTCTCTTCTTAACAGTTTTTGTCTTAAAGTTTATTTTGTCTGAAATCAGTATCATGGCTTCCACTCTTTTTTGGTTTCCATTTACATGGAATATATTTTTCCATTCCTTCACTTTTAGTACATGTATGTCTTTATCATGAGATGGGTTTCTTATAGGCAACAGATGAAGTGTTTCTGTTTTTATATATTTTTTTTCATTCATCCAATCTGTGTCTGTCAATTGGAGAATTTAAACTATCAACATACAATGTAATTATTGATATTTCTGGACTTGTCTCTACAGTTATAGGGGTCATATTCTTGGTTGTTTTTCATTCTCTTATTTCTGTCTGTATGTCTTTAGTTTTCTTGGTATAGTACTCCCTTCAGAACTTCTTAAAGAGCTGATCTGGAGTTGGTAAATTCTTTTTGATTTTGTTTATCTGAGAATGTTTTTATCTTTTTTTCTCATGAAGGATAATTTTGCCAGGTATAGTAATCTTAGTTGGAATTGTTCTTCATTTAACTTTTTGAATTTATTTCCCCATTCTTTCCTTGCTTAAATTGTGATGAAAAGTCCAGTGTCAGCTTGTTGGGATACCCTTTGTAAGTAACTTGATGATTCTCTCTTGCCAATTTTAGTACCTTGTTTTTGTCTGTGGTTTTAGCCAATCTGACTATGATGTACTGCGGAGAGGATTTTCTTGAGTTGGTTCTATTTAGTGTTGTTTGTATATCTTGGGTCTGAATACTTGAGTTCTTCTCTAGACTTGGAAAGATTTTTTTCAGGATTTTTTGGAATAGATTATCAGTGCCCTTGTTAATTTCTTCACCTTTCATGAACCAATTATTAAGATGTTTAGGTGTTTCTTGTATATTGTCCTCCTTTTTTGAGGGCTAGTTTTCTCAGTCTTTTTGATGACTTTTTCTAGGCCAGAGATTTTGTATTCTATCTCCAAGATTCAATCTTCTGCATGATCTAATCTGCTTTTAATGCTTTTAAGGGAGGTTCTGATGGTCTGTATTGCAATCTTCATCTCTAATAGTTCCATTTCATTCATTTTTATGGTGTTTAATTCTTCTTTCATATCATGGAAGGGTTTTCTAATCTCCAGGAGTTTAATGTCTCTTTTCTCTTGAATCTCATAAAGTTTCATTGCTATACATATTTCGAATATTTTTCTGACTTTTTGATAAAATCCTCTAATTTTCCCATACTTGGAGATAAGTTACTGTGTTCCCTTGTTAGAGATGTATTAGTTAGTTCTCTCATCCTTGAGACTTTTCTCTGATTTTTAGTCATTTCAAATTTGTTGGAGAAGATTTCTGTAACTGTGAACTTGTGTGTTTCCCTTTACTGTGAAATAATTCTGTGCTAATTTCTCACTTCTACTGTGTTTTGCAACATGGTACGCACAAGAGGAGTCTTGAGATCAGATTTATAAAAAGGAGTTAATCTTTATTTGTAGCCAGGTCAGTGGAAGGGGTGAAGATTTCTTGGAGCTTCACAGAATTCAGATGTTTGACTACTATGCACCAACACCTGCCCAGAAGGGGGGTGAAGGCTGAGCAGCAAAATGAGAAAATAAGATAAAAGTAAAAAAGTAGGAAGAGGAGACAGAAAAACAAGAAAGAAAAAAATAAACAAAAAAAAAGGAGAAAACAAAAATAAATAAATACATAAAAACCGTGCAACATGCATAACACACCTGAGATGGAAATCCCTTCAATTACCTTGTCCTATGTTGGGGGAGGAGAGGAAAATTAGCAAGTGAAAGGCATGGGGGGGGGAGTTTTTATTTAAGTTATAAAAGAGAGAAAATGAGATGAAAGAGAAAGACTT
>NW_006208495.1:2336833-2343167 GCF_000334495.1 Tupaia belangeri chinensis
TACTTTTTCTAACTTCTGGGGTCTGAAAGGAGAGGGGTACTGGCTGAGTGCTTGTTAGCAGTGATTTGGGGCCCAGAAAAAGGTAGAATACACCTGAGAAGGAGATGCCTGTGATTCCTCTGTTCTTTTCTAGCTTCTGGGGTCTGAAATGAGAGAGGTGCTGGCTGAGTGCTTTTCAGCAGTGATGCTGGGCCCAGAAAAGGGCAAGACATGCCTGAGATGAAGATGCCTGTGATTAATCTCATAAGAATGTTTCTTAGTTTCTTTAACAGATTCAGTGTGCTGGTTATGTGTGCTTGACAACCTGGGACGTAGAAACCTTTTAACTAGTTTCTCATTTCTCACAAAGAGAATTCTTCATTGTATTCAGTCCATGTTCCTGTGGGGAATGGTAAGTGCATGGCTTTCTACTCCACCATTTTGCTGATATCACACTAGAAGGATGTGTTTTTACATATTCTGGGAGCTATGTTAACCCCTTATCAGATATATGACTTACAAATATTTTCACAAATCCTTAAGGTTGTGTTTTTTATTCTGCTGCTTGTTTCCTTTGCTGCACAGAAATTTTCAAGTTTCATGTAGTCTCATTTATCTATGTCTGATTTTGTTGCTTGTTGCTTTCTGTATAATAGCTAAGAAATCAATGATAATTTTAAAGTCATGAAGCTCTTACCCTGCTTTTTCCTAGTAATTTTACAGTTTCAGATCTTAGATTAGGTTTTCAATCCATCTTGAGTTAATCATTGTATTTGCTATAAGATTCTTCTCATGTGGCTATCCAGTTTTTCCAACACTGTTGAAAGTACTGTCCTTTCCTCATTGTGGCACTATTGCTGAGGATTATATGGTCATATATATGGTCACAATGACTTATTTTTGTGTTCTCTATTCTGTTCCATTTCTGTCTATGTCTTTGTAATATGTTTAGAAACCAGGAAGTAGATTTTCTCAGATTATTTTTACTGCTTGGGGTCATTTGAGATTAGGAATTTTGGTAGGAATTGCACTGAATCTGCTGATTACATTGGGTACTACGAATTTTAACAATTTTAAATCATCCAATAAACAAACACAGGTGTACATTTATTTGTTTCTTCTTTAATTTCATTCAATAATCCTTTGTAGCTTTTAGTGTAAAATCTTTTTCCTTGAATAACTTTATTTCTAAATACATTATGCTTTTTGATTCTATTGTTAATGGAATTTTTTTCTTGTTTTTCTTTTTATATTTTTCATTGCTAATACATAGAAGTACAGCTGACTTTTGTTTATGATGTTGTATCCTACAAGGTTGCTATATTTGCCTACTAGTTCTATCAGTACTTTGTGGAAATAGAGTATTTTACATATAAGATCATGCCATCTGTGAACAGAAAATTTTTCTCCTTTCTGATTTGGACGGGAAGGCTTGGCTGCCTTTTATTTCTTTTTTTGACTAGTTATTATAGCTAGAACTTTCAGTACTATGTTGAATAGTAGTGGTGAGAGTGGGTATTATTCTCTTACTCCTGATTTTAGACAAAAAGTTTTTGAGTTTTTTATGATCGAGTATAATGTTATCTGTGGGCTTTTACACAAGGCTTTTATTATGTTGAGATAATTTTCTTATATTCCTAGTTTGTTAAATGATTTTATTAAAGGGCATTGAATTTTGTCAAATGCTATTTCTGCACCATTTGTGATGATAATGTGGTTTTTGTCTTTTGTTCTATTAATAAGTTTCAAATAAATTGAATGCATATATAGGGCTGTAATTAATAACTCATATAACATTGTGAGTTTAATAAGGCTGACCACCAAACAAAAAAATGATACACTGAAATCTTAATCCCCAGTACCTCAGAATGTGGCCTTATTTGCAGATTGGTTCTTTGCAGAGGAAATCAATTAAAAGTACCTTAATCCAATATGACTGATATCCTTATAAAAAAGAGAAATTTGAACATAGACATAGAAATATATGTACAATGTCATGTAAAGATGGAAGTAGATTAGGATGATGCATCTAAAAGTCAATGAGAAGGGTGGCACAGCATGAACTCAACACTCAGCAAGGCTGATCCACATTGGGAGGATTCTGGATCCAAGTGTGGCCCTACAAGGTTGCTATATTTGCCTACTAGTTCTATCAGTACTTTGTGGAAATAGAGTATTTTACATATAAGATCATGCCATCTGTGAACAGAAAATTTTTCTCCTTTCTGATTTGGAAGGGAAGTTTTCTCCTTTCTGATTTGGACGGGAAGGCTTGGCTGCCTTTTATTTCTTTTTTTGACTAGTTATTATAGCTAGAACTTTCAGTACTATGTTGAATAGTAGTGGTGAGAGTGGGTATTATTCTCTTACTCCTGATTTTAGACAAAAAGTTTTTGAGTTTTTTATGATCGAGTATAATGTTATCTGTGGGCTTTTACACAAGGCTTTTATTATGTTGAGATAATTTTCTTATATTCCTAGTTTGTTAAATGATTTTATTAAAGGGCATTGAATTTTGTCAAATGCTATTTCTGCACCATTTGTGATGATAATGTGGTTTTTGTCTTTTGTTCTATTAATAAGTTTCAAATAAATTGAATGCATATATAGGGCTGTAATTAATAACACATATAACATTGTGAGTTTAATAAGGCTGACCACCAAACAAAAAAATGATACACTGAAATCTTAATCCCCAGTACCTCAGAATGTGGCCTTATTTGCAGATTGGTTCTTTGCAGAGGAAATCAATTAAAAGTACCTTAATCCAATATGACTGATATCCTTATAAAAAAGAGAAATTTGAACATAGACATAGAAATATATGTACAATGTCATGTAAAGATGGAAGTAGATTAGGATGATGCATCTAAAAGTCAATGAGAAGGGTGGCACAGCATGAACTCAACACTCAGCAAGGCTGATCCACATTGGGAGGATTCTGGATCCAAGTGTGGCGATCTTCTTAAGCATGCTGGGTGTGTATAGGTTTATGATCTGGGCAGGCCAAAGCTGGGGGTGCATCTCAGTGTGAGGACCCTGTTGGGGATGCTTATCTTTCTGTCTCACTCATGGAAGAAAGGAAAAAGTAAACTTTAAAATAAGATGAAATAAAATGAAAGGCAAAGAATGACAAAAAGTGCCAGCAAAATCTGGGAGAGAAATGTGGAACAGATTTTCTCTCAAAACCCTCAATAAATCAGCATTGCCAACACCTTAACCCTCAGACTTCTAGCCTCCAGAACTGTGATACAACACATGTCTTTTGTTTGTGTCATCCACTTTATGGTACTTGGTTATGGCAGGCCTAGGAAACTAATATATATATGCTAAGATTATGCCTAACATTGTAAAAAGAAAAGCTGCCAAACTGTCTTCCAAAGTGGTTGTATCATTTAACACTTTTACAAGTAACGAATGACAGCTTCTGTTTTTCTTAGTCCATTCGTGTTTTTATAACAAAGTACCACAGACTGGGAAACTTATAAACAATAGAAATTCATTTCTCATGTTTCCGGAGGCTGAGAAGTCAAAGATCAAGGCAGCAGCAGGATGAGTGTCTGGTGAGATAGTGTGTTGTTGTTGCATCCTTCATAGTGGAGGAACACTGCCCTCAGATGGCAGAGAGGACAGAAGGACAAGAAAACACTCCCTTTAACCTCAATCCTCCTTATAAGGGTGTTAATCCCATTTATGAAGGCAAAGACTTTATGATATAATTGTCCCCTAAATATTGCACTGCTCTATTCTACTGGTTAGAGGATTAAGTTTCAACATGAATTTTGCAGAAGACACTATCACCCAAACTATCACTGTTCTACATCTTGCCACTAATTGATATGGTTGAGATTTTTTTGTTTTGTTTGGCCATTCTGATAGATCTATAGTTGTACCTTATTATGCCTTAATTTTTAAGAATTTAGAAGCAAATAGTATTGGATAGTTTTTCATTTGATTATTAGCCATCTGTGTATCTTCACTGATAAGATGTCAGTTCAGATATTTTGCCCATTTATAATTGGGTTGTTGGCTTTCTTATTATTGTGTTTGTGTGTGTGTGTGTGTGTGTATGTGTACGTGCACATGTGCGTGGCATTTTATTTATTTATTTATTTAAATTTATTTTTACATTTTTCCACAAACATATACTTTACATATCAAAAAATTTTAACTCATGCTCCATAGTTCTTGAAAGTTAATAAACAACTTTAAAAATTTCAAAATACCAAATTTTAAAGATATTGTTCAAAATGTTTATAATTTTGTATAATTTTGTTTGTGACTTTATAACAACAGAAACAGTATGGTTTTAAATATTTTTGAGAAAATATTTACATATCAACTACTCAAATTATTGAAAAGCAGATGCCCAGCACACTAGTCACACATAAACCAACTCAATTCAGCCTTGCCTACCAAGTGTTCTGTGATATGACATCTCCTAGCAAAGATCAGTCTCTTTTTCTTCTTTCAAAGTTTTTCTCAAGATAAATCTCTACTGTGGTTGCCCTTTTGCAATCTCTACTGATTACAATCTCTACTGATTCCCCAGTGTTTTTCAGCAGCAGTGTTCTAGTTTTTGGTCTTAGGTTTAGATCTTTGATCCACTTGGAGTTGATTTTTGTCAATGGTGAGAGGTAGGGGTTTAGATTCATCTTTCTGCATGTGGATATCCAGTTTTTCCAGCACCATTTGCTAAAGAGGTTTTTCTATCCTCACTGGATGACTGGCACCCTTTGTCAAAAATCAGTTGGCTATATGTTTGGGAGTTTATTTATGTGGATTCTATTCTGTTCCATTGGTCCACCTCTCTATTTCTGTGCCAATACCATGCTGTTTTGATTACCATAGCTTTGTAGTAAATTTTTGGATTAGAGAGTGAAATGCCACCCACTCCCCTCTCCTTGTGCAGGATTGCTTTGGCAATATGGATCTTTATATGATTGTCTTTTCTAGATCTGTGAAGAATGTCTCTGGCACTTTGGAATTACATTAAATATGTAGATTAATTTGTCATTTTGATTATATTAATTCTTTCAAGCCAGGAACATGGGATATCCTTCCACTTTTTTGTGTCATTCTCAATTTCTTTTTTTAGGTTTTCATAGTTTTCCTTGTGGAGGTCTTTAAATTCTTTGGTTAAATTCATTCCTAGGTAACTTATATTTTTGTGACTATGGTAAATGGAATTACTTTTTTCAGTTCTATCTCAGTCTGCCAGCTGTTTGTATATAGCAATTCTATAGATTTCTCTATGTTTATTTTGTATCCTGCAACTTCACTGTATTCATGCATTACTTCCAGGAACTTTTTCATGGACACCATTGGGTCTTCTATCTATACCATCATATCATCTGCAAATAGAGATAGTTCCACCTCTTCTTTTCCTTTTTAATGCCTTTTATTTTATTCTTTTTTCTGATTGCATTGGTAAGGACTTCCAGTACTATATGAAAAGGAGTGGAGAAAGTGGGCATCCTTGTCTTGTACCAGTTTTTAGTGGAAAAGCTTTCAGCTTTTCTCCATTCAGGATGACGTTAGCTATGGGTATTTTATAAATAGCTTTTATTGTGTTGAGAAAGGATCCTTATATGCCGATTTTACTGAGAAATGCTTTTTCTGCATCAATTGATATGATCATATGGTTTTTATCTTTCTGTTAATATGGTGTAT
Source organism: Tupaia belangeri chinensis (assembly GCF_000334495.1). Classification (NCBI taxonomy): domain Eukaryota; kingdom Metazoa; phylum Chordata; class Mammalia; order Scandentia; family Tupaiidae; genus Tupaia; species Tupaia belangeri. Next base: position 2,342,486 of record NW_006208495.1, read on the forward strand.
TACATTTATGGTTTTATGTATGTTGAACCAGCCTTGCATCCCTGGTACAAAGCATACCTGGTTGTGATGTATAATCTTTTTTATATGTTGTTGGATACAGTTTGCTAGTATCTTGTTGAGAATTTTTTCTTCTATAAGTATTAGAGATATTGGTCTATAGTTTTCCTTCCTTGTCCTTTCCTTATCTGTTTTGTGGATAAAGATGATGGAGGATTCATAGAATGAATTTGGGAAAGTTTCACCCTTTTGGATCTAGAGAAATAACTTGAGCAGAATGGGAGTTAACACTTCTTTAAAAGTTTTCTAAAATTGAAGCCATCAGGACCAGAGCTTTTCTTTGTTGGGAGGTTACATATTACTGATTGAATCTCCTGGCTTGTTATGGCCCTATTCAGACTTTCTACATCCTCCTCTTTCATTCTTGGTAGATTATATGTGTTCAGGAATTTGTCCATCTCATCCAGATTTTCTTGTTTGTTAGCATATAGTACTTCATAATATCCTCTAATGATGTTTTGTATATCCATTATGTCTGTTGTTACATTGCCAACTTCATTGCAAATTTAATTTACCTGGTTCCTTTCTTTCTTCTTTATTTTTGCATTTTTAAAAATTATTTATTTATTTATTTATTTATTTATTTATTTTTATTATCATCATAATCTTGTTTATATTACATTGG
>NW_006208495.1:2344286-2354273 GCF_000334495.1 Tupaia belangeri chinensis
AGCCCGGGGGAGCCCGCGCAGGACCCGCCGCCGGTCGCAGCCTTGGCACCCCTTTCTCTCTTCTTAATAAGTCTCACTAGTGGTGTATAGATTTGTTTATCTTTTTAAAGAACCAGTTTTTACTTTCATTTATTTTCTGTATAGTTCCTTTATTTTCTATTTCATTTAACTCTGCTAGAATCTTTATTATTTATTTTCTCCTGGAGTTTTTTGGATTTTTTTTTTTTTTGCTGTTTCTTTTCCAAATCTCTGAGGCATAATGTTAAGTGATCCATTTGCCTTCTTTTCATCTTCTTATGAGCACTAATTGCTATGAACTTCCCTTTTATGACTCCTTTTGCAGTGCCGCAAAGATTATGGAAATTCATGTCCTCATTGTTATTGGTTTTCATGAATCTTTTTTTTTTCACTCTTAATTTCTTCAGTAGTTGTTAAGTCATTCAGGAGTAGGCTATTTAGTTTCCATGTATTTGAATATTTTTGAGGATTTCTCTTGAAATTGAGATGAAGTTTAATTTCATCATGGTTGGAGAAGATGCTGGATATGGTTTCTATGCATTTGAATAGAGGTTTGCTTTGTGCACTATCATGTGGTTCAGAGATGAAGTTTAATTTCATCATGGTTGGAGAAGATGCTGGATATGGTTTCTATGCATTTGAATAGAGGTTTGCTTTGTGCACTATCATGTGGTTAATCTTCAAAAGGTTCCATGTGAGTGTGAGAAAAAATTATACCTAGTAGTTTTCGGGTGAACAGTTCTATAGAAGTCTGTTAAGTCCATTTGATTAATGGTATCAGTTTCATCCTTTACCTCTTTACATATTTTTTGTCTAGATGATCTCTCCAGAGGAGATAGTGGGATGTTGAGGTCTGCAACAATTAGTGTGTTGCAGTTTCTCTCTCCATTTAGAGCTAACAGTCTTTCCTTCACATATTTGGGTGCTCCTGTGTTAGGTGCATAGATATTTATTAGCATTATATCTTCTTGATGGATTAACCCTTTAACTACAATACAGTGCGCTTCTTTGTCTGTTTGTACACTTTCTGTTTTAAAGACTATCTTGTCAGAAATTAGTATTGCTACTCCAGCTTTTTTTTGGTTCCCATTTGCATGGAATAACATTTTCCAGCTCTTTGCTTTTAGTCTATGTGTGTCTTTATTCATGAGATGCATTTATTATAGACAACAGACAGAGGGTTTATTTTTTTTATCCATTCATCCCGTCTGTGTCTCTTGATAGAATTTAATCCATTAACATTCAATGTTATTATCAATATTTACAGACTTATCTTTACCTTTAGGTTGGTCATTGTCTTGGTTGCCTGTAATTCCCTTATTTCCGGATGTTCATTCTTAGTTTTCCTAGAGTAGGACTCTCTTCAGAGTTTCTTGAAGAGCTGGTCTGGTGTTGGCAAATTCTTTCAGGTTTTGTTTGTCTGAGAAGATTTTAATCTTTTTTTCCCATATGAAAGATAATCTTGTTGGATATAATAATCTTGGTCGAAACCATTTCTCTCTTAACAGTTTCAATATATCTTTCCATTCTTTCCTTGCTTGCATTGTTTCTGTTGAAAGGTTGGGAGTTAGCCTGATGGGGTGACCTTTGTAAGTCACTTTTCATTTCTCTCTTGCCAATTTTAGTATATTGTTTTTATCTGTGGTCTTTGCCGGTCTGGCTAAGATGTGCCTTGGGGAAGATCTTGGCTTGATTCTATTCAGAGTTTTTGTATTTCTTGGATCTGGATGTGTGAGTGTTTCTCTAGACTTGGAAAGTTTTCCTCCAGGATTTTGTGGAATAGATTTTCCATGCCCTTATTAGTTTCTTTACCTTCTGGGATACCTATTATTCGGATGTTTGGACATTTAATGAAGTCTAATACTTCTCGTATATTACCCTCATTTTTTTGTTATTTTCTCTAACTTTTTGGTGTTTTTATCTAGGTCAGAAGTTTTATCTTCTACGTCAAAGATTCTATCTTTAGCATGTTCTAATTGACTTTTAATACTTTCGAGAGAGTTTTTGATTTCCTCTTTAACAGACTTCATCTCTAATAGTTCCATCTGATTCTTTCTTAGAGTGTTCATTTCTTCTTTCATATTGTGGAAGGACTTCCTAATATCCAGGAGCTCATTGTCTCTTTTCTGTTCCAACTCATAGAATTTAGTCACCATGAATGTTCTAAATTCTTTCTCTGACATTTTGGTAACATCTTCTGTTTTTTCAAGAGATTTTTTTTTTCTTTTCTTTTTTTCTCAAGAATTACGCTGTTTCTCTCAAAATGATTTTTCCTAATAAGTGATCATTTTAATGTAAAAAGGAACAATATAAAAATTGGGCTAGCGGGTGGCTCGCCCACAACTGACTACACAGTTCGAGTCCTGGATTCCCTCCCTCTCTGTTGTCCTAGGGGAGTTATTGTGTTCTGTTGATGGAGACATATTTCCTGGTGTATTCAGACCTGAGGCTCTTCTTCTACTTCCAGCCATGGGAAGAGATATTCACTTTTGGATACCTTTTTGGAAAATATTTCTTTGACTGGGAACAAATGTGCTTCCTTTTTACTGTGGACTGATGTGTGCCGAAATCTCTCTCTTCTGCTGTGTTTTGCAACGTGCCATGCACAGGAGGAGTCTTCCATTCAAGACTCTGAGGAGCAGTCTTTATTTTTCTGCAAGTGGTTAAATAAAAGGGAGGATCCAAGGGAGCCTCACAATACCAGAGGAATTGAAAACTGTGATTCTAGACCTGTATTAACCCTTATGGTGCATGGAGAATTAGCAGGGGATGACAATATATAATGGAAGAGAAAAGAGTATAAAAGAGAATAAAGAAAATTCATGCACTGTGTGACTGAGGCTCTGACTCAGTGTCCCTTAGGCCAGGGGTCTGGAGAGGGAACATCTTGGGGTGGGGGGTCTTATTTAAGAAGACTTTGCCTACCCTAATGTCTCTCAGAGTTTCCTCAGTCTTTTCCAGCAGTAATTTTACAGTTTGAGATCTTAGGTTTAGATCTTTGATCCACTTTGAGTTGATTTTTGTCAATGGTGAAAGGTAGGGGTTTAGATTCATCTTTCTGCAGGTGGATATTCAGTTTTTCCAGCACCATTTGCTAAAGAGGTTTTCCTTCTTCCACTAGATAGACTGGTTCTCTTTGTCAAAAATCAGTTGGCTATATGTTTGAGAGTTTATTTCTGGGGTCTCTATTCTGTTCCATTGGCTCACCTCTCTGTTTCTGTGCCAACACCATGCTGTTTTGATTATCACAGCTTTGTATTATATTTTCGGGTCAGGGAGTGAGATACGGCTAACTCCACTCTTCTTGTGCAGGATTCCTTTGGCAATATGAGGTATTTTATGATTCCAGACAAATCTTATGATTGTCTTTTTTAGATCTGTGAAGAATGTTTCTGGCACCTTAATAGGAATTACATTAAATATGTAGATTAATTTGGGCAGAATTGCCATTTTGATTATATTAATTCTTCCAAACTAGGAACATCGGATGTCCTTTCACTTTTCTGTGTAATTTTCTATTTCTTTTTTTGGCCTGTCATAGTTTTCATCATGGGGGTCTTTAACTTCTTTGGTTAAATTAATTCCTAGGTAGCTTATACTTTTTTGTGCCTATGGTAAATGGAATTACTTTTTTCAGTTCTATATCTTTCTGCTTACTGTTTCTACATAGCAATTCTATAGATTTCTCTATGTTGATTTTGTATTCTGCAACTTCACTGTATTCACACATTACTTCCAGGAACTTGTTCATGGATACCATTGGGTCTTCTATATATACAATCATGTCATCTGCAAATAGGGGTCGTATCTCCTCTTCTTTTTCTATTTGAATGCCTTTTATTTTATTCTCTTTTCTAATTGCATTGGCGAGGACTTCCAGTACTATATTGAAAAGGAATGGAGAAAGTAGGCAGCCTTGTCTTGTGCCAGTTTTTAGTGGAAAGGCTTTCCAGCTTTTCCCCATTCAGGATGATGGTACCTATGGGTTTTTCATAGATAGCTTTTATTGTGTTGAGAAATTACCCTTCTATGCCAATTTTAATAAAAATATTGATCATGAATGGATGTCGTATCTTACCAAATGCTTTTTCTACATCAGTTGATATGATCGTATAGTTTTTATCTTTCTTTCTGTTAATATGTTGTATTACATTTGTGGTTTTATGTATGTTGAACCAACCTTAAATTCCTGGATTAAAACCTATCTAGTCATAATGTGTAATCTTTTTATATGTTGTTGGTTCTAATTTGCTAGTATCTTACTGAGAATTTTTATGTCTATATTCATAATAGATAAGGTCTTTATTTTTCCTTCCTTGTCCTGTTCTTGTCTGTTTTAAGGATAAGGGTGATGGAGGCTTCATAGAATGAATTTGGGAGAGTTCCACCCTTTTAGATCTTAAGAAATAACTTGAGAAGAATGGGAGTTAACTTTTTTTTTAAAGTTTTGTGGAATTCAGAGGTGAAGCCATCAGGACCAGGGCTTTTATTTGTTGAGAGGTTATTTATTACTGATTCAATCTCCTGGCTTGTTATGGGCCTATTCAGACTTCCAACATCCTCCAGACTCTCTCTTAATAGATTACATGTGTCCAGGAATTTGTTCATCTCATCCATATTTTCTTGTTTGTTAACATATAGTTGTTCATAGTATCCTCTTAAGATGTTTTGTATTTCTATTATGTCCATTGTTATATTGTCGACTTCATTGCAAATTTGATTTACCTGACTCCTTTTTCTCTTCTTAATCAGTCTAACTAATGATGTACAGTTTTTTTCTGTCTTTTCAATGAACCAGGTTTTACTTTCATTTATTTTCTTTATAGTTGGTTTATTTTCTTTTTCATTTATCTCTGCTTAGATATTTATTATTACTTATCTCCTGGAGTGTTTTAGATTTTTTTTTTTTTTGCTGTTGTTTTTGCAACAAGATATTAGGTGGCCCATTTGCCTTCTTTCCATATTCTTCTTATGAGCACTAACTGCTATGCACTTCTCTCTTATGACTGCTTTATTAGTGTCCCAAAGATTACGGAAACTAGTTCTCATTTTCATTGGCTTCAATGAATCTTTTTTATTTCAGTCTTAATGTTTTCAGTAGTTGTGAATTCATTCAAGTATAAGTTATTTAGTTTACATGTATTTGTGTATTTTCTGAGGATTTTTCTTGAAATTAATATGAAATTTAATTCCATCATTGTTGGAGAAATGCTGGATATAGTTTCTATGCCTTTGAATATGTAAAGGCTTGCTTTGTGTCCTATCGTGTGGTCAATCTTTGAAGTGGTTCCATGTGGGGTTGAGAAAAAATTATATCTCGTGGTTTTGGGGTGTAAGGTTCTATAGAGTCTGTAAAGTTCATTTGATTCATGGCATCATTTAGGTCTTTTATCTGTTAACTTATTTTTTGTCTAGATGATCTGTTTAGGGAAGAGAGTGGGGTGTTGAGGTCTCCAACAATTAGTGTGTTGCAGTTTCTCTCTCCTTTTAGAGCTAACAGTCTTTCCTTCACATGTTTGGTTGCTCCTGAGTTAGGTGCATAGATATTTATAAGGGTTATATGTTCTTGATGTATTAACTCTTTTACTACTATATAATGCCCTTCTTTGTCTCTTTGAACCTTTTTCATTTTAAAGCCTATTTTGTCAGAAATTAGTTTTGCAACTCCAGTTTTTTTCTTTTGGGGGGGGTTCTCTTTTGGGGGGGGGGTTCCCAGTAGCATGGTATACCTTTTTCTAGCCCTTCACTTTTAGTGTATGTATATCTTTATCCATTACATACTTTTGTTGTAGGCAACAGATATAGGATTTTCTTCTTCTTCTTCTCTTTTTTTTTTTTGTTATCTATTCAGTCAGTCTGTGTCTCTTGATTAGAGAATTTAATCTATTAACAGTCAATGTTATTATTGATATTTCTGAACTTGTCACAAACTTTAAGTTGGCCATTGTCTCAGGTTTTTTATTCCCTATTTCTGGCTGTTAATTCTTTAGTTTTTCTGGAATAAGACTCTCTTCAGAGTTTCTTGAAGATCTGGTCTGGTGCTGGAAAATTCTTTCAAGTTTTCTTTGTCTGAGAATATTTTAATCTTTTTTTTCCATACGAAGGATAATATTGCTGGATATAATAATCTTGGTTGAAATTGTTTCTCTCTTAACAATTTCAATATGTCATCTCATTCTTTCCTTGCTTGCATTGTTTCTGTTGGCAGGTCTGGTGTTAGCCTGATGCGGTGACCTTTGTAAGTCATTTCTCTTTTGTCAATTTTGGTATTTTGTCTTCATTTGTATTTTTGGCCAGTCTGGCTAAGATATGCCTTGGGTAGGATCTCCTTGAGTTGATTTTATTTGGGGTCCTTTGTATTTCTTGGGTCTGGATGTATGAGGGTTTCTCTCTCTCTCTCTTTTTTTTTTTTTTTTAGAGGTTTTTGCTATAGGGTGCATGTGCTCACCAGAGAAACAGAGAGAGACAAAGAGACAGAAAGCAAAAAAATCACCCCCCAGGGTAGATGGCCATGCTGCAATCCCTTCTGCTCCATTCTCCTCTTGGGATCCTGGGCATGCACATGAGCTCAGCGTGAGTTTAAGCCACTGGGTCCAGGACTTGAACCGCAGTCAACTACGTGGGAGTTCAGCAACATAACTATTATGCTAATTGCTGGTCCCTATATGAGTATTTCTCTAGACATGGGAAGTTTTCTTCCAGGATTTCATGGAATACATATTCCACGCCCTTATTAGTTTCTTCACCTTCTGGGATACTAATTATTCAGATGTTTGGATATTTAATGGAATCTAGTATTTCTCGGATATTATCCTCATTTTTCTTGTTATTTTCTTTATCTTTTTGGTGTTTATTTCTAGGTCTAAGGTTTTATCTTCTTTGTTGGAGATTTGATCGATCTTCAGCATGGTCTAATCAACTTTTAATACTTTCTAGAGTTTTTGATTTCCTTTATTGCAAATTTCATCTCTAATAGTTCAATATGATTCTTTCTTTCTTTTTTTTTTTTTTTGAGAGATTTTCACTGTAGGGCGCGTGCGCTTGCCAGACAGACAGAGAGAGACATAGAGACAGAAAGCGAGAAATCACCCCCCAGGGGGGATGGTCACGCCGCAATCCCTTCTCCTTTCTCCTCTCGGGATCTTGGGCACGCATGCACACGCGCCCGGCGTGAGTTTTTAAGCCACTGGGTCCGGGACACGAACCGCGGTCGACTATGTGGGAGTCCAGCGACATAGCCATTAGGCTAACTGCTGGTTCCCAATATGATTCTTTCTTACAGTGTTTATTTCTTCTTTCAAATCATGGAATTCTTTCATATCTCCTGGAGTTTGTTGTATCTTTTCTGTTCCAATTGATAGAGTATTTTTTTCTCTCTCTTTTCAAGAGATAGAGAGGAGTTTTTGTTTTCTTTTGATGGAGACATATTTCCTGGTTTCTTCAAACCTGAGATTCTTCATCTCCCTCTAGCCATTGAGTGATGTATTCACTTTTGGATACCATTTTGGAGAATGTTTCTGGCACTGGGAACAAGTTCGTGTTCATTTTGTTGTAGATTGATGTGTGCCAAACTCTCTCTTCTGCTGTGTATCTCTGCACAAACCCATGCTCCTGTTGATTGATCACCAGCTGCTTTACAAGAATATATGCCGCACTTCCCATTACCAATTTGGCAGCAGGGGACCCTGCATTCTAGACATCAGTGTCATTACTATCATAAAACCTAGAGCCATAGTCCTACCATGCATGCCCATGCTTTAAACCTCGTCTTCATGGCCACTCAAAGGTCACCACAAATCAGACACCACTGCCAACACCACCATGAGTGAGCTTACAAACCAGATCCAGTGGTAAGAGAAATTTTCTCAACCACTTCTCCAGTAGGAATAAAAGAAATCAGTATGCCCTTAGGGTCATCAATACTGATGACTACCAGCAGCTCCCGCCACCAATGCAGAAATTCTTAACACTAGCTGCTGAGTATCCCGTCAATCTTTATTCAGAAGATCTTAGTTGACAGTTGCACAAAGATTACACTGCTGCACCCTACCAGTGTCAGACCATTGTACTTTATTCAGCTAGAGCCCTCACACCTCTCACAGAGTGAAAGGATATTTCTCACTGAAAAGAGCCTATAAATTCTGGAATACGTAATTTCTGTGTCAAATACATAAACATCAATATCTGAAAAGAAATATGAAAATCAAAAACACATATCATCACCAAACAACATTAATTTCCCAGCAAATGACCCCTGGAAAATTGAGACCTATAAATTCTCTGACAAATAATTCAAAATATTGAAGGACATTCAGCAAATTTTAAGAAAATACAGAGAAGTGAGTCAATGAAATCATGAAAATATTGTTTAGAAATTTATCATAGAAAATAAAATCAGGGACCAGTATTGGTTCAGTTACATCACTAGACTCCCACATGGCTGATGACAGTTTGAGTCCTGGATGCCGCACTTTGAAACTCACACTGGGCACATGTATGTGCATGCCCAAGACCCCAGGAAGAGAATGGATGAGAAGAAATTGTATTGTGGCCATCCCCCCAGGTGATGATTTCTCACTTTCCCTCTTACTGTCTCTCCTCCCTCCCCCTCACCCCAAGTACACACATCTTAAAGCAAAAATTTAAAAAAAAAAAGAAAAAAAGATTGAAATCCTAAAAGAAAACAGAACAGGGCCAGCTCCAATGCCTGGTGGATGGTTCAAATCTAAGACCTGGTAACTTGAAAAACTCACCTGGCACATATGAGCACATGTCCAAGGTCTTGAAAAAAGAAAGAGAAGGGGGAGAAGGGATTGCAATGTAATCTTTCTCCCTGGGGAGATGCTTTCTTCTCTCCTTATCCTCTGTCTCTCTGTTTCTCTCTGGCAAGCATACACCCTCTTGCAGGAAAAAAAAAAAAAAAGACATTCCAGAGCTGAAGAATTCAATAAATGAAATTAATAATGTAACAGAGGGCAATAACCACATAGTTGATAAAGCAGAAGAAAATTCTGTGAACTTGAGGATGGGTAATTTGAAAATATATAGTCAGAGGATTAAAAAGAGAATTAAAAGAATTTTTTTTTTTAAAAAAAAGACTACAAGATTTATGGTATAGCATCAAGGGAGTAAATATTTAAATAATATAAATTCAAAAAGGAGGCTAGCAGGTAGAGTGGAGGTTAAGGCACTGGACTCCCACATGGCCAACCACTGCTCAAGTTCTAAACCTGGCACTGTGTGTGTATGTGTGTGTGTGTGTGTGTGTGTGTGTGTGCACGAGTGCCCAAGATCCCAGGAGGAATAATGGAGGAGAAGAGATTGTGGTGTGTCTATCCTCCCTGAGAGGTGATTTCTCACTTTCTCTCTCACTGTCTCTCTTTGTTTCTCTCTGATGAGGGTGTGCACCCTGTGGCAAAAACCTAAGAAAAAAACAAACAAAATTCATAAAGGAAGAGAGAAAAAGTGAAAGAAAACTCACTTAAAGAATTGGGACCAGCAAATGACAGCGGTTACAACATTTGACTCCCACATGGCCAACTGCAGTTTGAGTCCTGGATGTGGTACATGCCCAAGATCCCAGGAGAAGAATGGAGATTGCAGCATGGTCATCCTCCCTGGGGGATGATTTATCACTTTCTCTCTCACTGTGCTTGTCTCTCTCTTTTTCTCCCAAGCAAGGGTATGTAGCCTAAGGCAAAAACATCTAAAAAGTAATTAATAGCATAAAATATTCTAAATCTAATAAAATATTCTAAATCTATGGAAAGATATAAATATCCAGGTATAGAACAGTCAAAAGTTTTCAATGAGATTTAAAGAAGACTACACAAATCATATTATAATCAAACTTTCAAAAATCAAGGACAGGGAGGATCTTGAAAGCAGGAAAAGAAAAGAAGAAAGTCACATATAAGGGAACTCTAATATGACTATCAGCATATTTCTTAGCTGAGGCCTTACACTCCA
>NW_006208495.1:2354330-2365750 GCF_000334495.1 Tupaia belangeri chinensis
AAAAAAAAAAAAAAAAAGAATACCTTGCAATGCTGTCATGAATGACAAAAATGTAAAGGCTTTCCCACACAAATAAAAGCTGAGAAAGATCATCACCCTTGGATCTGCTTTACAAGTTTGTTAATGGGGTTCTTTAAACTGAATGAAATTAATAACATGAAAATACATGTAAATAAAAAGCTAACTTGTAAAAGTAAGTATATAGGTAAGTTTAGAATACTCTAGTACTGGGGGACCAGCAGTTAGCATAATGGCTATGTCGCTGGACTCCCATGTAGTCGACCACGGTTCGAGTCCCGAACCAGGTGGCTTAAACTCAGGCCTGGCATGTGTGAGTGTGTGCCCAAGATCCTGAGATTGGAGGAGAAGGGACTGCAACGTGGCCATCCCCCCTGGAGGGTGATTTCTCGCTTTCTGTCTCTGTGTCTTCCTGGCGAGCATACGTGCTGTATAGCAAAAACCCCTCAAAAAAAAAAAAAATAGTCGAATAGTCTAGTACTGTAATGGTGGTATGTAAATCACTTATATCTTTAGTACAAAGGTTAAAAGGCAAAACAACTAGAAATAATGATAGCTACAATGATTAAGAGATGCACGATATAGAAAATGTAAATTGTGACATTAAAAACATAAAATGTAGCAAGTGAGGTAAAAATGTAGATTTGTCTTATGTGATCAAAGTTAAGCAGTTATTAACTTAACATAGCCTGTTGTAAGTATTATTTTGTATAAGTCTCAGGGTAATCACAAAACAAAAACTTACAGAGATACTAAAATGATGGGAGAGGGCTGGAAACGTAAGAAATTGAGTCAGCCCTGTAGCCGAATGGTTAAGGAAGCTGGATCCCTCATGGCATTCTACAGTTCAAATCCTAGCCATAGCGGCCTTACAAACCTGCCAAATATCTATGTATGGATGCCTCAGATCCCAATGTTATGAAGAAATAGAGCAGAAGAAATTGAGGCATGACCACACCCTATTGAAGGATGCTTTCTACCTTTCTCTCTTTCTCTCTTTCTCTCTGGAGAGAATATGCATCCTCTGGCTAGTAAAAGGAAGAAATCAAAGCATATCTCTATGGAAAGTCATCTAATCATTAAGGAAGACAGTAAGAGAAAAAAAGAACACATGATGTTCAAAATAAACCAGAAACCAATTAACAAAATGGCTATGGTAGGTCTTTGTCTACTAAAAATTACCTTGAATGTAAATGAATCAAATATTCAAATCAAAAGATATATATTAACTGAATGAATTCATTTTAAAAAAACTCAAATATTTGCTGCCTACAAGAAATTCCCTTCACATTTAAGAACACACACTGATAGAAAAGGTGTCAAATAAGATGTTCCATGCATGTTGAGTATCATAAGAGATTACTTTAAAGAATTATACACCAACAAATTATATACCTAGAAGAAAAGAATAAATTTCTAGACACATGTAATCTACCAAGATTGAAGAAATAGAAAATCTATTCCATCTATTCTATTCTATCTATTTTATTTCAGCAAGAAATAGAAAATCTTCAAAGACAGTACAATTATACTGAATCAGTAATAAAAGTCTCCCACCAAAGAAAAATTCTGCACCTGATAACTTTACTGTTGAATTGTACCAAATAGTTAAAGAACTGTTATCTATTCTTCTAAAATTCTTTCAAATACTTGAAGAAGAAGAAATGTTCCCAAGTTAATTTTGCTCTTTATTTTTTCATGTTTTGCTCTTTATTTTTTCATGTGATTTTAGATTACCCCCTGAAGTCACTTACTTTCAAACTGAAGAACTTCTTTTAGTCTTTAAGGCAGATGTGCTAGTAATTAATTCTCTCTTTTTAAAAAATTTATTTGAATTTTGAACAAATGAATGCTTTTAGTGTGCCATTTCATTTCTGAAAGATAGTTTTGATAGATATAAAAAATTGTTGACAGTTTCTTTGTTTTAGTATATTGGTTATATCATTTGCCTTCTGGTCTCATTTTGCTCCTGTTGAGAAGTCAGCTATTAATATTAGTGGGGACCTCTTGTAAGAAATGAATCCTTTTCAGGACTAGCAGTTAGCATAATGACTATGTCACTGAACTCCCATGTAGTTGACCGCAGTTCGAGTCCTAGACCCAGTAGCTTAAACTCACGCCGGGCACGTGTGCTTGTGTACCCAAGATCCCGAGAGGAGAATAGAGGAGAAGGGATTATGGCATGGCCATCCTCCCTGGGGGTGATTTCTCACTTTCTGTCTCTCTGTCTCTCTCTGTCTTTCTGACGAGCGCAGGCACCCTACAGCAAACATCTCTCAAAAAAAAAAAAAAAAGAAAGAAAGAAAAAAAGAAAAGGAAGAGAGAACAAAGAAAGAAAGAAATGAGCCTTTTTTTTCTTGATGCTTTCAAGATTTTCTCTGTCTTTTGTCTTTTAACATTTCGACCACAGTGTATCTAGTGAAGGCTCTCTTTGTGTTTATATTACTTGGACTTTGTTGAACTCTTGGATGTACAGAATACTTTTTCATCAAATACGGCAAACCTGAAGCTATTATTTCCTGGAATGTTTTTTTCTGGTCCTTTTTCTGTCATTCTTCTGAGACTCAAAGTGTGTATGTTCATTTGTCTATTAGTGTTCTACATATCTCTGAGGCTCTGTTCATTTTTCTCTATTCTTTTTTTTTCCTCCTGTTCTGATAAAGTAGCTGGTGTGTGGTTTGGCTTGTTCTCATCAAGAAGGTACTATTCTCTTCTTAATTGCTTATTACCAAAAATTCCACTCTTTACAAAAATGACTTTCAGTTTGAATTGGCCCTGACCCTCTGTTTTTTGCTTTTGTTTTTGAGAGATTTTTGCTATAGGATGCATGCGTTTACTGGAGAGACAGAGAGAGACAAAAAGTGAGAAATCCACCCCCGAGGAGAATTGGCCATGCTGTAATCCCTTCTTCTCCATTCATCTCTCAGGATTTGGGGCATGCACTCACACGTGACCATTGTGAGTTTTAAGCCATCGGGTCTGGGACTCAAACTGCAGTCCACTATGTAGGAATTTAGTGACACAACCATTACACCATATGCTGGTCCCACCTCTTACACTCTGTTTTAAGAGTTCTTTGTTTTAGGAGACACTCAGAGTTTTTATTGTTATTGTTTTGTTTGTTTGTTTACTCCATAGGGCACATGTGCTCACCACTGGAGAGAGACAGACAATGAGAGGGAAAGGGAGAGATATTCATGTCTCTTCCTCCCCCATGAGGGATGGCCACACGTATTCCCTTCTCCCTTGTTTTGGGCATGCATGTACACATGCACAAAATGATTTTCAGGCTGCCAAGTCTCGTACTCAAGCCTTGGTGGGCCATGTGAGAGTCCAGTGCCTCAACCATCGCACCACCTGCTGGCCCCAAGAGCTTTACTTTTTCTTTTTTTTTTTAAATTTTGTCCATTTTTATTAATAAAGAGCATACTAGTAATGTTATCTGCCCCCGACCTTTTAAAAATGTCAGCCCTTTCTATGGCTCTGTTAGCACAAGGAGAGAGACCAGCTTCCCTAAATATGACACTTCTTTAGGAATATGGATCTGGGTGTAAGAGGTAGCTCTAGTCCTCTCAGTTTGCCTCTGCTGGTATGTACTTCCACCTTACGAATGACATATGGTAAGGGAGAACAGAGTTCCACTATTCTCAATGTATCATGCTTGAAATAAGGCCTCCATGTTGAGTGGAAATTGGGTGGGGGAAGGAAATCCCAAACTTTTTGGCTACACTTGCCTGGATTTCAGCAACTACACTATCTGAAGGGATGTGATGAACACTGGTACCTTCCACTTCCCTCGAAGACATTTTATCCTTCAACTAAGAACTAGAAGAAAGGAGACTCCCGTCTTAGTTGCACCCACCTGAAGTAGAATTTCATCATGATGACGTGAAGACAGGGTAGGGGTGGTGAAAGTGGACTATGGGCCAGATTCCACAGACAATTGCTGTTCTTACTGAGTTTTCGTATATTTTCTTTAAAAAAATGTTATTTCATTTTTTGTATGTTTTTAGTTCAGTTTCCAAAGGTTTAAATAGTTATTCCTTTATGATTTTCGCCAGTTACACTTTTTTTCCACTGAGGAAAGGATCAGTGGAGCTCTTTACACTGCCATTCTAGAAGTGGAACTCTGGCTAATATTAAATTGACTTATTCTTCCACTTTAAAAAACTAATTTTGGTACATATCTGTAAATTTAATTAGATTCTGTTTTCTTCACAAATTCAGAACTATTACCCAAACTTTCAGTGTATTTAGTTTTTCTTCAACATTAGTAAACTAGGACTGCCATAACAGTATGCCACAGACTGGACAACTTAACAACATAAATTTATTTTCTCACAATTTTAGAGTCATAAATTCCTAGATTAAGGTAACAACAGTGATGGTTTCTAGTGAGGCCTCTCTCATTGGCTTGCAAGTGACTATCTTATTCCTGTGTAGTCACGTAACCTTTCTTCCTATGTGTATGTGTTCTTGGTGTCTCTTCCTTTTCTAATAAGGGCAACAGTTCTGTTGGATTGGGATCCTATTCTAATTACCTCATTTAATCCTAACTACCTCCTTAAAAGACCTATCTCCAAAGATAGTCACCTTTGAGGTTAGAACTCCAACATCAGATATTTAGGGTGCAGAATTCAGTCCATAACTTTTTCAATACCTGACAAGAGACATTAAAGCTAATGTTCCCAAGTTTTCTCCATTTCCTGATTTATAAATAAGAATTACAATAAAATGTGACTACCTAGATTCCTTTGCAGATGCTAGGTTACTTTTTAGCTATGCTTTTCTCTCCAAAATGAAAGAATTCTTTTCTTTTTTTTTTGATAATTATTTTATTTATTCATTCATTTACTTTTGTTTCTTAATTTGACCAGAGAGAGACAGAGGGTGAGAGTGAGAGAGGAAGTGAGAAAACAAGCCACCAGATTCAAGGCTTGAACCCTGGTTGGCCATGTGGGAGTGTCCAGTGCCTTAACCACCATGCCACCTGCTGGTCCCCAAAATGAAGGAATTCTGTGAGAACAAGTCTAACAACTTCATATATACCACCCAAACTCATAACCACAGCATGAGCCAGATTTCACTCACAGGAGATAGGGTGACCTTATGTGATACTTTAGCCATATGGAAGGTCCTGTGTTCAAATACTGGATCCATCTGAACACATCCATCACCCTGGCTAGCTGGAAGGCTTGAGGGGTGATTATGTCATGATTAGAAGTAATTTTTTAAAAATTTAACAAAAAGGAAAAGAAACCTGGTGAAAAGCTCAGGTTATACATGACCCTATCTAAGAGACAACTGACAGAGAACAACATTGCCAAGAGCATAGGCAGCTTCAAAAAACTCAAAAAGCAATGACATAAAATAAAAAAATTTCTATCCACTCATTTGAAATTTACTGGAATAAATACCTTCAGGTTTCAACTCCTGGATTTTAATTTTTAAATTTTTTTATTTCATTTTCTTTTATACATTCAATCACATTATTATTTGGCTTACAAAATGGATATTTCAACAGGTGAACATTTCTCCCTAGTACAGTTGATAAAACTATAAAATGTCTTCAACAGATAATACCACATTTCTTTGTCCCATAATGCTTTGTCTCCCTATTTTTCTTCTAAATGTCCTTCCTCAGATCCTCCTCTTTCACACACACTATATCTGGTATTTACTTCTATATACTGTGTTTCCATATCCTTTAGTTAATCAGTTTCTGTCATAGAGTGTGGACACTCGCTATATATTAAGTGGGGATATACAATGCCTCTCCTTCATAGCCTGGCTTACTTCACTCAGCAGTAAATCTTCGGTATTCATCCACTTCCTGTCAAAAGTCAGGGGTTTTTTTATGGCTGAATAGTATTCCATTGAGTATATGTGCCATAGTTTTCTATCCATTCACCTGTTTGTGGGCATTTGGGTTGTTTCCATAATTTAGCAATTGTGAATAGTGCTGCAATAAACATCGATGTGCAAGCATTTTTCTGACTAAGTATTCTTCTGTTTTTTGGGTAGATACCAAGGAGTGGGATTGCTGGATCATATGGCAGTTTTATTTGTATATTTTTGAGGAATCTCCAAATTGTTCTCCACAGTGGCTGAACCAATTTACATTCCCACCAGCAGTGTAAGAGAGTTCCCCTTTCACCACACCCCCGCCAGCACTTGCTTTTTTTTTTGTAATCTTAGTCATTCTGATTGGGGGGTTTTAATTTTATTACAGTGTTTTCTATTGGGACCAGCAGATGGCTTAACAGTTAGGTTGTTGGACTCCCACATGGCCGACTGTGATTGGAGTCCTGGACCTGGAGGCTTGAGAATCAAGCTGGATATGTGTGTGCCGAAAATCACGAGAGGAGAATGGAGGAGAAGGGATTACAGCATGGTCAACCTACCTGTGGTGTAATTTCTTGCTTTCAGTCTCTCAGTCTTTCCGGTGAGTGCACATTCCCTATGGCAAAAATCTCTCTCTCAAAAAAACCCCAATATTTTATATTAACATTTCTCATTGGGCTCCCCAAGGCCACTATTAGTGTATTGATTTGCTAAATGGATTCATTTAACTTTACATATAATCAAATTTACAACTAAAATATATAACAGTGAAAGGATTTAAAGAAATATCAATACTGGGGAAAATGCATAAGAAAAAAATACAACAAAAATATAGGCTAAGTTTATAAGGATTTTTTCTTAAGGGAAGCACAGGGAATGTGCTTAATTCTTTCAGTATCAAATTGTTCATAACATGAGTAAAGTATTATGTGTTGGGAAGTTCAATCAATGCCCAAGAATTTCACTGATGGCTGGCCATGTAGTGTATCTGCCTTGTAAGTACCAAAATTCCAAACTCACAGAAAGAAAACAAGTATAGAACAAACTGTGTTATTGTACAAACTTTCTAGGCAGAGTGAGCCATTCTTTTCACTAAAGGAAAGTTTTATTTCGGTATAGGGAAGTGATTACTGTTAAGGTCCCCAGATACCAGTTCAGAGCCGACTTTGCACACAGACCTGTCTAGTCATAGGAGTCTCAGGCCTACTATGTTAAGTTCCTTCTGTACATTGTCTCTTTGCATTTAAGTCACCCCAAACCCATTTTTTAAAGTTTGTTACGTGGGTGCGTGCACTCACCAGAGAGAGATAGGACAGACAGACAGAGAGAGAGGGACTGAGAAAAAGAGAAAATGAGAAATCACCCCCCCCGGGGGGGGGATAACCACACTGTAATTACCTCTCCACCACTCTCTTCTCAGGATTCTGGACACACACATATGTCCAGTGTGTTTTTCAAATTTCTAGGTCTGGGATTTGAATTGCACAGACAGCTATGTGGGATGACTGCCTTAACCTCCATGCTATCTGCTAGCCCCCAGTCACCCTTCTTTGCAGATATCTGACGTCCAGAGCTCTAAGAAAACTGATCTTTGCCACCACCTTTCTTTTTTTAAAAAAATACATATATAAAAAATATTTATGATTTACATTTAATGACCATACTTTCATACAGTGTACAACATGTTTTTTTCCCAGCACAAATACAGTGCATATTAGTCATGACAAAGATATTACCACATACATTATCATCAGCAAATGAGTTTATTTTTGTGTCAATTAAATGTATTGTTTTTTTTCCCTGTTCCCCTCCCTTCCTCCCCTTTTTACCCATCTCCTATTATCCCTCCCCTACTGTCTCTAGCATCTACAGTTGCCCTCCTGCTACTATACCTTCCAGTCTTTCTGTTTCTGCTATAGAGTACAGACATTTGGTATATATTGAGCAGGGACAAATTCTGCCTTTCGTAGTCTAGCTTGCTTGGCTTAGCATTAAATCTTCCATATCCATCCACTTTGTAACAAATGTCAGGGTCTCATTGCTTTTCATGGCTGAGTAGTATTTCACAGAGTATATATCTACATTTTTTCAATCCACTTGTGTGTTTTTGGACATTTGGGTTGATTCCATGTCCTAGAAATTATAAATAATGCTGGGAACCAGCAGGTGACCTGCTGTTTAAGGCACTGGACACTCCCATATGGCAGACCATCGTTCAAGTCCTGGACCTGGTGACTTGCTTTCTCGCTTTCTCCTCTCTCTCTCTCTCTCTCTGGTCAAAATAAATGAATGAATAAGCAAAATTAAAAATAATTATAAAAAAGAAGAAATTATAAATAATGCTCAATAAACATCGGATATACAAGTATTTTTCTGACTGAGGGTTTTCCTATCTTTTGTGTAGATACCTAAGAATTGAATTGCTGGATCATGTGATAGTTCTATTTGTAGGTCTTTGAGGAACTTTCATATCATTCACCACAGCGGCTGTATTAACTTATATTCCTACCAACAGTGTAGGAGAGTTCCCTTTTCACCACAACCCTGCCAACACGTATCATTCTTTACTATTTTCATTTTAGCCATTCTCACAGGGGTTAAGAGGTATCTCATTGCACTTTTCACGATTGCTAAGTCATGGAAACAATCCAAATGCCCACGAACTGATGAATGGTTAGAAAAACTGTGGCACATATACTCAATGGAATACTATTCATCCATAAACAACAAAACGCTGGCTTTTGACAGGAAGTGGATGAATATGGAAGACTTGCTTCTGAGTGAAGCAAGCCATGCTATGAAGGAGAGGTATGGTATGTCCCCACTTAATATATATCGAGTGTCTGCACTCTATGACTTAAACTAATTGTCTAAAGGATATAGAAACACAGTATATAGATGTAAATACCAGATATAGTGTGTGTGAAAGAGGAGGGTCTGAGGAAAGACATTTGGGGAGGGACAGGGAGGCAAAGTATTAATGGTACAAAGAGGTATGGTATTATCTGTTGAAGGTATTTCGTAGTTTTATCAACAGTACTAGGGAGAAATGTTCACCTGTTGAAATATCCATTTTGTAAGATCAATAATAATGTGATTGAATGTATGGAAGAAAATGAAAATAAATAAATTAATTAATTAAAAAAAAGATCTTTAGGTATGAAAAGCAAAAAAAAAAAAATTGCCATTGTGGATAGGAGCAAACATAAAATGAAAGTGCAAGAAATAAAAAGAGCAAATCAAAAAAAAAAAGAGGTATCTCATTGTGATTTTGATTTGCATTTCTCTTATGATAGAAGAGGTTAATATGTTTTCATGTGCTTTTAGGCCATTCTTATGTCTTCTTTGGAGAGTTGTCTGTTCAGCTCATTTGCCCATCTTAGAATTGGATTCATTATTTTTTTGCGGGTAAGCTTCTTGAATTCCCTGTATATTCTGGTCATTAGTCTGTTATCTGAGGTATAGTTTGCAAATATATCTTCTCACTTTGAGGGTTATCTCTTCACTCTAGTTATTGTATCTTTTGTTGTGCAGAAACATTTTAGCTTAAGGTAGTCCCATTGTCTATTTCTGGTATTATTGCCTGTGTTTTGGCAAAAAAGTCTTGGCCTATGCCAAGATCTCTGAGAGTTTTTCCTGTGCTTTCCATTAGTAGTGGTATAGCTTGAGGTTTTATGTTTAAATCCTTAATTCATTTTGAGTTGATTGGTTAGTGGTGAGATATAGAGGTCCAGTTTTATTTTTCTGCAAGTAGATATCCAGTACACTCAGCATCATTTGCTGAAGAGACTTTTTTCTCCAACTGGGTTATTTTGTGCCCTTTGTCAAGGATCAGTTTGCTATATATTTTAAGGTTCATTTTTGGGTTCTCAGTTCTGTTCCATTTGTCTACCTGCCTGTTTTTATGCCAATATCATGCTGTTTTGATTGTCACAACTTAGTATTATATTTTGAGGTCAAGAAGTGGGATGCCTCCTACTTTATTCCTCTTGCAAGTATTGCTTTGGTGATATGAGGTCTTTTATGGTTCCACAAAAATTGGAATCACATTGAATTTATAGATTAATTTGGGTAGAATTGACATCTTGATTATATTAATTATTCCAATCCAGGAACATGAGATTTTTTCCTGCTTTTTTGTGTCTTTTTTTCTTTCCTTTCCAAGTGTTTCATAATTTTCCCTGTAGAGGTCTTTGATTTCTCTGGTTAGGTTTATTCCTAGATATCTTATTGTTTTTGTGGGATCTCTATTGTAAATGAGATTGCTTTTTTTCAGTTCTATTTCAGTTTGTTCATTGTTAGTATATAAAAATGCTATAGATTTTTGTATGTTAATTTTGTGTCTTGTCACTTTGCTGTATTTATTTATCACTCCCAGGAGCTTTTGTGGATTCTTTTGGATTTTCAGAATCAAATCATCTGAAAATACATATTTCACTTTTTTTTTTCCTATTTGAATACTTTTATTGGACTCTTTTGTATGATTACATTGGCTAGAACTTCTAGTACTTTGCGGAAGAGGAGTGGACAAAGTGGGCATCCTTGTCTTGTTCCAGTATTGAGCAGAAAAGCTTTTGGGTTTTCCCCATTCAGAGTAATATTAACTATGGATTTGTCATAGACGGCTTTGATTGTGTTGGAGAATGTCCCTTCTATGCCAGTTTTAATAAGAGTTTTAATCATGAGGGGATGTATTTTATAAAGTGCTTTTTCTGCATCTATTGCTATGATTATACAATTTTTATATTTCCTTCTGTTAATGTGATATATTACATTTATTGTTTTGCATATGTTGAACCATCCTTGCATCCTTGGAATGGAGCCTACCTGGTCATGGTGCATAATCTTTTTAATGTGTTGTTGGATATGATTTGTGACTATATTGTTGAGAAGTTTTGCATCTGTATTCATTGGGGATATCAGCCTGAAATTTTTGTTCCAGTTATTGTTTTTCTTTTTGTTATGTTCTTGTCTGTTTTGGGGATCAGGATGAGAGAGGCTTCATAGAATGAATTTGGGAGAGTTCCTTCCTTTTGGATCTTTAGTAGAATGGGCATTAGTTTTTTTTTTTTTTTTTTTTAAGGGTTTTGTAAAATTCAAAAGAAAAGTTTTGGGGACCTGCCTGGGCTTTTCTTTGTTGGGAGGCTGTTACTGATTCAATTTCATTGCTTGTTATGGGCCTATTCAGGCTTTCTATTTCTTCCTGGTTCAATCTTGGTAAGTCCAGAAATTTGTCCAACTCCTCCAGGTTTTCTTGTTTATTATCATATGATGGCTCATAGTATTCTGTGCTGTTGCTTTGTATTTCTCTTATTTCCATTGTGATATTGCCTATTTCCTTGCTGATTTGATTTATCTGGTTCCTTTTTCTGTTCTTGAAGACTCTAGCTAGCTGTGTTTCAATTTTGCTTATCTTCCCAAAGAACCAGCTTTTGATTTCATCTCTTTTATGTGTAGTTCTTCTCATCTTTATTTCATTCATTTCTGCTTAAATCATTATTTCTTTTCTCCTGGATTTTTTTTTTTTTTGAGAGGTTTTTCAATACAGGGCACATAAC
>NW_006208495.1:2365845-2377659 GCF_000334495.1 Tupaia belangeri chinensis
GGGATCTTGGGCACGCACGCACACGTGCCCGGCGTGAGTTTTAAGCCACCGGGTCCAGGACGCGAACCGCGGTGGATTACGTGGGAGTCCAGCGACATAGCCGTCACGCTAACTGCTGGTCCCAAGAAAGCTGCCAGGTCCGGGACTCAAACCACCGTCAGGTATGTGGGAGTCCAGCGTCCTTCACCACCACGCCACCTGCTGGACCCTCCTGGATTTTTTTTTTTATTGTTGTTTTTCCAGTTTCCTGAGCTGTGTCATTAAATTGTTTATTTGCCACCTTTGTGGTATTTTTTGTTGTTGTTCATGAGTACTAATTGCTGTGAACTTCCCTCTTATGATTGGTTTCGCTGTGTCTCATATGTTATAAACACTTGTTTGTTCATTATCATTGGTTTCTATGAAGCTTTTCATTTCAGACTTAATTTCTTCAGTAGTTATAAAGTCATTCAGGAGTAGGTTGTTTAGTTTCCATGTGTTTGTATGTTTTTGAGGGCACTTTCAGTAGTTGATGTCAAGTTTGATTCTACTGTGGTCAGAAAAGATTCTGGATATAGTTTCTGTAAATTCATATTTGTATAGGCTTTTTTTGTGCCCTATCATGTGGTCAGTCTTCGAAAATGTTCCATGTGGAGGTGAGAACAATGTATATTTTGTGCTCGTTTGGTGTAATATTCTATAGATGTCTGTCAAGTCCATTTAAGTTAGATCTTGTATCTCTTTATTTTTTTGTCTAGATGGTCTGTCCAGAGGAGACATTTGGGGCGTTGACATCCCCAATGATTATTGTTCTGCAGTTAATCTCTCCCTTGAGATCTAACAGTCTCTCTTTCATATATTTGGGTGTTCCAGTGTTGATGCATAGATATTTAAAGATGTTATATCTTCTTGGTGAACAAGTCCTTTTAGTACTATATAATATCCTTCTTTGTCTCTTCTTACATCTTTTATCTTAAAATTTATTTTGTCTGATATCGATATCACAACTTCAGCATTTTTTTTGGGGTTTCCATTTGCATGGTATATATTTTTCTAGTCCTTCAATTTTAGTCTATATATGCCTTTATCAGTGAGGTATGTTTCTTGTAAGCATTATATAGATGGCTGCTTTTTTTCTTATTTTTTTCCATTCATCCAGTCTGTGGCTTTTAATAGGAGAATGTAATCCATTAATTTTCAACAATATTATTGATATTTGTGGACTTATACTTATTATTTTGTTAGCCATTTTTTGGGCTGCTTTTTGTTCTCTTATTTCCATTTGTCTCTCTTTAATTTTCCTGATACAATACTCCTTTCAGTAAATTTTGTAGAACTGGTCTGTTATTGATGAATTCTTTCACTTTTTGTTTATCTGAGAATATTTTTATTTGTTCTACCCATTTGAGGGATAATCTTATTGGATATAGCATTCTTAGTTAATTTTTTTCTTGTAATGTATCTTTTTAAGAATTATTTAATTATATTTGTTATTATTATTGTTTTTATTTGAGTGTCTACACTCTATGACTGAAACTGATTGACTAAAGGATATAGAAACACAGTATATGGTTGTAAATACTAGAAATAGAGGAAGGGCATTTAGAAGAAAAATAAGGAGGCAAAGCATTAATGGAACAAAAAAATGTGGTATTATCTGTTGAAGATATTTTATAGTTTTATCAATTGGACTAGGGAGAAATATTCACCTGTCAAAATATTCACTTTGTAAGCTAAATAATGTGGTTGAATGTATAAAAGAAAATGAAATAAAAAAATTATTTTATTTAACTTTATTTATTTATTTTAATTTAACCAGAGATGGACAGAGTGAGAGAGAGACAAAGTGAAAAAGCAAGCCACCAGGTCTGATGCTCGAATTGTGGTCAGTCATGTGGGAATTCAAAAACCCTAGTCACCATGTTACCTACTAGCCCTGCATTTTTATTTTGAATTTTTTATTTATCTTTTTTTGGAGAGTTTTGTTTGTTTGTTTGTTTGTTTGTTTTTTGCTATAGGGCACATGTGCTTGCCAGACAGACAGAGAGACAGAAAGCGAGAAATCACTCCCCAGGGGGGATGGCCATGCCGCAATTCCTTCTCCTCCATTCTCCTCTCAGGATCTTGGGCACGCACGCACATGCGCCCAGCGTGAGTTTTAAGCCACCGGGTCCGGGACTTGAACCCTTGTCAACTACATGGGGGGTCCAATGACATAGTCACTATGCTAACTGTTGGTCCCTGCATTTTCTAAGAGATATTTTTGCTATAGGGCATGTACTCTCACTGGAGAGATAAAGAGAAACAGAGAGAGAGAAAGCAAGAAGTAACACTCCCAGGGGGGATGACCATTCTGTTGTGCCTTCTCTTCTATTCTTTTCTCAGTATTTTGGGCACACCTGCACATGTACCCAGCAGCCTGCACATGCACCTGACATGAGTTTTAAGCCACCAAGTCTGAGACTCGAACCACTCTTCACTACATGGGAGTCCAGTGTTATAAACATTACGTCATCTGCTGGTTCAGTGTTATAAACATTACACCATCTGCTGGTTCCTTATTTTTATGTGTACTTTGGTGCGCACGCACGCACAAGAGAGAGAGAGAGAGAGAGAGAGAGAGAGAGAGTGCGCAAGCAAGCTGCAGGTTCGAGACTCAAACCACGGTTGACCATGTGGGAGTCCAGCACCTTTACCACCATGTCAATTGCCGGCCTTATCTTCTAGTATTTTAAATATTTTCTTTAAATACATTCTTTCTTTGCCTTCATTGTTTCATTTGAGAAATCTGATGTTAGTCTAATCAAATAACTTTTATAAGTAACTTTATGCTTCTCCCTTTCCGTTTTTATTTTTTATTGTATCATTTTAATTTATTTTATACATTCAGTCACTATACATCACTACAGCTTATAAACTGAATTTACCCAACATGAATACACTTCACACCAGTACAGCTGATGATATCATACATGTTATCATCAACAGACAATCGTCCATTTCTGTGTCACTTAAATCCCACTTACCAGTTTTAGAATATTGTCTTTGTCTAATTTTTACCAATCTGGCTGTGATGTGTCAGGAAGAGGATCACTTTATGTTGATTCTATTTGGAGTTCTTTTTATTTTTTCGGTCTGCATTTCTCCATGTTTCTCTAGATTTGGAAAGTTTTCTGGTATTATTTTATGAAAGAGGATTTTCATGCCTTTCCCAGCTTCTTCATCTTCTGGGATAGCCATTATATGGATATTTGGGTGCTTCATGGTATCTAGAATTTCTCATATGTTATCCTCATTTTTTTTTTTTTTTGCTGGTTTTATCTATGTTGAAGATTTTGCTTCAAGATCAGAAATTTTTTCTTCTGTGTGGTTCAATCTGCTGTTCATAATTTCTAGGGAGTTTGTTTGTTAGTTTGTTTGTTTTTTAAATAATTTACTGATGAAAAGATTTGCTTCCTGAAAATTTTGAGATTCTTCTTTACTCTTTTTTTGGAAGCTACCCAATAATTTAAATTATTATTCCTCTCAGAATACACTCCTAACATGACTACTTTCTTTCATAATTATACAGAAAACAGGCTTAGTGTATCATTTGCTAATGTGTCCTTTTTAAAATTTTTTATGTTTATTTTATACATTCAATCACTGTATATTACCACAGCTTATAAAATGAATTTTCCTAGCATGAGTACATTTTACATTAGTCTATTTAAAGATATTATCATACACATTATCAACATCAGACTAATTTCTTATATTGTATTCTTCATTTCCAGTTCTGTTTGACTTATGCCAAGCACACGTGCTTGTGTTCCAATATCCTGAAAGAATAGAGGAAAAGGGATCGTAGCATGATCATCCCCTCTGGGTGGTGATTTCTTGCTTTCTGTCTCTCTGTCCCTCTCTATCTTTCCCACTAGTACACACACCCTATAGCAAAAATCTATCTAAAACAAATAAACAAACAAACAAACAAAACAAAGAAGTTCTGGTTGATTCTTTCTTAGAGTGTCTATCTCTTTCATATCTTGGAATGATTTTCCCATTCCCTGAAACTGACTGTCTGTTTTCTTTTGCATCTTACTGATTTGTGTCACTATGAATGTTCAGAATTCTTTTTTTAACATTTCTCTGAATTCCTTTGTGCTGTCCATCATTGGTGAAGGAGTACTGCGCTCACTAGGGGAGAGTCTCCCCGTTGTTTTCATATGTTTCTTCGAGATCTACACTGGTTTTTGGTCACCCGATGCAGTATTCACTTTTTCCTATTTATTAGAGTATATTCTGATGAGGCCTGCTGAGATCGGTCCCAAGTGTCCTGGGGGGGAGGATTGAACCCAGGCATCAGGGAGCACCAGGTGGATGGATTGCTGCAAGTTCCAGTGATAATCCTGCAAGGGGGGATGCACTCACCATTAGAGTCTTGCCAAGATCAGGTTCAAGTGATGCCTCCACATATCCACAAATGTTTCTACTGATTTTGAAGGAACACCAATAAGGATCCTCAAGAAACAATTTGTTAGGCCCCACTCAGGAGGCTTATGATCATCTATGAGTTTCTCAGTAACAAATGACATTCATTTACCTTAATTAAAAAGTGGAACTGACAATATTGAACTTTATCTGAATCTTGTAAATAGTGACCATTAAGTAATCCTCCTACCCTTTTGTGTTCCAGGAAACCACCTACCTTAAACAACTTCCCTTCTCCATAGGACTGAGAAGATTTGCCATATGCTTCTCATGACCCGTAAGACTAATAGATGATCCTTTGTTATTTATGACAAGCCAAACATTCTTTTGCTTTTGCATAAACCTCCTGACAAGGCCAAAGATCCTTTAACTTCCCATTATTTTTTCTTACATATGATTAGCTGAGATTAGAACTGATCCCTAAAACTGGTTAGACAGAGAAACATTTCCTGTTAATATGACTGAATGAATCTTTTGCTAATTGTAAAACAATTTGAACCGTCAATTACCCAAACTATAGGAATATTGACTCATTCCGATATAATTTAAGTAAAAATCATCCTGTTAACACACTCTGATCTTTGGATCTGGGATTCTCTCCCTGTTGTAAGAACCTTCATCAAATCAGTTTTTTATTTGATTTTTGTCTTTGACAACTCAGTAGGACAGAGAATCTGAATTAGATTTAGGTTTGTGATCAAGAATGTTTTATTGGAGAGGGAGATGTAGGCTATATTAGCCCTGAAGCTAAATCCTTGCATCCTCCATTTTGGTTATAACACTATATTATTTGAGATTCAGTGCTCAGAATTATTCTATCTGAAGAAAAGAAGACTACAGATATATTTTTAACCATAATAATCCTTTCAAACTTGCTTTTAAAATTTTGAAAGCTATCATTTTAAAAAATGGAGACTGTGTGTTGAAATT
The DNA here is from genome assembly GCF_000334495.1 of Tupaia belangeri chinensis. Lineage (NCBI taxonomy): Eukaryota > Metazoa > Chordata > Mammalia > Scandentia > Tupaiidae > Tupaia > Tupaia belangeri. The sequence continues at coordinate 2,371,228 of NW_006208495.1, forward strand.
AGAACTAATCACTTTTTCTTGATTTTGACAATTTCAGCTATTTTCTGGCTATGTTCTTTCCAGCTGCTTATCTTAGGAATTTTAAGACTCCTTGCCCTCTACTTTTTGTATTAGAGATTGCTTATTCCTCAGCTTTTATTTTTAATCAGCCATTTCTCTTTCTTTAGAAAATCTGAATTTCACTTGTCACAGTTACTTCAATGTTTATTTCCTTCAATGACCTGTATTTATTAATTACTTAGGATGAATCTTGTGTACCAAAAAAAAAAAAAAAAAAAAAAAGCCAAATGTCAAGGGGCATATGTCAGCGTGAACCTCAGGGAGAAACATAATTTGAAGAATTACTGTAAATCTTCGCTATACTTGAACTCCTATGGAGAAGGTATTGAAGCACAGAATGCATTTTAAAATAACTTACATATTGTCTTGGAAAGAAAATTCCAACATTCGATATAGCTTAAGTCATATTATCCTGGGAGCAAATATACAATAGTTCATAGATGCAATCTTAATACCCTGAAGATGTTATTGCTGTTGCCCCCATCTGGCTCTATAGAACTCTAGTCTCCCTCAGTTGCCTGTTGAAATAGATCTGTGAGTATCCTGAGGATCTCTTATATGTATTCTTTGAACCAGACCTTTTCTATACATTCTGGTATTCACCTTTTTTCTTCTTTCTTGTTCTGGAGTGCTTTGAAGATATTTCTGGTTTTGCCAAGACCGAAATGTGTTACTGCACTACCAATGACCACTGAAGGCACAGACTGCTCTCAATGCATGCTGACATTCATGCAGTGTCTAACAGTGACTAATATTGAGAGTGCTGATGTATTCACTTTACTTGCAAAATTGCTGGCAAAAATACTGCTGACAATTCACAGCTTCTCACTAAATCAGTTCACTTTCTTTCTATTTACTTATTTACATAGCACAGTTAATCTTTCTCTAAGAATTAGGCTGAGTTAAAAAGAGAGAGAAAGAGAACAATTTGAGTTAAAAGCACGCAGTTTATTAATTATGAAAGATATTGTTTATTTTTCATCCAAATGCCACAACTACCCTCTTCTTTTTTTTTAATAAATAGGAACTTTTTGTTCAGGTATTGGTAGAGATTCCTGATTTCAAGGAACACAGATTCAGCCCCTGGCCTAGAGGTGGGAATATAACCTCATTCTAGGCAATGCAATGTAGGGGAAGCTTGTTTTAAGTTATCTGGAAAATACTTTGCTTGCTATACACACACACACACACACTCACACACACACACAGAGAGAGAGAGAGAGAGAGAGCGCCTTCCTTTTGTGCATCCCCTTCTTCCTTCCCTGCTTCAAAGGCTGACATATGAGATTTTCATCCTCCAACTTGCAGACTTGAGGGAAGGGCCAAGAGAATCTCATAGATACGAATTTACGAACCCCCTACCACTAAAACCTGAATAAATCCTGAAGAAGTAAATGAATGTGGGACCAGCAGTTACCATAATGGATATATTGCTGGATTCCCATGTAGTCAACCGCGGTTCAAGTCCTGCATTCGGTGGCTTAAACTCTCACCGAGCTCATGTGTGTGCGTGCCCAAGATCCCGAGAGGAGAAGGGAGGAGAAGGGATTGCAGCATGGCCATCCCCCCTGGGGGGTGATTTCTCGCTTTCTGTCTCTCTGTCTCTGTTTGTCTGGCGAGTGCCCATGCCCTATATCAAAAAAAAAAAAAAAAATTCTCCAATAAAAAAAAAGTGAACAGCTGTAAGGTTTCAATCCTTTACAATTAATGTAAATATAGCAAGAATAAGTGGTGTTTACTGATACTACTACTTTTATTATTATATGGTAAATAGAATTCTGTAAAGATATATGTGCTATGATGCATTCTTTATTGTAAGACAATCATAATTTACTCTTAAAACTCGGTACCAGTGTACTTTGTCAAAGAAAAACAAAGTTGAACATTAAAGTGGTGAAAACAAATTTTTATTCAGTGGCTCCTTGCAATAGGGGAACAAGCTGAGCTCTAATCTGATTTGCACAAGGGAGTAAGGAGAGAGAGAGGAACCAGAGACTGAAATGGAGACAGAGAGTAAATGACTACAGACGGTTGTCAGTGTAAATGTGACTAGGTCAGCTGTGTCTGCTAGCTGACAATTATAAGTTAGAATTCATCCTTCCACAGAGACTGGAAGACAAAAGCCCTATCCTTCCTTTAAAAAGGTGACTACACTTCAAAAAAAGGAAAAAAAAAATGACTTTAAGATTCTTGAGACCCCCATGAGTAGTAAGAGGTATGTATCCATCTTAAAGGACCAAAGAAGGATTTACAATTGTAAACCACACACACACACACACACACACACACACACACACACACACACTTTTTTATTACGTTTAATAACTGTACAACTTTACAGCATAAAAAATGAATTTTCCCAGCATGACTACACTGCATATTAGTCCAGTCAAATGTATTACTAAATACATTATCATCAACAGATAATTTTCCATTTTATGTCCATTAAATGTTTGCCTTTTTTCCCCTTCATTCCCTTCTACCCGCCCCTCATTGTCCACCCTCTTCTTACACAGTTTTGGATCCACATTTGCTCTCCATGCTCTAATACCTTCCAATCTTTTCATTTCTTCCAGACATTTGGTATATATTAAGAGGGGGACATATAATGCCTCTCTTCCACAGTTTGACTTGCTTTACTCAGCATTCACTCTTCCATGTTCATCTATTTTCTATCACATGCCAGGGTCTCATTGTTTTTTTATGGCTCAGTAGTATTCCATAGTGTATATGTGCAAGATTTTTTCAATTTGTTTATCTGTTATGGGATATTCGAGTTGATCCCATCTCTTAACAATTGTGAATGATGCTTAAATAATCATGGATGTGCATGTGTTTTCCTGACAGGACTTTGCTATCCTCTAGGTAGATATCTAAGGGTGGATTTACTAGGTCATATGGTAATTCAATTTGTAGGTTTCTGAAGACTATCCATATTGTTCTCCATAGTGGTTGTAATAATTTACAATCCCACCAAAAGCGTAAGGGGATTCCCTTTACATCATAGTCTTGGCACCACTTTCCACTCTTTATCCTTTTAATCTTAGCCATTCTGACTGGGCATAGGTGGTATCTCATCGCGGTTTGGATTTGCATCTCCCTTGTGATAAAACACGTTGAGCACTTTTTCTTCTTTGGGGCCATTTGTATGTGTTCCTTAGAGAGTTATCTGTTCAGCACATTTTCCCACCTTTAATTGAATTATTATTTTTTGTGAGTAAGCTGCTTGAGTTCCTGTATATTCAGATCATCAATCCCTTATCTGAGGCATAGTTTACAAAAACCCCATTCTGAGGGTTGTTGATTCACTATAATTATTGCTTCTTTTGCTGCATAGAAGCTTTTTAAGCTGATGTATTTTCACTTATTTATTTTCAGAATTATTGCCTATAATTTGGGGGTTTTATTTAAGAAGTCTTTGCCTACTCCAATGTTGCCAAGAATTTCCCCTGTATTTTCCACCCATAGTTAGTTTGAGGTTGTTGTTTAGATTTTTTATCCATTTTGAGTCGATTTTGATTAAGAGCAAGAGATAAAGGTTCTATTTAATTTGTTTGCAGGTGGATATCCAGGTTTTCCAGCATCATTTGCTGAAGAAATTTTCATTTTCCTACTGGATTGTTTTGTGCCCTTTCTAGAAAATTAGTTGGCTGTATGTTTTGGGGTTTATTTCTGGGGTCTCTATTCTGTTCCATTGGTCTACATGCCTGTTTTTATGCCAGTACTATGCTGTTTTGATTATCGTGGCTTTGTAATATATTTTGATGTCAGAGAGTGAGATGCCTCCTACATTATTCTTTTTTGCACAGTATTGCTTTGGCTATATAGGATACTTCATGATTCCAGACAAATTTTATGATTATTTTTTCTACTTCTGTGAATAAAGTCTCTGATAATCTAATTAAGATTTCATTTCATTAATTTTGTAAGTTAATTTGGGTAGAATTTATATTTTGATTCAATTTATTCTCCTAATCCAGGGACAAAGAATATCCTTTCACTGTTTTGTATCACTTTCAATTTCTTTTCTTTTTTAGTTTTCATAGTTTTCTTTATAGAGGTCTTTCACTGGTTAGGTTTATTCCTATGTATATTAATTTTTGTGGCTATTATAAATGAGATTGGTTTCTTCAAGTCTAACTCAGTCTGTTCACTGTTGGTGTATAGAAATGCTATAGATTTTTGGGGGAACCAGCAGTTATAGTAATGGCTGTGTCGCTGGACTCCCATGTAGTCAACTGCGGTTTGAGTCCCTGATCCGGTGGCTTAAACTCACGCCGGGTGTGTGTGCGTGTATGCCCAAGATCACAAGAAGAGAATGGAGGAGAAGGGATTGCGGCGTGGCCATTCCCCCTGGGGGGTGATTTCTCACTTTCTGTCTCTCTGTCTCTCTGTCTCTCTTTGTCTGGCGAACGCACGCGCCCTATAGCAAAAAACCTCTAAAAAAAAAAAAAAAGACCCTTGAGGGGGGCTGTATCTCTCCCTAGTAATGGCTGTGTCGCTGGACTCCCATGTAGTCAACTGCGGTTTGAGTCCCTGATCCGGTGGCTTAAACTCACGCCGGGTGTGTGTGCGTGTATGCCCAAGATCACAAGAAGAGAATGGAGGAGAAGGGATTGCGGCGTGGCCATTCCCCCTGGGGGGTGATTTCTCACTTTCTGTCTCTCTGTCTCTCTGTCTCTCTTTGTCTGGCGAACGCACGCGCCCTATAGTGAAAACCTCTCCAAAAAAATAGAAATGCTATAGATTTTTGTATGTTGATTTTGTGTCATACTGTATTCATTTATCACTTCCAGGAATTTTTTGTTTTGTTTTGTTTTGTTTTATTCTTTTGAGTTTTCTATGTATATAGTCATGTTATCTGCAAATAGAGATAATTTCACTTCCTCTTTCTCTATCTGTATACCCTTCACTTTATTCTGTCTGTTTACAATAGCTAGGACTTCCAGTACTATATTGAAAAGGAGTGAAAAAAGTGGGCAGCCTTCTCTTGTTCCAGTTTTTAGTGGAAAAGCTTTCAGTTTTCCCTATTCAGTTTGATGTTAGCTATGAGTTGGTCATAGATAGCTTTTATTGTGTTGAGGAATGTCCCTTCTATGCCAGTTTTGTCAAAAGACTTAATCATGAAGGGTTGTTTTATGATATTGACTGCTTTTTCTGCATCTATTGATGTGATCATATGGTTTTTATCTTTCCTTCTGTTGTGGATGTATTACATTTATTGTTTTGCATATGTTAAACCACCCTTTCATCCCTGGAATAAAGCCTCCCTGGTTGTGATGTATAATCTCTTTAAAGCATTTTTGGATACAATTGGCTTGTATAGTGTTGAAAATTTTTGCATTCTTATTCATTGCAGATATTGGTCTCTAATTTCCTGTTTTTGTTATGTCCGTGTCTGTTTTAGGAACCAGGGTGATGTAGGCTTCATTAAATGAATTTGGAGGATTCCTTTCTTTTTGGACCTTTAGAAATAGTTTGAGAGTTGAGTTAATTCTTTAAAAGTTTTGTAGAATTCAGAAGTGAAGCCATGGGAACCTGGACTTTTCTTTGTTGATAGACTGTCTATTACTGATTAAACCCATTGTTTTATATTGGTGTAGTTATGCTTTTTATTTCTTCCTGGTTCATACTTAGTATGTGTCCAGAAATTTGTCCATCTCATCCAGGTATTCTTATACATTGGCATATGATCGTTTATAGTATTCCCTCATGATCTTTTGTATTTCTGTTATGTCTGTTGTAATATTGCCTCTTTTGTTGCTGATTTGCTTTATCTGGTTCCTTTCTCTGTTCTTCTTAATTATCTAGTTAATGGTGTGTCCATTTTGTTTATCTACTCAAAGAAACAGACTTTGGTTTTATTTATTTTCTAGATAGTTCTTCTAATCTCTATTTTATTTATTTCTGCTCAAATGTTGATTACTGCTTTTCTTCTGTTTTTTTTTTTTTTTTTTTTTTGGTTTGTGTGTTTTTCTGATTTCCTGAGGTGTGTTGTTGTTTATTTGCCACCTTTCAGTTTTTTTTTTTTTTAAGCACTAATTGCTATAAACTTCTCTTTTATGAGTACTTTTGTTGTGAATCATAGGTTACAAAAACTTGGGCACACATTATCATTGGTTTCAATGAATCTTTTGATTTTAGTCTTAATTTATTCAGTAGTTGTAAAATCATTCAGGAGTAAGTTGTTCAGTTTCGATATGTTTGTGTATTTTCGTGGAGTTTTCTGTAGTTGATTTCAACTTTAACTTCACTGTGGTCAGAGAAGGTGCTGGATATAGTTTCTATAACTTTGAATTTGTGAAGGCTTGTTTTGTGCCCTACCATGTGATCAATCTTTTTTTTTTTTTTTTCTTTTGGAGAGGCTTTTTG
>NW_006208495.1:2377804-2378469 GCF_000334495.1 Tupaia belangeri chinensis
GAGTTTTAAGCCACCGGGTCCGGGACGCGAACCGTGTTCGACTACGTGGGAGTCTAGCGACATAGCCATTACGCTAACTGCTGGTCCCATCAATCTTTGAAAATATTCCATGCATGGATGAGAAAAATGTAAATGCTGTGGTTTTTGGGTGGAAAGTTCTATAGATGTCTGTCAAGTTTATTTGATTTATGATATCATTTAGATCCTGTATCTTTTTGCTTATTTTTTGTCTAGATGGTATGTTCAGAGGAGGCAGTGTGGTGCTGGGATCTCCAATGATCATTTTATTGCCGTTTATATCTCTTTCTTTAGACCAAGCAGTCTCTTTTTCATGTATCTGGGTTTTCCAGTATTGGTTGCTTAGATATTTGTAAATGTTATAGCTTCTTGATTAATTAGCTCTTTCAGTACTTTACAGCATCCTTCTGTTTCTTACACTTTTTGCCTTAAAGCCTATTTTATCTGATATCAGTATTGCGACTGCAGACTTTTTTGGTTTCCATTTGCTTGTAGTATCATTTTCCACTCCTTCATTTTCAGTCTATGTTAGTCTTTATTCAAGAGGTGTGTTTCTTGTTTCCTGTTCTTTCTCTCTTTCTCTCTTTCTTTCTTTCCTCTTTCTTTCCTCTTTCTTTCTTTCTTTCTTTCTTCTTTCTTTCTTTCTT
>NW_006208495.1:2383449-2387746 GCF_000334495.1 Tupaia belangeri chinensis
TTTTGTTTTTTTTTTTTTTTTTTTTTTTTTTTTTTTTTTGGTTTGTGCGTTTTTCCGATTTCCTGAGGTGTGTTGTTGTTTATTTGCCACCTTTCAGTTTTTTTTTTTTTTAAGCACTAATTGCTATAAACTTCTCTTTTATGAGTACTTTTGTTGTGTATCATAGGTTACAAAAACTTGGGCACACATTATCATTGGTTTCAATGAATCTTTTGATTTTAGTCTTAATTTATTCAGTAGTTGTAAAATCATTCAGGAGTAAGTTGTTCAGTTTCGATATGTTTGTGTATTTTCGTGGAGTTTTCTGTAGTTGATTTCAACTTTAACTTCACTGTGGTCAGAGAAGGTGCTGGATATAGTTTCTATAACTTTGAATTTGTGAAGGCTTGTTTTGTGCCCTACCATGTGATCAATCTTTTTTTTTTTTTTTTCTTTTGGAGAGGCTTTTTGCTATAGGGCATGTGTGCTCGCCAGAGAGACAGAGAGAGACAGAGAGACAGAAAGCGAGAAATCACCCCCAGGGGAAATGGCTATGCTGCAATCCCTTCTCCTCCATTCTCCTCTCGGGATCTTGGGCATACATTCACAGATGCCCGGCGTGAGTTTTAAGCCACCTGGTCCGGGACGCGAACCGTGTTCGACTACGTGGGAGTCTAGCGACATAGCCATTACGCTAACTGCTGGTCCCATCAATCTTTGAAAATATTCCATGCATGGATGAGAAAAATGTAAATGCTGTGGTTTTTGGGTGGAAAGTTCTATAGATGTCTGTCAAGTTTATTTGATTTATGATATCATTTAGATCCTGTATCTTTTTGCTTATTTTTTGTCTAGATGGTATGTTCAGAGGAGGCAGTGTGGTGCTGGGATCTCCAATGATCATTTTATTGCCGTTTATATCTCTTTCTTTAGACCAAGCAGTCTCTTTTTCATGTATCTGGGTTTTCCAGTATTGGTTGCTTAGATATTTGTAAATGTTATAGCTTCTTGATTAATTAGCTCTTTCAGTACTTTACAGCATCCTTCTGTTTCTTACACTTTTTGCCTTAAAGCCTATTTTATCTGATATCAGTATTGCGACTGCAGACTTTTTTGGTTTCCATTTGCTTGTAGTATCATTTTCCACTCCTTCATTTTCAGTCTATGTTAGTCTTTATTCAAGAGGTGTGTTTCTTGTTTCCTGTTCTTTCTCTCTTTCTCTCTTTCTTTCTTTCCTCTTTCTTTCCTCTTTCTTTCTTCTTTCCTATTCTCTAATTCTTTTCTTCCTCTTTACTCATTGGCTTCTCAGCTCCTATCCAGTAAATGTCTAGACAGGTCCAAGTGAACAGGATCTAAACATCTGAATACAATTAGGGTCAGAATATTCCTCTTTTCCTAATGATTCTGATGCACAAAGATTGAGAACCGAATGGAAGAGAGATTGCACATCACTTCCTCTTGCACGCCAGCCAACCAGCCAGTCTGTTTCTTTTAATTGGAGAATTAAACCCATTAACATTCAGCATTACTATTGATATTTGTGTACTTATCCGTACCATTTTGTTAAACATTTTCTTGGTTGTTATTTGTTCTCTTATTTCTGACTGTCTCTCTTTGGTTTTCCTGATATAGTACTCCTTTCAGTACTTCTTGAAAAGCCGGTCTAAAGTTGGTGAATTCTTTCAGTTTTTACCTAAGAATGATTTTATTTGTTCTTCCTATATTAAGGAAAGTCTTGCTGGGTATAGCATTCTTGGTTGAAATTATTTTTATTTTAGCATTTTGAATATATCTTCCTATTCTTCCCTTGCTTGCATTGTTTCAGTTGAAAGGTCTGATGTTAGCCTGATGGGATAATCTTCATAAGAAACTTGATGTTGTAGGACCAGAAGTTAGCACAATGGCTATGTCACTGGACTCCCATGCTGTCGACCACTCTTCGAGTCCTGGACCTGGTGGCTTAAACTCACGCTGGGCGCGTGTGCGTGCGCACCCAAAATTCTGAGGGGAGAATGGAGGAGAAGGGATTGTGGTATGGCCATCCCCCCTGGGGGGGGGCACCCTATAACAAAAACCTCTAAAAAAAAAAATAGAAAGAAAGAAAGAAAGAAACTTGATGTTTCTCTCTTGCTATTTTCAGAATCCTGTTTTTGTCTTTGAGTTTTTTTGAGGGGAGAGATTTTTGCTATAGGGCGAGTGCTCTTGCCGGAAAGACAGAGAGAGAGAGAAAGCAAGAAATCACCCCCAGGGGGGATGACCACGTCACAATCCCTTCTCGTCCATTCTCCTCTCAGGATCTTGAGCACTCATGCACACGCACCCAGTGTGAGTTTAAGCCACCGGGTTCGGGACTTGAGCCGTGGTCAACTACATGGGAGTCGAGCAACATAGCCATTATGCTAACTGCTGGTCCCTTTGTCTTTGATTTTTTACCAGTCTGTTTATAAGGTGCCAGGGGGAGGATCTTTTTTATGTTGATTCTATTTGGGGTTCTTTTTATTTCCTAGTCTGGATATCTGAATGTTTCTCTAGGTTTAGAAAGTTTTTAAGTAATTCATGAAATCAATGATCTATGCCCTTATCAGATACTTCACCTTTTACAGTAGCAATTATTCAGGTGTTTAATGGTATCTAGTATTTCCCATAAGTTGTCCTCATTTTTTGTTGTTGTTGTTGTTATTTTCTATTCTTTTTGGTGGCTTTGTCTATGTCAGAGGCTTTGACTTTTAGATCAGATATCCTGTCTTCTGCAAGTTATAATATACTATTAATGCTGCTGAGAGTGGTTTTGATTTTTTTATATTTCACTCTTCATCTCTAGAAGTTTTGTTTGATTTTTTTTTTTTAATGGTGCCTATCTCTTTTTGGAGTTCTTCCATCAAGTCATAGAATGATTTTCTCATCTCCTGGAGCTGGTTGTCTGTTTTTTCTTGTAGCTCATTTAGTTACAAATAATACTCTTAATTCTTTTTCTGGTATTTCAGTTATTTCCCCCCTTTATTTTCTCCATAGTTTGAGTTGAGTTATGGTGTTTCATTGTGGGGGAAATATTTCCTTGTTTTCTCATAGTTGAGGTTATTGTGTTATTTTTAATTATTTGGTGATGTATTCACTTCTTGCTAATTCTTTGGAGTTGTTTTCTTTAGCTGTTTGCCCATGTGCTTCCCTTTGTTGTGAATTAGCCTAGTGCAAATTTCTCTCCTCTACTGTGTTTTGAAATGTGGTATCCACAACAGGAGTCTTGAGTTCATATTTACAAAGAGGAGGTCTTTTGGTTGTTCACTTTTTGTTTGTTTGTTTACTAGTGGAGTCAGTGTGGGGAGAGTATTCCTCAAGAGCCTCACAGTGTTCAGATATTCAGATCCTATAATACCCAGTCTCTGGGTGGGTGGGGCCTTCTAACACTGAAACTGCAGGACCATGATTTGTGGTAATGGGGCTGAACCATCCCTGCCTCCTGCACCCTAGACTGGACAGGGGGTTTCAGGAGGAAAAAGGCTGTTAAAAGGTCTGCTTTCCCTCTGCTCTTTCTAATACTGAATCTGCAGGATCAGTATTTGGGGTGCTGGGGCTGAACTAGCCCCACCTCCTGTACACTAGACTGGGTAGCTGTAAGCCCTTTTTAATAAACGCTCTGAGAATGGGGGAGGCATGGGATGGGATCATGGTCAGAGATTCAGGGAGGTGACTAGAAAAAATTTTAGCGATAGTGTTGAGATTTTCCAGACAGAAACAAAAGAGACTGGGTCATCCCAAGAACTCAGCCTCAGGTTGTTAGAAGCCTTGTTAAAGAGTGGTTAAATCCTTCAGTGCATGGGTTTGGATGGAGTCCTTACATGGTAAGAGTTCTTACAGTTCTTAACTGATAGTTAAGGATATACTGATACAGTGGAATTTCTGACTGTATAGAAGAACAACATAACAGTTGTTCTCAGAGCCCTAGTGCTCCTACAATTGCTCCACAGCACGTTCTTGGGAGTTATTATTCTCTCTCTCTCTCTTTTTTTCTTAACATGCTTCCTGTTTTTGTTTTTAAATTTTGTTTACATTCATTTGGAAATAGTAAGGCATATACTGGTTTGTTAACTTTGCTGTAATAAGTGATCTTTCTATCTCAGTTACTTACAAAAACAAATATTTTGTTTAGGCTTACTTACTTACTTCATTTATTTATTTATTTTTGGAGAGATTTTTGCTATAGGGCACTAGAAAGACAGAAAGACAGAAAGCGAGAAATCACCACCCTTCCCCCCCCCCAGCGGGGGGATGGCCATGCCTCAATCCCTTCTCCTCCATTCTCTCCCTAGCACCTTGTGCA
>NW_006208495.1:2388533-2416437 GCF_000334495.1 Tupaia belangeri chinensis
AAAAAAAGAGAGAAAACCCCCCCCCCCCCCCCCCCCCCAGCGGGGGGAGGGGACACCACAATTCCTTCTCTTCCATTCTCTTCTCAGAATCTTGGGCATGCACGTACACGTGCCCAGCATGAGTTTAAGCCACTGGGTCCAGGACTCAAACTGTGATTGACTACATGGGAGTCCAGCGACGTAGCCATTATGCCATCTGCTGGTCCCCAGGCTTACTTTATATGTGGTTCCACTTCTTGTGGCTTTTCATTTCAATGTTCAGACTCAAGAAGTTGTCCATATTTGTGACATGTTGTTCTGAAGGAGGAAGGTTAAAGGTGTTGCCAGGAAAACTCAACCCATAGGGAGTCTCTACCCTTGGTGTGAGATTTCTTGGCATTACAGAGAAAAGAATTCAATAGAGATCCTTTGAGAGAGAGTAAAGGTAGGTTCATTAAGGAGAAAGGGTACAGAGAGAACTACTCCATAGGTAGAGCAATTCCATGATGGGATATGGGTGCACAGTTTCATCCCTTCCTCCAAGAGAAAGGGGAGAACTGTTACCCGAAAAGAAAAATAGAAAACTATTCTATAGGCAGGGCGGTCCTGAACTTTGATAACTGTCTGGCTTATGTGGACTGGCTTAATGCCAGGCTAAGTAAGGGCCAATTTATTCATGAAATTTCTGGAGCAATGATTTTCCTGGAACCACTGTCCCTCCGATTTTATGAGTTTATCAAGGTAGTTCTGGTTGTTGTCATAGTAATTATCATGGTGCTGGTGGGAGTGTCATATAGTATGTTAAGGCAGTACAATGAGAGTATGAATTTGAAGCTTAAGCTGTAGTTGCTCTGTCATCGGTTGACAACCAGGTATGAACAGGCAGGCCTGAGATAATGGCAATAGGACATTTGCCTCATCAATCACAGCTTATCAGGGGATACAACCAGACTTTCTCAGAGGACTCCTTCCTCCCTCTTGGCTCCTGGTGCAGGGGAGGGAAAACTGATCTCATTTTTTGTTTCTTTATTACCTAAGCTTTCCTCAAAGAACTTGGGAATGGTTGTTATCTTCTCTCCTGCCATCCTGCATATGCATACAGGAATTCACCAGGATGCTTGGTCAACAACTTACTCCCCACTCAGTCAATAAACTGATTTGGTCAAGATAGTCCCAATGAGGATGCTTATACCTTCAAAGTCCACAATAGGCATGTGTAATTTGATAATCAAATTCCTCAGTTTCCTTACCTGTCAAAAATTGTGCAAGTTCAGATAAAAGCCTACAAATTCAAAGAAGACAGGTACAATGACAGATCTTTCCTGCTAAATATTCATAAGCAAACCCCACAATAAAAATAACACCTAGGGAACCAGCAGTTAGCATAATGGCTATGTCGCTGGACTCCCACGTACTCGACCACGGTTCGCATCCCGGACCCGGTGGCTTAAAACTCACACCGGGCGCGTGTGCGTGTGTGCCCAAGATCCCGAGAGGAGAATGGAGGAGAAGGGATTGTGGTGTGGCCATCCCCCCTGGGGGATGATTTCCTGCTTTCTGTCTCTCTGTCTCTCTCTGTCTGTCTGGCGAGCGTGCGCGCCCTATAGCAAAAACCTCTCCAAAAAATAAATAAATAAATAACACCTAATCTGTTTCAAATGCAGTTGCTACCTAACAGTTTGCCTGCCCACAAGTCTTTGGGTATACTTCTTTTCTAAAATCTTGCTTTTCTATTAAAATATCTTTTTTCTTTATGCTTTGCTTGTGGTTGTGGCTTTAACTCACATCTCTGGAGCAGTTCTCTAATCTTAGAGATCTGGACCTAAAGAACTGAGTATTTCGCACAATACAGTTCATCTCCCCCATATGTCAACAGTTCCAGGTGCCACCTTAGTTTCAACTGGTTCAGACCTAGGCTCTCAACCATTTCTCATCTGTCATTTATTATTTCTTGTAGGCATTTAGAGCATCCTTTCCTTGGTCCTCTTCTGTCTCAGAGGGAAAAGGTAGTCAGTTGCTCAGTAGCAATTACAGTTTCTCAAATGTAGTACATTTCATGTTGGCTCATATTCTTTTGGCCAAAGCAAGTGCTACGGTTAAGCCCAATAAAATGAGGAAGCACATTTCTCCCACAGAGGGACCTGCAAATTACATGACAATAAATGAGGATGTACAATCTTCTTATAAGAAAGAGAGTAGATAGCTAAAAATTTGACAATATGTATTGGGTAAACATGAAGTTGTGCACCTACAATGTTCTATCAAGATAAATTATATATAACAGATGATATATAATCTGATATATATTATAACATTATTAAGCATAATATATTATAACTGATGCTCTATATTACATATAATCATATACCATCTGTTTTAAGCACATTATGACAATGACATTTTTATATGTTGTACTATAGTAAGCCATTGTCATAATTGAAGACTAAATGAAAGCTTTTCCTGCTTTTTACAATTTACCCATCCTAAATTTCAGGATCCTCCATGAAGCCGTTTTGGCACTTCAAACACAGTATTCTCTCCTTTTCTAAATTTCTAGTGCATTTAACATTTCCACAATATTGAGTAATTGAGTATACTTTTTTCATGTTCTTCTCTAAGTGTTTTATGTGTAGCAATTTCCTCTCAACAAAATTTTAAACTTTTGCTCTTCAAAACATAATATATAAAATGGATTTTCAGTAAATTTTAGTTGAATTATGTTTTGGGACAGTTATAAGTAGCAGAATAATGGGTGGCTTTACCAATGAGAGGTTTATCTCTTTGGTCAAATAGAAACGTTCTTTCCTATTAAAATGGTAAAATCTTTACAATGTATGAAGGCTTATTAGCCACTGACGCCTTAGCATAAATCTGTGAATCTATTCAGTCTGTTGTGAAAATTTAAAGAAATAAGAGTGAAGGGAACATGGGGACTTTGATTTTTAAATTGCCTATTTTTCAGTGAAATTTACAAGTCGTTAAGCACTTAGACATTTACCACACATGAAAAAAAATGTCAGAATGCTTAAAGAAAAATATTATATTCTGTGTAAATTCTATTCTATTGTACAGCAAAATCAAAACAAAAAGTCAACATATCGTCTCTGATAATTCCCTCAGAAGCTCAGATAGTAAAATTAGCAATGTAAGTCAACATTTAATTTTAATTAGAAAGACCATGAGGTTACTGATACTATACTAAATAAATCACATGAATTACCTTTGTATTGATGTCGCATGAGCAATAGGAATTTGTCCATGTCTGTTGTTAAAGTGTTCTAATATTTTCATATAAGAATGGTTTAAAGGAAATGAAGTAATTGTTTGAAAGTCATCAACAATATTATAAAAGGAAGCCAGAGAGTAGGTGACTGTGGATTCAGAGAATGAAAATGTTGGGACTGGTAGTCTGTGTCACTTGAACGCCTGAGAAATGAAGTTCATAAAGCTCAGAGAGAAAAGGGAGAGGGAGAAGTCAACCATCACAGCCTACCTCGTGGCTTGATTCTCTACATCAGGAAGCAAAGTCATTTGCTCTCTCTGCTGTGCCCTCAGAAGACGTTAAAAGAGGAGGAAAAAGAACTTTTCTATTGCTAGATTTCTGACTGTGGCCTCTATAACAAATAATGATAGATTTAACAAAAGAAAAACATACACATTTGGCTAATATAGACACAGAAATGAAGACCCCTGTAAAATGGATAAATGTGTATTCTTTATGCTAGATTTGATGAAGGCCCGATGTTAAAGCATATCGGCTTGAAAAAAGCCTTCGTACTCCTGCCTTAATTTCCATAAGCAAACCACCTTTCTTGGAAAACTGCTCTATTAACAAGTTGCTAATTTATAGGCAATCACAGTAGCCACACTTCAGTCAATTACAGAAAGCCCACTCTTTTGACTGTTCATGCAGCCTAACATCAAACTGTAATCAATCCAATTATTTCTCTACCTTATTCCCTCACTTTCATTTTCGTACATCGCTTTCCTGTTTCTGCATACATCACTTTCCCTTTCCTATACATAAACATTCCTCCACCAGGAGGTTACCTAGAGTTCCTTGGAAGTCATTCTGGAAACTACCTGATTTGAATTGTTTTGCTTAACTAAACTCCACAAGATTAAATTGTCTGAAGTTTCTCTTTTAACACTGTATACTCATAGAGAAGTATAACTGGGTAAAAATATATGATCTAATGGTATAAACTGGGTGGATTTCAGCAAGGTATGTTTCTTTAGCTTCTTCTATGATTCTTTCTTCAGATAAAAGAACTTTCCTTTCCTCTGAGTATAGAGATAGGATGTTTCAAATGAGGATCTAATGACCTACTTCAATGAAAGATCAGAAAATGCTTCCTAGTTTTAAGATCTGCTTCAGAGGAGAATGGTGATGGGAAAGTGAGAATAATCTTTCTACTTCTGCAGTTCTCCTGAATTTATTCAGCTTAAAATGTTTGTGGTTAGTATATCCTGAACCTCATCATATCTCTGTATTGAATAATGTTTTAAATTACTTGTTTTAATGTCAGTTTCATTAGACTATGTATTTATTAGATGGGTTATTAGAAGTATATGCCTCAGTTCTACATCAGTCCAACAATAAGCAATCTAGAACTGATATAGTGACTCCATTCTTCTAACATGAATTTTAAAATAGAAGGACAGCCTGTGGCATGGCGGTGAAGGTGACTGGGTCCTACATAGTGAAAATGACTAGGATTATCTTAAAAGGGATAGGCCTACAGTTTCCCCTCTGTTGGAGAAAAAATAAAAATTCTCCAAACTGAAGATTAATAAGAGTTGAACTAAACATAAAATGTCTTTGCTAAGGGACTTGGACCACAAGGTCTATTTACTTTTGTGTGTGTGTTTGTGTGTGTGTGTGTGTGTGTGTGTGTGGTTTTTGTCATGAGGTACCTGTGCTCACCAGAGAAAGACAGTGAGAGGGAAAGTGAGAAATCACCACCCCTTTCCCCCAGGAGGATGACCATGCCACAGTCCCTTCTCCTTTCTCCTCAGGATTTTGGGCATGCAGGCACACACACCTGGTTTGATTTTCAAGCTGCCAGGTCTAAGACTTGAACGTGCTAAATCAGTCCATTCACATTTTAATTGCCCAAAGTAATTAGCAAGACTTCAGACTTTGGTTATTTTATTTAAGTAACATTGGCCATCAATGAAGGTCATAAGATTTCTAAAACTCCCACTTAAAAGAAACCTAATATTTTTACCTTAAATTCTTAAAATGTTTGGCAAAATGGAAACTGCTGGCATATGGCCCCAGGTTGAATGAAACCATAACCATGGTGATTGACACCCTCACAGATTAGAAATTTTTTTTTTTTTTTGGAGAGATTTTCACTGTAGGGCGCGTGCGCTCACCAGACAGAGAGAGACATAGAGACAGAAAGCGAGAAATCACCCCCCAGGGGGGGATGGTCACGCCGCAATCCCTTCTCCTCCATTCTCCTCTCGGGATCTTGGGCACGCACGCACACGCGCCCGGCGTGAGTTTTAAGCCACCGGGTCCGGGACACGAACCGTGGTCGACTACGTGGGAGTCCAGCGACATAGCCATTACACTAACTGCTGGTTCCCTAGAAATTTGATTACCTAAGGCCTTGCTGATCAAAAAAGCTCATGAAGGTGGCTCTGTGGCCTAGTGGTTAAGGCAGCTGGATCTCACATAGCTGACTATGCTCTTTGAACCTTGACCGTGGTAGGTTGCAAAACACACTGAGTGCATATGCATGCATACCCCAAATCCTGAAAGGATAGAGTATGATGTGACCATGCTCTTTTGGGAGGGCACTTTAGCCCTCTGCCTCTCTCTCTGTCTCTCTGTCTTTCTCTCTGATGAGCACATACATCCTCTGGCAAATTAAAAAAAAAAAAAAAAAAAAAAAAAAAGTTTTTGGTCACTAAAAAAAAAAAAAAAAAAAAGGTCTTGGGACCAGCAGTTAGCATAATGGCTATGTCACTGGACTCCCATGTGGCTATGTCGCTGGATCCCCATGTATTCGACCATGGTTTGAGTCCCAGACCCGGTGGCTTAAAACTCACACCGGGCGCATGTGCGTGCATTCCCCAGATCCCGAGAGGAGAATGGAGGAGAAGGGATTGCGGTGTGGCCATCCCCCCTTGGGGGTGATTTCTCGCTTTCTGTCTCTCTGTCTGTCTCGGTCTGTCTTGCGAGCGCACGTGCCCAATAGCAAAAACCTCTAAAAAAAAAAAAGTCTTGAGATGACTTGCCTTCTTAAACCTATCATTGAACTAATCATACATTTGGGACTTCTACCCTTAATCTTTCCCTTAAAAATGCACGTGGAGAACACTTCTGGGAGATCAGGCCTTTCAGTATGAGTTGCCCACTCTGCTTACTTTGCATATGGCAATAAAGTTGTACTTTCCTTCATCACACCATGTGTCTACAGTTTGGTTTATAGCACTTGGGTGAGTAAACTTGGTTTGTGTTCAGTGATAGTCATGTGGCTACATGTAGCCTTGAGGTAAGCAAGAGTGGAGTGTCACATGCCCACATAAAACATGGAATTCCATTACTAGCTGAAGATGTGACACATGGAAATGGAGGGATCTAACAGTCTCTGCCACAGATTATAAATTCTATGAATACCTCTGCCACAGATTATAAATTCTATGAATACAAGGATTGGCTTGCTCTTAGTTAAATATCCCTAGTGATTAGCTTAGTGAATGATCATGTAACGAAAACAGATAATATCATGACCCATATTGATTTGAATTGAAGACACAGTGGAATAAGCTTAGGCCTACATAGGTGAGGTTTAAGTAGACTAATTAGTCTGGTGACCTGTGACTTACCAATGTTCCAAAAAATTGACAGAGTTCTGGAGATTTTGAACCTGACTAGGTCATAATTGATATCAAAGAAATCAAATTAAATAAATAAGGTGGATAACAAGAATTAGTGTTATTGGATGGAGATCTGGGGATGCCTTGTAATGAGAGACTCGATTCTTGGTTTCAGACCACTTAGAGACCCATCCACAGATGCAAATAAAGTCACAGCCATGAGAAAAGTATGAAAAGAGAAGTTTTAATGTACAGTACACTCAGCAGTAGTCCAGGAGGTCAAGCTGTACCTGGAATGGGGTTAAGTGTTACCTTTATTGTGGGATTTTGTCATGAATATTTACCAGGGAGATCTGTCACTATCGCCAGCTCTATTGTTTGTTTTCAGTGTCTGCATGCTTCTTCCATCAAGAAGAGTACTCAAGTGCACAGCTGGGGGAAATCATAAACACGTGCAGTATAGACTTAGAAGGTACGTGCACAGAGACAATTTTGCCCATACAAGTCTAATGCCACCAGCATAAGGTGAAATATCCATCAAGCACCCAAGATGGGGAAATGTGTGCACACGCATTGCTGTGGGAGGGGAATAAAGTTACAATATCTAGATCCTATAATGACAGTTGAGGCAATAAAAGTGGATAACCTGTTCCCCATTTTGGTGCCAATGATTTAGCTGCAACCCCTAAAAACAATGATATGTCAGATATGCCCTTCTTGCTCTTGTCTTGGGGCACCCTGTTCATATCTGTTTGACTATCTGTAATAGTAGATAATGATACTAGCTGTCAAATAAGTGTCAGTGTTTTGGTCCTGGATTGCCATCTTGTTTACAACGAAATCAAAGTTGTATTTGTTATCACAGTGCCTTTTCTGACCTAGTCTCTGAAGTCACACACATTGTCCTTTGTGCAACATTCTATTCTTTAGTAGCGAGTCACTAAGTCCACCCACACACTCAGGGAAGGGGAATTAGGCTCTACTTTTTAAAGGAGAGATGTCAAACAGTCTGTGGAGATATTTAAAACCACCTTATCTGCCAATTATACAAGGTATGTTAGACAATCAAACCTCTGAGAGAGAGGAATGAAAAAAGCTAAAAAAGGCATTCAGGAACCAAAAAGCCAAGCTGGCTGAATTCAGGACAAGAAATTATCTCCCAGGGGCTGTATGGTGACACAGCATTAAAATATGACACTCCGTGAGGTTGAGGCACATGAAAATGTTCTGGGTTCATGTCTGAAGACCTTGATTACACTGCGAATGAGTGTTCCCATGATCAGGATCTTGTTGGGGTGGACTCCTGCATCAAGACCCTGTTAGGGATTCTCTCTCTTTTTCTGTCTCTCTCGCTCATGTCTCTCTTTTTGACTCTCTAACTCAAGAAAGAAAGAAATTTAATAATAAAAAATAGATCCTAAGAGGAAAATGGAGTTAAATTTGGAAAATGGTTAAGATATTCAAAGTTATTGGCAAAGAAGAACAGCAATTTTGTATACACAGAAGTATCACTGAAGGCAATGAGTTGCTAATACAGTTTTACACTTGGTCAATCCTGTCAATCCTGCTTCAAGAACCAGAAAAGGCAGAAAAAAAAATTGATTAACATTAGAACTCGCAATTATGGGACTGGGAAAGCAGAAATTAACAGAGGTGACTTATATCTGATATACAGAAAAGCATAAAGTAGAAATAGAAGTTAGTACTCTTGTGTTGTCAGGAAAGTCACGACACATTTTTGCATAGAAATACACAGAAAAATATGTCAACTTTCCTGACAACCTAATATAATATATTTCTGTGTATGCAGAGGTATGATATAAAAGTATTACCACTAAAAATGTACATAGATTGTGTGTGCATGTTAATATTTATGTTCAGCTTAATATTGTTACACGGAGATGTTATAGAGCTATTGGTAGCCTTTAAAATAATCTCCAACAAGAGATTAAGAATATACATGAAATTTAATGAATGAGAAGATACATGGAAAGAATATTAAAGTACCTGGGACAAGGACCAGCAGAGGACATAATGGTCACTTTACATTACTAGACTCCCTCATGGCCAACTACAGTTCAAGTCCTGGACCCAGAGGCTTGAAACTCAACACTGGGCATATGTGTATGTGTCCCCAAAATCCTGAGAGGATAATGGAGGAGAAGGGATTGTGTCATGGCCGTTCCCCATGGGGAGTGATTTCTCACTTTCTGTCTTTCTGTTTCTCTGTCTCTCAATCTGGTGTGCACACATGTCATGTAGCAAAAATCTCTCTCGAAAATAAATAAATAAATGTACCTGTGACAAGCTTGAAAAATGATAGTATCCAGGTACCAGCAGTTGGCGTAATGGCTATGTCACTGGGCTCCCATGTAGTCGACCGTGGTTCGAGTCCCGGACCTCGTGGCTTAAAGTCATGCCAGGCACATGTGAGAGTGTGCCCAAGATCCCGAGAAGACAATGGAGGAGAAGGGATTGTGGCGTGGTCATCCCTCCTGGGGGGTGATTTCTCACTTTCTGTCTCTCTCTGTCTTTCTGGAGAGCACATGAACTCTCTAGCAAAATCTCTCAAAAAAAGAATAAAAAAGAAAAAG
The DNA here is from genome assembly GCF_000334495.1 of Tupaia belangeri chinensis. Taxonomy (NCBI): domain Eukaryota; kingdom Metazoa; phylum Chordata; class Mammalia; order Scandentia; family Tupaiidae; genus Tupaia; species Tupaia belangeri. The sequence goes on from NW_006208495.1 coordinate 2,397,941, forward strand.
AAAAATGGCAGTGTACATTACCTACCCCCAACGCATTCTAGTTTATATAACAGTAGTAAAGATTAATAAAAAATAGAGGAAGAAATTCATTCTAAATTCCCTGGTTCCCTCATGGTGACCGATTTCTGTCCTGGTTACATTTGAGTAGAATTTCCAGAATTTGTTGCCGCAGGGACGGTATCTTCAAAATTCCACCACGACAATCGAAGCAACAGATTCTGCCACTAGTGCCGAGCTAGTGTTGGAATTACTGATCCTCTCAATATTTTAACCAACAGAGAATAGCTTTTGATGTGCTCTGTCAGTCTTCTTTGCTCCCTGCTCTCTGTTTCAATACCTCTAGGCAAATCATCCTAACTTTAAGTTTACGCCTTTAAGTTTACATTCATAAACCTAAGGGCCACTAGGAGGCGGTTGTGTCTGTATAGGCAGTGCGCATTAAGTAGCCTTTTATTATTTTTTTAATTCAGGCAGTACAATTCAGAAAGGTGGTGTGAAGCCAGGAGGCATAACCTAGAATTTAGAGTAATTTAGAAAGACTGGATATTAGAGTGTAGTGGTTTTAAGAGTTAACTGTTGAGAGATGAAGAAGATGTAAACAAGTACTCCAATCTCTGGAATTTAACTCTTTATTGAAATATTCCTAGAGAAATGATTTCCAGTCAGGAAGAGACATTAATAATAGTTACATTCTCTGCTACACAAAGCATCCTTGATGCTGCTTACTAAAGTTATTTTATCTACATCTTTTCCTATCAGGCAGAGGTCTTATCTGATTCAAATTAAGTTGTTCTGTAATAGCCCACAGAATGCTACAATTTTGTGCTGCAACCAAAGCAGGAGGGGGAGAAAAATTGGCAGATTATTGTGGATCTGGAAATACAATATTTTGTAAGAAATACTTCAGGTAAGAAAAATCTTAAGCAAATGCATCATTTATTTATTTATTTATTTTGGTAATTCTAATATTTATTGCCACCTTTCTTTATCTACTTATTTATGTTGACAAAAAGATACCTAAATATTGGTGATGAATGGATGAGGAGGAAAATAAATCATAATTTCACTTTCAAATCACCATTCAATTTCTGTTGCAGAAATAACATTCTGGGTAGCAGTTTCCTTCCTCACTTTTATTTCTCTCCATCCTCTTGTGTCCAATTCCTCAAATATTTTCCTTGAATTTTTAAGATGTTTATTTATTCTCTGAATGAGAGAGACACATGCACACACAACACCCCCAACAAGGTTCTCACATCATGATTTTTTTTTTAGTATGTGTATTCCTGGTGTATGCAGGAGGGTCTTGAGACATAGACTTTGAACCCCGTCTCTCCCAGGTGGATAGCCTCACAAGAGCTTTTTACCGTTGTAGCAACATCCAGCCCCCTACTTGACTTTAATTTCCTTTACAATTGTCTGTATAAAAAGGATGTTGCTATTTCTCTAGCAGGTGCATATCCTGTATGTGAGCTGCTTTATAATTCTGTGTCTCCAAGCACAAGGTTTTTGTTTTGTTTTGTTATTTTTTCTTTCTAATACATAATTCTTCTCTATCTAGTTGCTTGAATCTGGTTCTGATTTCCTTCCTCATTGTTGAACTACATACTTGTGGATTCCTTTTACAGTGTTTATATAAATTATCTAGCAATGTATTCCTTCTCTTTTTTTTTTTTTTTTTTGGAGAGGTTTTTGCTATAGAGCGCATGCACTTGCCAGACAGACAGAGAGAGACAGAGAGATAGAAAGCGAGAAATCACCCCCCCAGGGGGGATGGCCACACCACAATCCCTTCTCCTCCATTCTTCTCTTGGGATCTTGGGCACGCACGCACACGTGCCCGGTGTGAGTTTAAGCTACCGGGTCTGGGACTCGAACCACGGTCGACTATGTGGGAGTCCAGCGACATAGCCATTATGCTAACTGCTGGTCCCACAATATATTCCTTCTCTATGATTAAGGTGGTATCTACAGAGGTGTTCCTCAGTCTCCTTTATTTTGTTCTGAAGAATGACTCCTACAGTAAGGTATTTGCTCTCGTCAGAAAAGACACGTAATACATTCCCTGAAAGTTGCAGGTATAGTACTTTGGCTTTGCACTACTTTGGTTGATGCTGCTAATTCATCTTTTAGAGTTGTTCCTTATAATCCTTGGCTGTCATAGGAAATATTCTGTTCTTCCTATTCAGTGTTATTTTCATTTTAAAGGCAGTTCCCTTCTTTCTTATGCAGTTCATTTTTTGATCTGCATTTGAGAGTTGAACATCTAAAGTCTATAGGCACAAGGCAGTTTTAATAGAGTTAGAAGAGTCCTCCCTTGGACTTCCAAATCTGGAAGGTGAGTTTGTACGTTCCAGGCACAAGTCAATTTCTCTTGTTCCTGAGGTCTAGAGAAGTCAATCTAGACATTTCCTTCTCCATAGGTCTTTAGCTTTGTCCTAATTTAGTCACACAGGACATAAAATGTATTTGGGCAAGCCAAGGCTTGCTAGATACATCTAGAGGAGGAATAAGATTTAAAAAAAAAAAAAAAAGAGGAGAAGAGCTAAGTGCTTGAACCACAATATAGCTACCCACAAGGAACAACTGCTTTTTGAAAAAGCAGTTCATATGTAGGTTCCAGCCTTGTTTAGTAAAAGAAGAGGCTTGGACTGGGTGTAAAGAGATATCAGATACAAATATTTAGAGGTTGGGCAAAAAAAAATTCTACTTTTGTGTTTCAAGTCTTTCAGTTTAATTATTCCTCTCCATTTTTGAATTAAAAACAAAACATTTTAGAAGAATTTTCATAATCTGGTCTCATTTTCCCTCACCAAACTCATCACTCACCACTCAACTACTGTAACCTCATCCCCAGTCCTTGCAAACCACTATAAATTCTAAAACATGACATGTTGCCTCACATCATCATTCCACGTGATTCTTATGTTGCTCGTAATACTATTGTGCCTCATCCCATTAACTTCATTGGTGTATGCTCTACTCAATCTTTTAAAATTTATTTCACAAATCTTGTTCTCCAGAATGCCCTTGCCTGACCTCTCAGCATACTGAATAATTGGTCTTACCTCCTAAATGCTTCCACAGTAACCTATTAGAATCTCTCATCACACATTTCCCACACTAGATTTTATTGTCTATTTTTATGTCTGAATTGAGAATACTTTGAGGTGAAGTACTGGTTAGTATCTTCATGCCAATCTTAGGACTTAACACATAAGGGATATCATTAAATATTGAAAGAATACATAAGAATGTGATGTTTAATCGGAAAGAGAATATTGTGAACCCATGGATTCTAGCCATGTCTAGAGAATTATTAATAATAATTGAGATAGTAAATAATAGATATTAAGTGAAAATAACAAAATTACATTTGTTCACTTGGGTTAACTGAATTCAACTGAATATTTGGTAGAAAATTAATGGCTTGGTCATTGCAGTGAAATTCACTTGCAGTCCTATTTTATGTTTGTAAAGCTTTTAGAATGTAATGCACTTAGTAAGCTCTCAATAAATGTTTAGATGATAACTTCCTTGAGGATAAACATTATGTTCCATACATGTTTGGAATATAGTCAGAGCTTAATGAATATAGAATAAATAGGAAACCTGAAAATCAATAAAACTACCACTTATTAATTGTTCCTTATGTGTTAAGTATTTTCTGGGTGCCTTCTGTTAGATAAATACTGTTATTTGTCCAATTATACTTAATCTTTCAGATGAATAGCCTGAAAGGCACAGAGAAATCACAATCTTTTCCCAAATTAAATAACTGTAGTCTACTCCGTGTACATTGGCTTTAAGGTTTATGTTTTTCACTACCAGACCTGTGGACCTTTCTTTCTGTTACTACGGTTGAACTGTTCAACTCCCTGACAATCACTTTGTTTCTTCATAAAGCATTACCACTTATCCGTGCATCACCGAACAACAGTACCACTGTTTCATTTTGTCAGTATTTTAAAAAAATGTAAATGAAGGGTTATACTCTGCATTATTTTGTGGCTTTCTTCTTTTAATACATTATTGTAAGTTTCATTTATGCTATTATGCGTAGATGTAGTTCTTTCATTTTCAATGCTATAGCACTATAGAATATTCCATTTAATGATTATTCAACAATTTGTTCACCTATGCTACTATTGATGGATATTTATGTTATTTACAACTGGGAAATATTACGTATAATGTTGTAATGAACATGTCTAGGTACATGCATGCACGTATTTTAGGGTAAATGATAGTGAAATTGCTGGATCATAGAGTATATACATGGCTTACTTCATTAGACATTGCTCAATAATGTTCTTTTATTTTTCTTACTTATCTCTGTCTGTGTTTATTGTTATATCTCTATTCCTCCATATCTACCCATATCCTTGCATGCCTGTGTGTATATGTATATCTATACTTCATATACATATCTACACCTATGAATAGCGATGTGTAAATATGTCTATGTATATCATTAGTTATATTTATGTATAGCTATAACCACACCTGTACCTATATCTATGTATATTTATCTATGTCTGTGTCTACTTCTATTTCTTTCAGTGCCTTTTTTTCCAATTTTATTTTATTTTATAATTTCTTATTTACATTTACTTATAGGGACTGGCAATAGCTTGGTGATTAATGGTGTTAAACTCCCACATGGCCATCTGCAGTTTGAGTCTCAAACCTGGCAGCTTGCTTTCTCATTTTCTCTCTCCCCCTCTCACTCTGTGTCTCTTTCTCTCTGGTCAAATTAAAAATAAGTAAATAAATGAATACATAAATAAATAAATAATTTAAAAATAATAAAAATGTAAAATACATTAAATTGCTATACATCCTCATGTCATACAATATGGTTTTTCAAAACACATATCCAGTGTGTAATAATAAAATCAAGGATATTACCATACAAATAATTTTAAACAACAGACCTTACATTCTTGTGTCTGTTAAATAGTTTTTTCTCTAGCTGCTCCCATTCACAATCCACCATCCACTCCCTTCTCACACATACTCTGGTGTCTACACTTACCATCTCTACTGTAATGTCCTAGAACCTTTCTATTGCTTCTGTAGAGTACAGACATTCAGTATAAATTAAGTGGGGATATACAAAGTTTGTCTCAAATAGTCTGGAGTATTTCACTTACCATTAAATCTTTTATGTTCAACTACTTTGTATTGAATGACATAGTCTCTGTTATTTATGGCTGATTAGTATTTCGTAGTGCAAATGTACCACATTTTTTCAAGCCAATCATCAGTTGTTGGGCACTGAGGTTAATTCCGTATCTTAGCAATTGTGAATAATGCTGCAATAATCATGGATGTGCAAGTCTTTCTGACTGAGTATGTTCCTGTTCTTTGGATAAATTCCAAGATGTGAAATTACTATGTCATATGGAAATTCTATTTGTAAATTTTTAAGGCACGTGCCTATTATTTTCCACAGTGGCTGTACTAATTCATACTTCCACCAACAGTGCAGGAGTGTTTCCTTTTTTACCACAGCCTTTCCAGTACTTAGTATTCCGTGTTTTTTGTTTTTTGTTTTTAATCTGACTGGGGTAAAGTGATGTCTCATTGTGGTTTTGATTCACTTTGCCCTTGAAAGACTTTGAACATTTTCTTGTGTGCTTTTTTGGCATTTATATGCCTTCCTTTGAAAGTTACCTGTTCAGCTTATTAGCCCATTTTAAAATTGGATCTTTTATTTTTTTTTTTTTTTGCAGGTGTGTTTCTTGAGTTCCCTATATGGGAACTGGTTATGAATCACTTATCTGAAGGATAGTTTGCAAATATTTTCTCCTATTTAATGATTTGTCTCTTCACTCTACTTATTGTTTCCTTTGTTATGCAGAAGCTTTTTAGCTTGATGTAATCCCATTTGTCTATTTTGGAATTGTTGCTTGAGATTTAGAGGTCTTATTTTAAATTTTTTGCTTACTCCAATGTCTTCTAGTGTTTCCTCTGTATTTTCCCAAAGTAATTTTATAGTTTGAAGTTTTACATTTAGATCTTTGATCCATTTTGAGTTGAATTTTGTAAATGGTGAAAGATGAGGTCCAGTTTCACTTTTTTTCGGGAGGTTGCTATCTTTTTGGCACAATTTGATGTAAAAGAACCTTTCTTTTCCTCACTGAAATTTTCTTATGATTTTGGCAAAAATCACTTGACTGTATGTTCTGGAGTTTATTCTTGGATTCTCTATTCTGCCCCATTGGTCTATGTGTCTGTTTTGATGCTGGTACCATGTTGTTTTGATTATCACAATTTTTAATATATTTTAAAATTGGGTAGTGAGATGCCACCTACTTTATTCTTTTTGCACAATAATGGCTTGGAGATATGGGATCTTTTATGACTCCAGACAAATTTTATAATTCATTTTTTCCTGGGAAGAAGACAGATGGTAATTTAATAAAAAATACATTGAATTTTAAAATGAATTTAAATGGGAACCAGCAGTTAGCGTAATGGCTGTGTCGCTGGACTCCCACGTAGTCGACTGCGGTTCGCGTCCCGGACCCGGTGGCTTAAAACTCACGCCGGGCACGTGTGCATACGTGCCCAAGATCCCGAGAGGAGAATGGAGGAAAAGGGATTGCAGCGTAACCATCCCCCCCCCCCCGGGGGTGATTTCTTGCTTTCTGTCTCTATATCTCTGTCTGTCTGGCGAGCGCACATGCCCTATAGTGAAAATCTCTCCAAAAAAAAAAAAATGAATTTAACTAAAATTGGCATTTTAATTATGTTTATTTTTCTAGTACAAGAATGATAACTGTTGGGAACCAGCAGTTAGCGTAATGGCTATGTCGCTGGACTGCCACGTAATCGACTGAGGTTTGCGTCCCGGATCCAGTGGCTTAAAACTCATGCCGGGCGTGTGTGCGTGTGTGCCCAAGATCCCAAGAGGAGAATGGAGGAGAAGGGATTGCGGTGTGACCATCCCCTCTGGGGGGTGATTTCTCGCTTTCTGTCTCTATATCTCTCTTTGTCTGTCTGGCGAGCACACACGCCCTATAGCAAAAACCTCTACAAGAAAAAATAAAAAGAATGATAACTGTTTTTTTCATATTTTTATTATACTCATTTTGTAGTATTTTCATTATACCTTTTTTTTTTTTTCGGGCTTCTTTTTTTCTAGTTTTCTCTGCAGAGGTATTTTACCTCTTTGGTTAGATTTATTCCTAAGGATTTTGTATGTGTGTGACTATTGTAAATGAGGCTGCTTTTTTCAATTCTACCTCAGTCTGTTCATTGTTGGTATATAAAAACACTAGATTTAGATATAGCACCATTTCACTGACTTCATTTATTGCTTGTAGGAGTTTTTTTCATGGATTCATTTGAGTTTTCTGTGTTTATAATCATGTCAGCTACAAATAGGGACAATTTTACTTCTTTCTTTTCTATTTGAATACCTTCTATTCTACCCTCTTGTCTGATTGCATTCAAGTACTATGTTGAAAAGGAGTGGAGAAAGTGGACAATCTTGTCCTGTTCTTTCGTTTGGTGAGAAAGCTTTCAACTTTCCCTCATTTATTATTATGTTAGCTATGGGTTTGTCATATGTGGCTTTTGTTGTGTTAAGAAATGTACTTTTGATATCTATTTTTTTTGAGTCTTATTCATAAAACAATGCCGTATTTTATCACATATTTTGCTGTATAAATTGATAAAATTATATGTGTTTTATCTTTGCTTTTGTTAGTGTGGAGTATTACGTTTGTATTACGTTCATTCTTTTGCATATGTTGAATGGTCCTTGCATCTCTGGGATAAAGCCTACCCTGCTATCATGTATAATCTTTTTAAGGCACTGTTGGATTTTATTTACTCAAATTTTGTTGAAGATTTGTTCATGTCTATTCTTCAAGGATATTGGTTGGTCTGCAGTGTTTTTGTTTTGTTTTGTTTTATTTATTTACTTATTTATTTATTTTTGGTTATGTCTTTGTCTTAGTATCAAGATGGTAGAGGCTTTATAAAATGAGTTTTAGAGGATTCCTTCCATTTGGATCTTCAGAAATTGTTTAAGAATTGGGGTTAATTCTTCTTTAAAAGTTTTATAAAATTCAGAAGAGACCGCATTGTGATCTGACTTTTCCTTGTTGGAAGACAATTTATTACCGATTCCATCTCATTACTTGTTATTAATTTATTTAGACTCTCTGTATTTTTCCTGACCCAATCTAGGTATGTTGAATGTTTCTAAAAATTTGTCCATCTCATCTAGGTTTTTTGGTTTGTTGGCCTATAGTCACTTGTAGTATTCTCTCATGATCTTTCATATTTCTGTGATATCAGTTATAATATTGCTGATTTCATTACTGATTTTATTTGTCTTTCTCTGCTTTTCTTGGTTAGTCTAGCAAATGCTTTGTCAATTTTTGTTTATCTTCTTAAGAAACTAGCCTTTTGTTTAATTGATTTTTGGTATTTTTCTTTTAGTCTCTAGTTCAATTATTTCTCTTTTAATCTATTACTTTTCTTCTAGTGTTTTTGTTGTTGCTGCTGCTGCTTTTCTCGTTCCTTCAGATGCAACATTAGGTCATTTATTTGCCATCATTCTGCTTTATACTTGTGAGTACTATTTGCTATAAACTTTCCTCTTAAGACTTCTTTTGCTGTGTCCCCCAAAGATTATGGAAAGTTGTGTCATGGTTATCATTTGTCCCAAAAAATCTTAAAATTTCAGGGAACCAGCAGTTAGCGTAATGGCTATGTCGCTGAACTCCCATGTAGTCAACCGCAGTTCGCGTCCTGGACCCAGTGGCTTAAAACTCACACCGGGCGTGTGTGCGTGCGTGCCCAAGATCCCTAGAGGAGAATGGAGGAGAAGGGATTGCGGCATGACCATCCTCCATGGGGGATGATTTCTCGCTTTCTGTCTCTCTGTCTCTCTCTGTCTGTCTGGTGAGCGCACATACCCTATAGTGAAAACCTCTCCAAAAAAAAAAAAAAATTTCAGTCTTAATTTCTGCAGTAGTTGTAAAGTCACTCAGGAGTAAATCGATTACTTTACACGTATTTGTGTTTTTTTGAAGGTTTTTTCTTTTGTTGATTTTGAGTATAATTCCATTGTGATAAAATAGATGCTAGATATAGTTGCCATACTTTTAAACTTGTAAAAGCATCTTTTTGTACCCTATTATGTGGTCAGTCTTCAAAAATGTTTCATGTGGAACAATGTGTGCTTTGTAGTTGTTGGTTAACATGTTCTATAAATGTCTGTCAGGTTCATTTGGTTTACCATATCATTTAGCTCCTGTATCTCTTTGTTTGTTTTAGTCTATATGCCCTTTCCAGTGGTGACGGTGGGTTGTTGATGTCTCCAACAATGAGTGTTCTGCAGTCTATCTCTCTCTTTAGATCTAAAAGTATTTTCCATGTTTGGATATCCTAGTGTTGGGTGCATAAATATTTACAATTTTTATATCTTCTTGGTGAATTAATCCTTTTAATACAATGCAGTGTCCTTTGTGTCTTTTCACAGTTTTTAGTTTGAAATCTATTTTACCTGATACCAGTATCATAACTGCAGCCTTTTTTTGTTTTTCTGTTTGCATGAAATAACTTTTTTCCAGCCCTTCACTCTCAATCTATGTATGTCTTTATCAATGCAATCTGTTTCTCAAACAGCACAGAAGGCCGTTTTAAAAGAAAATCCGTTTGGCCAATCTGTGTCTTGTAATGGGGAATTTTAATCCATTAACATTCAATGTTATTATTATGTCTGACTTATTCCTGTCATTTGTTAGTAATTTTCTTAGTTGCTTTGTGTTTTCTTCTTTCTTTTTTCTCCTTTTTGTTTTCCTGATGTGATATTCTTTTAAGCATTTCTTAAAGAACTAGCTTAGTGTGGGTGAATTCTTTCAGTGTTTCTTTGTCTCAGAATGATTTTATTTCTTCTTCCCATTTGAAGGAATCTTGCTGGGTATATTTTGGTTGAATTTCTTTTTCTTTCAATGTTTAAATATATTTTCCCATTCCTTCCTTAGATGCATTATTTCTGTTCAGTGGAATGAGGTTAACCCAATGAGATATCCTTTATATGTAATTCGATGTTTCTCTTTTGTCGTTTTCATTTTTATGTTTTTTTTTCCCCCATAGGGTGTGTTTACTCACTAGAAAGAGAGACAGAGACAGAGAAAGGGAAATTGAGAAATCACCCTATAAGGGGGATGACCACATCACAATCCCTTCTCCTTCATTCTCCTCTCTGAATTTGGGGTACACATGCACATGTGCCTGATGTGATTTTCAAGCTAACAGATCTGGTACTCAAATCACAGTCAGCCATGTAGGAGTCCAGCACCTTAACCACTATGCCACCTGCTAGTCCTTTCTCTTGTCATTTTTTAAGATATTATCTTCGTCCTTGACTTTTGCTAATTTGGTTAAGATATGCCTTGGATTGGAACATCTTATATTGACTCTATTTGGTGCTCTTTGTATTTTCTGGATCTAGATGTCTGTATGTCTCTCTAGATTTGGAAAGTTTTCAGAGTGTTTTATGAGATATTTTCTAAGCCTTTACCCACCTGATCATCTTCTGGAATACCTAGTATGTAGATATTTAGCTGCTTAATGGCGTATAAATTTTTTTTTATGTTGTCTTTATTTTTAATGGTCATTTTTTCATTCCTTTTAGTGGTATGGACTAAATCTTGGTTTTGTCTTCAAGGTCAGAGATTCTTTCTTCTTCATGGTCTAATCTGCTGTTAATACTTTTTACAGAGATTTGATTTCTTATATTGCATTTTTCTCTCCAGATGTTTTGCTTGATTCATTTTTGAACTGTCTATCTCTTTATAGAATTCCTCCTTCATGTCATGAAATGATCTTTTTTCCTCATCTGTAGTTGATTGCTTTCTCTTGCATCTCATTGAGTTTTGTTATTCTTTATATTCTAAATTCGTTTTCTGGTATTTCTGTGATTTCTTGTGTTTTCATTTTTGGTGAGGAGTTATTGTCCTCCATTGGTGAAAGATATTTCCTATTTTTTTCATATTTCTTGTGTCTTAGTTTTGATTTATGCCAAAGACATCCAGGTGGAGTTGGAGACCAGCTGCATCTTTCAGATCAGAGCAGGACCTATATGTAGGATAGTTCAAGTAAGTTCAGAAGAGCTGAACAGCTGTTCTATGGGTGGTTTCAGAGCAAGTGGTCATTCCCCTAGATTAGAGTCTGAAGGAAGGGAGAATGCTGGCTTGCCTTACCTGCCAGACAGGGAGTAGAGATAGGCATGCTTTCCTTGGCATCTTCTACTCCTACTAAGCTGTGGTGTCTTGATCATAAATAAAACTCCACCTGCTGGTCAACTCACAGAATGGTGCAGTACTGTTACTTGTGGTGGTGGAGTGGGATGTCCAATGTTTTTCTGGAATTGTATGCTAGTGTACTTCCCTAAGACGTGTGATATCTCTGCCCCAGTTTCAATGTTCTTCTGTAGGTAGAAATCCATGGTAGGAGTCTGGAATTCAGAGTTTCAGGAGAAAGTGTCTCTCTTTTTCTCCTTTAGGGGAGAAAATAGTATGGAGAAAGTTTTTCTGGTGCCTCAATGGCTTAATATGGTTGACTCCTCTTTACATTTAAGAGTAGAAATTATGTGTTCCAGAAGTTCCTGCCATGTATTTCATATATTTTGTCAAGCTTGTCTTATTCTTGAGGCATTTTTTTAGACTTTCTTCCCAGAGAGACATCAGAGTGTATATTTCTAGTCAGCCAGCTTGATCCTTCTCCTTGAATGGGACAATGACAAGGTGCTCACTCCACTTTCTGTGTTGCATCTCAACCTCGGTCTCAAGCACCGTGCTCTCACCGTGGTCTTAACAGCCAATATCACTGTGGCAGCCTCTTTTTACCTCTGGTTGGCACTCCCAACTCCAGGCCATGCTGCAGCCTGCTCAATCTCTCTCTGGCTCATGATTTCAGTGTTGTTCAGAGCCAAGCAGGCAACAGTCCTCTCCTGGCAAATACTCCAAGTACCTGTAGTGGAGCCATGTGGCATAATCTGGTAGAAAAGACAGCAGTGGCAAGGCTGGGAACCCAGTGGTAGCTGTTCCTAGAGACTTCTTCCTGAGGAGGATTTTGTTAATTCCACAAAATGGTTCTGAACTTCCACAGTAAAAAAGCACTAGGGCTGGGGCCAGAGTGGCATGGTGGCTAAGGCACTAGATTCCCACATGACTGGCCATGATTTGAGTCACAAATCTGGTGGCTTGGAAACCACTCTGGGTGCATGTGAAAGCATTCCCAAAATCCCAAGAGGAGAATGGTGGAGAAGGGATTGTTGTATGACCATCCTCCCCTGGGAGGTGATTTCTTACTTTCCCCTCTCACCATCTTTCTCTGTCTTTCTCCAGCAAAACAAAACAAAAAATTAAGCACTAGGGCTGAGTGTCAGTGGTGGCAGCAGAAGCTCCTCCAGCAAGGGCATTACCATTGTCGTTGGCTGTCTTGATCGTTTCCTTATAAGATAACGATGGAGTGCTTATGTCACTCTCTTCAGTTAAGTCTCAGTCTTATGTTCCAGTGCCACATTTCTGTCATTGCCTCTGCAGCCAGCCCCATCTGAGATTCACTTCTCTGACTCTGGCACATGCTTCCAGTTCTGGTCACACAACAGCCTATTCAGTCTCTCTTTGGCTTGAGGTTCCAGCAATGGTCAGGGCTGGGGAGGCAACAGCCCTTTCCCTGGGAGATATAGCAGTACTCGAAACCTGAGTCCTGACAGCGTGGTGGTGCAGCCTGGCCTGGTGCTGAGACAGGTAGCAGCAAGGCCAGCACCCAGTGGTGGCTCCTCCTGATACCTTCTTCCCATGGAAGATTTTTATAGATCTTATAGAATGGCATGTGCTTAAAGACTGCGCAATAAGAAGCCCCAAGGCCTGAGCAGTAGTAGCAGTGCTGACTTCTCCTCCAGGAGAGCCTGAACCACCAGCACTCGAGTCCTTACACAGACATACAGACACTCACACATGCACTCACACATAGATGCACATACCCAACAATTCTTAATATTATAATATCAATTTACATTTTAAACAGGTATGCATAAGAATTCCTATGACTCTGTTTCATAACTTACCTTTGCTATTCCCAAATTTTGTATTTTTATTTTTTTTCAGTATTTTTATGTAATATATCTTATAGTTCCAAGATTACTTATAAAAATGAACATCTTTTTATGTGGAAATAATTCTTATTTGGGATTTTCTCTTTTGTGAAATGCTTAAGAAAGTCATTTCTCTCTTTTTTTTTCTCTCTAAAAGATTAACTGCCATTTTCCTACTAATTTTTCAGAGTTTTTTTTTATATATTCAAGATGTTAGTTCTTTACTTAAAAGACTTATTGGAAATACCTTCCTCTCTGTGACTTGCCTTTTCACCCTATGTGTCTTTTGATGTTCCTATTCCTTCGAATTTGACCAATTGGAAGCATATGTGTTCTAGTACTCACTGTTGCCAGTAAAAAAGAACATACCTAAAACTGTGTGATTTATAAGAATAGAGCTGTATTCAGGTCACTATTTGGAGATCCAAGTTCTAGGGACGACGTCTCATATGAGTCTTCTGACTATATTACCATGTGGGAGAGGGTAAGAGTACATTTGGTTGTATGGATACCTCTCTGTTTGGGTCTCATTCTGTCTTTATAAACATGTCAAGAGTCAATCATGGGATTTCTGACCTGATGACCTTAATTCTGATCCCCTCCCACAGGCCACACCTCTAAACAACATAGTTACATTATGTTTTCATCCTCTTAATTTGATTATAACCTAATCTCAAATCATGGATTTGGAGCGGGTGGGAGTCTCAGAGGGTGGGCACATTTACAGTTTGCAAGAGCTTGGAATATAGATGGAGAACGATGTATCATTCTTTCTATCTTATACATTCTTTGCTTCATTACTTAGTATTTGGCAGCAGAAATGTTTCCCCATGATCACAACTCTTACTTGAATTGTTTTTCTCTGAAATTTAACTCTCACTGGACTGTAGCAGCACTATTTTTTTCTCATTGTAGCTCTATTGATAGTAACAACTTATCTGGCATTGTTGAGCTCTAGATTCTCACCCTTGTTCCTTTTTCTTGTTATGTACTTTAATTCTGTATTTTCTTTTAATTTAGTTTTTACTTCAAAAATATTATGATCGATGTTCTTGTTTTATAGAGTTCCTATCTATTGAAATTTACCTGCATACTTCTCATTTTATTTGGTCGGATATTCTGCTTGGAATGATTTTCCTTCTGTTTTGGAACACACAGTTTTGAATATTCTTTCCTTGGCATCTACTACCGACAAACGTTCTTAGTTTCTGTTCATCCGAAAATGTAATTAATTTATGTGAGTGAGAATATGTGTTTTTGTTTTTATTTTCGTATTTAGTTTTTTTTTTCTCAGCCTGGCTCATTTCACTTACCATAATGTCTTCCAGACTTGCCCATTTTACTTTAAATGACACAACTTTATTCTTTCTAATGACTGAATAGTATTCCATTGAACATACATATCCCTCATTTCTTTATCCATTTGTCTGTTTGATGGCCACTTACATTGACTCTATGTCTTGACTCTTATGAATATTTTTTGCAATAAATATTGGGATGCAACTATCATTATGACATGCTTATTTCCTTTTCTTTGTATATATGCTTAGTAATGAGAGTCTGGATCATAACACAGTTTTTTTTTTAGTTTTTCATAACGTCAGTACAATTCAGACTTTCACTAACAGTGTAAAATGTGCCCTTTTCTCCACATCTTCACCAGAATTTATCTTTTTGTGTCTTTTTTGATAGCTGCTCTAACTGGAGTAAAATGATTTCTCATCGTAGGTTTGATACCCAACAATTCTTAATATTATAATATCAATTTACATTTTAAACAGGTATGCATAAGAATTCCTATGACTCTGTTTCATAACTTACCTTTGCTATTCCCAAATTTTGTATTTTTATTTTTTTTCAGTATTTTTATGTAATATATCTCATAGTTCCAAGATTACTTATAAAAATGAACATCTTTTTATGTGGAAATAATTCTTATTTGGGATTTTCTCTTTTGTGAAATGCTTAAGAAAGTCATTTCTCTCTTTTTTTTTCTCTCTAAAAGATTATCTGCCATTTTCCTACTAATTTTTCAGAGTTTTTTTTTATATATTCAAGATGTTAGTTCTTTACTTATAAAACTTATTGGAAATACCTTCCTCTCTGTGACTTGCCTTTTCACCCTATGTGTCTTTTGATGTTCCTATTCCTTCGAATTTGACCAATTGGAAGCATATGTGTTCTAGTACTCACTGTTGCCAGTAAAAAAGAACATACCTAAAACTGTGTGATTTATAAGAATAGAGCTCTATTCAGGTCACTATTTGGAGATCCAAGTTCTAGGGACGACGTCTCATATGAGTCTTCTGACTATATTACCATGTGGGAGAGGGTAAGAGTACATTTGGTTATATGGATACCTCTCTGTTTGGGTCTCATTCTGTCTTTATAAACATGTCAAGAGTCAATCATGGGATTTCTGACCTGATGACCTTAATTCTGATCCCCTCCCACAGGCCACACCTCTAAACAACATAGTTACATTATGTTTTCATCCTCTTAATTTGATTATAACCTAATCTCAAATCATGGATTTGGAGCGGGTGGGAGTCTCAGAGGGTGGGCACATTTACAGTTTGCAAGAGCTTGGAATATAGATGGAGAACGATGTATCATTCTTTCTATCTTATACATTCTTTGCTTCATTACTTAGTATTTGGCAGCAGAAATGTTTCCCCATGATCACAACTCTTACTTGAATTGTTTTTCTCTGAAATTTAACTCTCACTGGACTGTAGCAGCACTATTTTTTTCTCATTGTAGCTCTATTGATAGTAACAACTTATCTGGCATTGTTGAGCTCTAGATTCTCACCCTTGTTCCTTTTTCTTGTTATGTACTTTAATTCTGTATTTTCTTTTAATTTAGTTTTTACTTCAAAAATATTATGATCGATGTTCTTGTTTTATAGAGTTCCTATCTATTGAAATTTACCTGCATACTTCTCATTTTATTTGGTCGGATATTCTGCTTGGAATGATTTTCCTTCTGTTTTGGAACACACAGTTTTGAATATTCTTTCCTTGGCATCTACTACCGACAAACGTTCTTAGTTTCTGTTCATCCGAAAATGTAATTAATTTATGTGAGTGAGAATATGTGTTTTTGTTTTTATTTTCGTATTTAGTTTTTTTTTTCTCAGCCTGGCTCATTTCACTTACCATAATGTCTTCCAGACTTGCCCATTTTACTTTAAATGACACAACTTTATTCTTTCTAATGACTGAATAGTATTCCATTGAACATACATATCCCTCATTTCTTTATCCATTTGTCTGTTTGATGGCCACTTACATTGACTCTATGTCTTGACTCTTATGAATATTTTTTGCAATAAATATTGGGATGCAACTATCATTATGACATGCTTATTTCCTTTTCTTTGTATATATGCTTAGTAATGAGAGTCTGGATCATAACACAGTTTTTTTTTTAGTTTTTCATAACGTCAGTACAATTCAGACTTTCACTAACAGTGTAAAATGTGCCCTTTTCTCCACATCTTCACCAGAATTTATCTTTTTGTGTCTTTTTTGATAGCTGCTCTAACTGGAGTAAAATGATTTCTCATCGTAGGTTTGATTTTCATTTATTTAATGATTAGTGATTTTGAGCAATTTTGCATTAGTTTTTTTTTGACATTTGTATCTCTTCTTTTGAGAACTGTTGCTTGCAAGTATTTTCTCCCATTCTGTGATTTGCCTCTTTACTCCATTAATTGTTTCCTTCATTGTGCAGAAGGTTTTTGCTGGATGTAATCCCATTTTTCTATTTTTGCTTTTGTTGCCTGTGCTTGAGGTTGTACTCAAAATTCTTGGCTCATACCAATGCCCTAAATTATGTCTCCTATATTTTCTTCTATTAGTTTAATAGTTTCAGATTTTATGTTGAAAAAGTTAAATTATTTTGAATTGATTTTTGTAACATAATGTAATGACAAATGGTTGACATGATGGATATACTTATTGCCCTGATTTGATCAATACAAATTATATTCTTATTCTGAAAAATCGTATTTTACCCAAGTATTCAGTTAGTAAATTCCAATAAAAATGTCTTCATCTCACCTTCATTAATTTTAAACAGCTTCATGAGCCATAATTTACTTACCCTAAAGTTTGCACACTTACAGTGCATAAATTAATAATTTTTAGTATATTTATAAAATTGTATAACTACTTGCAACGTAAAGCTTAAAACAACTAAGATGTCCTTCCACAGATCCTGGGGGCCCTGAACTTTGAATTTTGTACATGTTGCTCTCAAGATCTTAAATATTTTTCTATTTGAGAAAATGCCTTTAAAGCAAAAGCAACCTTGTTTTGCTTGTGTTTTGCTTTTTGTTCTGTGTTCTAGCTCTCTCCTAGATCTGATGGTCTCCTTTTCTGCTGTTAACACTGATTCTTTCAAGATCTTTTTGAAAAAACATTTGATCCAGTATTGTTTATTGCCCACAATGGGAGGGTTTATTCTAGTAAACTAACCCTTCATTTACAGTAAGGCGAATGCTCTGTTTTCATGAATCTCTTTTGGTCATTCATATACTTGTTGGCAAACTTATCCTTTACTCATTCTGATGTGTATGGCAAGGGGGATGTTACCTGTAGCTGCATTCCCTGAGTCTCGCTTTCAACTTATCTCTCACTGGGGTTAGCCAATGAGAGACAATGGTGAGAGAGTGGAGGATGAGAGGAAAGGTGAAAGCATATATTTCTATCTACTTTTCTCTTTTTGATGTCGCTTTTCTAGCACCAGCTGTGTCTGCCCCATGGCTCCAGCCACCACAAAATGCTTCTTCCTTCTTTGATCCAAAGGGTAGCTTCTGTAGTGATTTTAACCCCTACTGAACAGCACTGATTTTTGTCTTTGGTGACACCATGGCCTTCCATTACCCCTTGAACTGGAAGGTTGTGAATAATTACCTCCTATGCTAATCTCTGGGATACCTCATTGTCTCCTTTTGATTTCTTAGCTCATCTACCAGAAACTCCTTACAATAAATTCTCCATTTGAAGTACTTTGTTTCTGACTCTACCTTGACTGGTACACCAAATCAAATCATTCCTCTTTTCCACTTCTCGGGTAAAACTCCTGAGACTGACTATACACACAAACAATGACCAGCTAATACATGGCAATAGTACTCTAATGCATACTTTCTGTGGCAAACTGTCTGTAAAACTAAACAACCACCTTTATATCTATTGGTCTACAATGATCAGGACTAGGTCAACAAATACTGGCTTCCCTAATTTCAGTTCCCATTTCCAACTCAAATCTACAAGAAGTCAATTGTATTCCTCAAATCAATCACAAAGTCTGTCCCCTTCTCCCTAGCCTGCCTCTAGCTTCACCATGTGTAAAAACT
>NW_006208495.1:2416501-2434135 GCF_000334495.1 Tupaia belangeri chinensis
TTGCTTGCATTTTCACACTCCTCTTTCCAAGGTTAGCAGTATCATCCACATTGCCAAATCCAACAGTCTGTATTCACTCCATATGTTTGTGTGTGTGTGTGTGTGTGTGTTTGTGTGCGCATGTCTGTGTGTTCATGTATACTTTTTAAAGATTCCTTCTTTCTTTCATTATTAATAATGAGAGAGACAGAACCTCAAAAATATCCAGCACAGCTTTCAACCAGCCCGGGTTGATGACAAGTGCCCCATGTACTCAGGGAGGTCTTTGGACTTGAACCATGAACCTTCTTATGTGAGATAGCCTTAAAGAGCATTGCATTTTACTATTGTACTATCATCTGAATTCTCAATATCTATATTATTGATCCATCAGCATGAAATACAGTTTAATATTTTACTTTCCTAATGATTAAATGTTTTTATTTGACTTTTGGATGACATATTCACTTGGTTTTCTTGTTATCATATTGGTTGCTTTTTCCCAATGTTTTTTTTGCCTGTATATCCTGGTTTTTCCAGTTTTAAGTATTATAATGCCTCAGGGCTTAGTTCTCAGACTAAGCATTTGCCCTCTGGCTGCAATCTCTTCTTTTCTCTACTCTGTTATGACCCATTATCTATTTGGACTACATCAACCAACTCTCTTGCCATCTTGTTTCTAGTTGGATTAAACCAATGAGAGACACAATAGGTTATCCAGAGTGTGGGAAGAATGTTTGTTACTCTGTCAGATCCCTGCTATCAGCTGGGGTCCTTTATTAAAGGTCATGGCATGTGTCAGGAGGCCCTTTACACAAAGGATGCTTGGATTCTGTTACTACTCCCTTTGGGCCTAGGGCAGTACAGGATCCATCTCTGAATAACTGGCATAAGTTTCCCTAAACTTGACTGCCTAATTAGTCTACTAAATAAAAATAATCTAGCAGTTAACTATGGAGTAATTAACTTAGATTTTCCCTAATTTTTTCTCATAAAGATAGCATTAAGTACATTTACATATGGAGAAATAAAAGAAAGTAAGACTCTCACTAGAAATTAATTCATTTTTATATATGACCCTGGACTTATTCATGGAGAGGAAAAAACTACATTGAAAGAGTAAAATACTTAAAATCACAGGTGCTTACACACACACACACACACACACACCCCTTCACAAACAGTGATATAATGAGAATCAAAAGATGATCCCCATTGTAGTCGTCTCCTTCTGCTACACTGCTATCTGAAGCTTCTGTAAAGGAGGTAGCTTATTAGCATTGTTTCCCTCTTACTTTTCTCATTTGCTTAGGGTCTGTCATCTCATGAATAATTTATATTTTTCAAGCACAGGAAAGGAATGAAGTGAGGACATTACCTGAGAAACTGATCAAAATAGAAATACCACCATGCATATTAGGATTTTCAGTAAATAATGAAAGTCTGATTTTATGGCTTGCACTGAAAAGTGTTTTGAAAGTCTCTAGTGTAATATTTTATTTTATGTACTCCTTTGGATTCTAGGGCTTTCTTTAAGTACTCTGGAGATTTTTCTATGAAAAGGAAATTGAAGTCCTTTTCATCACTAATATTGGAGAACGGATCATGTATGATTTATAAGACATTTATTATATCGTTATGTTTGAGAAATGTGATTTTTAGCCATAGTTTATCTAAAAATTTGAATTTTGTTAGGTTGTGTAAAGAATGAAATGTATCCAAAGAGATGTCTGCCCTTTGGCCTTGGCTACCAGGAGGTGTCCAGGCCCTGAAATGTTCTATATAATTGAATTTTTTTTTTGTTTCCTTAGGGCCTGAGGCCATCAGACAGTTTATCACTCTGACTTATGATTCAGGACCCACAGTTCAGACCTGTGGAATGAAAAATAACTAAAGATATAACATTGTTTGATAAGTCATGACATATGTTTTCAATGCAAAAATGTGTCATGACTTTTCTGTCACCTCAATATTAACCCAACCACTAAGAGGGACTATAGAATAAAATTCAGCCACGTGCAGTATGTGATAGAGCCTCAAAAAAGCAGCCCCTCCTGGACTCTGCCCTAATATGTCTTTTCATTTGGCTAATTTGAGTTCATATTCTTTTCCTATAATAAACTGCTATTTCAGTGATTTCTGTGAAGCTTTTTAGTGAATTACTAACACTGAGGATGATATTAGAAACCTCCTAAAATTGGGACTAGCAGATGATGTTATGATTACATTTCTAGATTCTCACGTAGTTGGCCACAGTTTGAGTCCTGGACCCGGCAGCTTAAAACATACCGAGCATGTGTGCATGCATGACCAAAATCCTGAGAGGAGAATGGAAAAGAAGGGATTATAATGTGGCCATCCCCCACTGGGGATAATTTCTCACTTTCTGTCTCTCTGTCTCTCTCTGTCTCTTTGGCAAGCACGTGTACTCGATAGCAAAAATCTCTCCCTCAAAAAACAAACAAACAAACAAACAAAAAAATCTCCTAAAGTTACAGAAGTGAAGGTGATTTTGTTGAGGACAGTGATCCTTTCAAACTTTATATTTGGGGGAGAGGTAAACTAATTGGATGTTGTAACCAGGGTTTGAAGTTTCCTCGTTCTCATTAGACTTTTCTAGTATCCCCATGATAGCTAAAAAGATTTAAAATAAAATTAACCAAAAACAAAGAGCATTTTTCTGATTAAAACTATTTCTTTCTCTTCCTGCCAAGATGTTCCACATCCTCACATTAAAGCTTAGGCAACTTACAAACCTTAAAAAGAAAAAAATTGATCCCTTTAGTTTATCATAATTATTTTCTCAATGCATCAATTTACTTCATTGTGAATGATAGGAAAAGTTTGCTTATATCAAAAGAAATAAAAATTTATAATGAAAATTTATAATGAAAATTTATAATGAAAATAAATTATAAAATTTATAATGAAAATTTGTAATGAAAAAGTGTATAGCTTTTGTACAATGTTACAAAAAACTCATGACTTCAGGGACCAGCAGTTAGTGTAATGGCTATGTTGCTGGACTCTCATGTAGTTGACTGTGGTTCGTGTCCCGGACCCGGTGGTTTAAACTCACGCCAGGTACGTGTGGGTGTGTGCCCAAGATCCCCAGAGGAGAATGGAGGAGAAGGAATTGATTTCTTGCTTTTCGTCTCTCTAGCTCTGTCTTTCTGGTAAGTGCACACACCCTATAGCCAAAAAAAAAAAAAAAAAAAAAAAAAAAAAAAAAAAAAAAAAAACAAACAAAAAAAAAAAAAAAAAACAAAAAACTTCTCCAAGAAAAAAAAATCATGCCTTCAAAAAATACTTCTCATGACAGATTGCTTGCAGGATGTTTTCTTACCTATCTTTCTAGATATTTTACTGGGAAATTGGAAAAGCATTAAGGTAAGGCTTAGATTCAAGCCACCTCTTTAGCAACCTCTGTCATCCCTTTCCTGTGACCCCCATTCTAGTCCTACTCACCCCTCTTCCATAGGACAGAAATGCAGCAATCACACCTTCCTTGAGCTTCAGTGGCAGAATTGCTGCTTTTATTTTATAATTTAGTTTGTTCGGTTTTTTTTTTTCTTTCATGAGAGAGAGAGACAGGTACCCCACCATAAGCTCTTCATGCCATGATCTACTTCCAGTCTCAGCTAGCCTGGATCATGGCAAATGAACCCTGTGTATACAGGGAGACCTTGAGATACCTGGATACAAAAACTGGATTCTATGTGGATCCATTTTAGTTACCATTGTGAGTCCACTACCCAATCCCAGTCCTTTTATTTTTATCATCAGTGACTAGAAATATCTTCAGAGAGAGCCTTACTAGGGGAGAAGAAAAATGGTAAAGGCCACAGACAAACCAAGAGACCAAGTCATGAATAGATAGAATGTCCCAACTTTATTTGGCTAGTGGGCTAGAGTTCCCATGGACGGAGGAGGAAAGGCAAGGCAAGGAGGGAATCCAGAGAAGTCTCAAGGGAAATAACTACATTCTTTAAAAATATAAAGATTTTGGGAACCAGCAGTTAGCGTAATGGCTATGTCGCTGGACTCCCACGTGGTTGAAAGTGGTTCGCGTCCCGGACCCGGGGGCTTGACACTCACGCCGGGCGCGTGTGCGTGCATGCCCAAGATCCTGATAGGAGAGTGGAGGAAAAGGGATTGAGGCGTGACTATCCCCCCTGGGGGGTGATTTCTCGCTTTCTGTCTCTGTGTCTCTCTCTGTCTGTCTGGCGAGCGCACACTCCCTATAGCGAAAATCTCTCCAAAAATAAAATAAAATAAATTAAAAAAAATAAAGATTTATTCATAGACAAAATTGTGAGCGACGATGTCCCAGATCATGATCTCTAATAACCCTGAGTGTTCTGGTGTCTTAGATACTGCAACTCTTTTATTTAATTTTGAGTGCAAGAGATACAAG
Organism: Tupaia belangeri chinensis; assembly: GCF_000334495.1. Classification (NCBI taxonomy): domain Eukaryota; kingdom Metazoa; phylum Chordata; class Mammalia; order Scandentia; family Tupaiidae; genus Tupaia; species Tupaia belangeri. The sequence continues at coordinate 2,420,898 of NW_006208495.1, forward strand.
CAAGTCAATCTGAAAACAAGGAGTTTTCATCTTGCCCTGGCTCAAAAAGTTGAAATATCTAGAAATGGGAGCTTAGAGGTTATAGATGAGTTTCAAAATTCCTAGGTTAGAAATTGGTTAAAAGCACAAGGCTTTTACTGCAAAAAGAGTCAGCATTCACAGAAAAAAATGTCTGAGTTCACCTTTAGATATCAGAAAACTCTGCCATAGTTCATATGATGCTGTGTCAGAGTCAGGATGTAGAGTATCTCACAATCATCGGACCAAAGCAGTTAGTGAGATTAACTGCTCATTAACTAGCATGACTCTTCCCAGGCTTCTAGGAAAAAATTAGAACAAAGGAAAGATGTCAGTCTCTTCAGTTCTCTGAAGTATTTGTTGTTTTTGTTGTGTTGTATGAATTCTGTCATTTTTACCTCTGGCTCAGCATGGCCTTGGAAACACAGGTTATCTAAAGTTACTACTGCTCAAATGAAGGATGGGTAAGAATATTGCCAGTGAGAAATGGCATCATTTAATATTCTCATGCAAATATCTATTTACAAAATAAGTGACAGATTGAAGCTTGGAAATAATGTTTGGGATGAAAACTTTAACTTTGCATCAAGACCACAAAAATATGTTTTTCCCTCCTGAAATGGTTTTCACAGCTCTTGTCATTGACTTACATGTTTTTCCCCATAAGTCAAAAAGATTAAAACTGTTGGCATATAGCGAAACAGTGTCTGTATTTGTGGCTTAACCAATTATTTACATTTGCTTGCTTGACAGTTACCATTTACTGTGACTGAATGTCAGTTCCCTAATACCAATGTACTTACCTTTTTCGACAGATGTCAACTCCATGTACTCTAATGATTTTTAACCAAACTCTCAAACGAGTTTTTCACTTATTAAAAATGGACTGCAATGTGAAGTGAAGTTGGTTGTGAACTATACTATTGGGTAGTATATATTTGGAGATATTTTAATGATCACAATAACATCACCTCAAAAAAGTGAAATGGCTCTGATATTACTGTTGAACTGTCAAACTGAGCACCATTTTATCTTCTTTTTATTTCATTCTTTGATGTTAGACTTTTTTTTTTCCTCCAGAGGAATTTTATATGATTGAATCTAAAGTTTTCATTTCAAGACTAGTATGTAGTGATACAATTGTATATCACAACTGGATGTGCAGCTCTGGTATAAATATAGTATTAAATAATCCCCGTTTTAACTATTTCTCCTGGTTTTCTTCTCATCAAGTGGATCATTGTTAATATCTAAGAAATAAATCAATTGTTGAGCTGATTGGTTTGACCTGGAACCCCCTACCCTTAATTTTGCCCTTGAAAATGCATACTTAGAACTCCTTGGGGAGACCAGGCCTTTTTAGCATTAGTTGTTCACTCTCCTTGCTTTTTACAAAGCAATAAAGCTTTCCTTCTTCACATTTTTTCCATGGTTTTGTTTGTAGTGCCTGAGTGAGCTAACTGGGTTTGAGTTTAGTGACAGTAGCACTTCAAATTTCCTATGCCTCTTCTTCTCCCATCTCTCTCTCTCTGACACTTCTGCCTTTCTTTTTCACTTTTAAAGGATCATGTGTTTGCATTGGACCTGCACAGGTAATACAGGATAAACTCCCTATATTAAGATCTATAACTTTAATCACATCGGCAAAGTCCCTTTGGACATGTAATGCAACAGGTTCCAGGGATTAGGGTGTGTACATACTTGTGGGGGTTCAGGGACATGGTGGAGGCATTATTCTGACCATCCCAGTGGCCAACCAATTTTGGACTGTTAAGCTGCCACTGGGTTAGGAGAATAACTGAAGTTCTTGCCTCACATTAGGATTCTAGAGCCCTCTGTGTGTTTGAGTCAGCTGTAAAGAACTCTAACTTCAGTTTCTGAGTAATAGCTAAAAGCTGAGAGAAGTTTCATGACAAAATTGGAATGCAGTTGCTACCATTATCATAGTAGGGGAGATCCAGAATAGAGTCTGTGTTATAACTCGTCTGATAAATATGAGCAGAAAGTTCTAATACTTCATCCAATGAAAAGGACATCTGATATATCACTCATCATTGTAAGATATTGCAGCCACAATCCTGGCATCAATCGAGAAAAGGTTATCTAACTTTTATTGACCACACTTTCATGAGAGGACCTGGAGACTATAAACTTTTCCATCTCCCACAGGCATACATGTGCACACAGATAACCTCCCAGTTGTCTGGCCAATATTTGACCTTCCTCTGGAGACACTCGATCAGTGTGGACAAAATTGTTCCTATGAACACGCTCATACTTTCAAAGTCTGCACTGGACATATGTAGGACTTCCCTCTACTGGGCACATGAATTCCCCTTATTAGGCAAGAAGTGCACAAGCACAGTATAAGCCCACAAAAACAAAGGATGGTGCTGGCTATAGTGACTTAATGCCCCCTCCTAAATATTCATGACAATATCCCACAAAAAAAAAAAAAAAAAAAAAAAAGCACATAGTCATTCTTGGTGTAATTGTTGCCTGCTAGTCGGCCCACTAGGACTGTGGACTTTACATTTTTCCCTTTTTTAAGAGGATTTTGCCTGAGGATGTGTATGGTCACCTGAAAGAGAGAGACAGAAACAGTGAGAGGCAAAGTGAGAAATCATCCTCCAGGGTGGATGGCCTCACTGCAATCCCTTCTCCTCTATTCTCCTCCTGGGATCTTGAGCACTCACTCACACATGCCTGGTGTGAGTTTTAAGCAACTGGGTCTGGGAAGTGAACCATGGTTGACCATGTGAGAGTTTAGAAACATAACCACTAGGCGTTCTGTTGACCCCATTATGTTTTTCTATGCAAAAATGGGTCATGACTTTTCCACCAACCCATAATTGAAATTGTTCTATGGCAAAGGAATTTGGGTAAATGAGGAGAGTCTCTTATTTGCACAAAATTCTTACTCTTACGGCATAACAACAGAAAAAAAGTGAATCACTTATTCAAGAAAATATGCTCTAATAGATAAATTATTTCAAAAGCAGTAAGTACATTTCTCAGCACTAGTTTTTCTGTTACATATAATCAGTCTTTTACAACAGCATAATATATTAAAATGAAACACATTAGACTTATTGAAACAACCATTTACTAAAATACCCTTAAAATTAGTTTAAAAATTGAGTAATTAGCCCCATGCTGTGATGACATTACATTTGCCTGCATTGCCTTCAGCTTATGCCCAGAATCATTGTTGGTATTTTCATTAGCTGTTATATGTAAATTGGCTGCTAAAAAATGCTTTATGATTTCAATTATGCTTTAATAAAAAAAAAATAGGACATTATAGTCTCTCCAGACTGTAAGGACTAGTGGTTCTGGACTAACAATGTGAAATTCTTACACTTCAATCGCTCTGACAAGTATAAATCTACATACAAAAGCAACCTTAACTGAGATAATGTATATCATTGAATGCAAATATAAATAAGTAAGACTTTTTTTTTTTTGAAAGGAGAGATAGACAAGAAATTCTAAATATGGGGTATAAATATAGAACCTAATTGATACTATATGGAAGCTATTTTGTGATAGTTAAATTTTACACACCTAGAAATGAATAACTCCTAGGATGTCCTTCCCATCTGATTACACTTTGTAGCAAAACCTTAATCCTCTAAAGATGTAATGGCAGACCTAAGATTCTTTTGGGATATAGGATCAAAATAAAGGTTGAATAAAATTAGTTGGACAATCTTTTAGCCTACATGCATTTGTAGAATTCCTAGGTTATCCATATTTTACCTCTGCTATATTCTCTACAAGGGAGGAAGGATAGTACAATGGTCAATATTTCCTAGATTCAAACCTTCATTTATCATTCAACATCTGTTCATGATCAATTTAATGATTGGCTTAAGATCACCCCTTAGGGGGCACAGCTATACCACAATTCCTTTTCCTCCATTCTCTTCTTTGCATTTTTTCCACACATGCACACACACCTGGCATGGTTTTCAAGCCACTGGGACTTGTATCAGGGTCTGCCATGTGGGAGCCTAGCACCTTAGCCACCTTGCCGCCTCCAAGTCCCAAAAGATATGGTTTAAACTTAAATTCTTCAGATGTTTTGCAAGACACAAACTGCTGGCTATGAACACCTCCACACCAGGCTGAATGGCACCAGAAACCTGATGAATATCTTTTCCAAGAATGGAAATTGATTACCTCACCAATCAAAGAGGCTCACAAGATGATCACGCCATCTTGAACAATCATTGAACTGATAAGGTGCCCAGGACCCTTACCCTTAATTATATATGCAAAGAAATCCTTGGGGAGACAGGGCTTTTTTCAGCCTGAGCTGCTGTTACCAATGAGGGAATAAGACCCTGGACACATTTGTGTATGTCCCTAATGTCAAATTTCATTGTATAGCCTAAGGTTTAGCATGGCAAAGCAGCTAGTTCAGGGAATAAGAACAACTCATGCTAGCTGGCCACCCTGAGTAGTTTCAGGAGGTGACAAGCCAGTGTGCACCCCAGATATCCCAAGTTTCTACCAAGATCTTGCTGACAGCTTGTCTGATCCATTCTTGGAGGTCTTACAGAGTCCAAGGATGAATGGTGAGGCCAGAACAGAGGCAATGAACATCAGGTAGAGTCTCAGGTACCAAGGTCCACAAGTCTCTCAAACTCATGGCCAAGAGTGATGTACTCTGGTCATGGTGCCAGAAACTAATGGCAAAATTGCCCTGTTAAGGGCTCTTTTTATGCCTTGAGAGGGACAGATTCTACTAGCACGTGGTGAATCTGTCCATCTCTGGGTGAACCAGTATGTCTAAAGTTAACAGGTTTGGGCAGTCACATTATACCTTCAGGGCATTCCCATTAATGCCCTTTCAGCTTGTCAGGCTAAGGGAGGAATTTGTTTTACTGGTCAATGCAGTCTCATCATTATGGTGTCCCATTTTGTGTAACATAGAACTTACTACAGCTTCCCTTCTCCTTGTTTTGCACATGGAAATAAAACTAGACTTTCCTTCATCACACTTTGTGCCTACAATTTGGTTGCAATGCATGGGTGAGCAAGCTTGATCTGAGTTCTGTAAAAGTATCAAAGAATTTGTTCATATATACTAAAGTCACCACAGTAATTATTAAATATTTTAGAGGACATATTTTAAGGTTCTAATAATATCCTGGGGTTTTTGTTGTTGTTTCACCTACTAATTTCGCATTCATTTGGGGATCTTACCTGTAGCAATTATTGTGGTATTCTAATGGTGATTTTCCATTCCTCTCCTTTATTTTTGCATTTATTTATTATTTCTGGTTGTGCTTTTTAAATTTTGTTTTGTTTATTCCTTTTTGGATAGGTCCTCCTTATTTTGATCCTTAGCTTCCCAAGTAGCTGGGACTAAAAGTAAATGCCACCACACTCATTATTTTTGGGGTGGGTAGGGAACAAAACTGGGCCTCACAAGTGCCTCTTCATGCCAAGCAGCAGCAGCTAGCATGTGTAACTATGGCTGGGTCTCTTTTGCATTTATTACTATAAATGGTTCCTTAACTCATCATGCCTCTGTGTCTACCACATATTTGCTCTACCTCACCTCAACCTCCTCCCCCTCCCCCAATGAAAAATAGTTCCTTGACCCTTATGACTCAATAAAAAGTTACCTTCTCTGAGAAGCCTAGGTATCCCTGTCCCCATCCAAGGTGGAATATTTTGATTACCAAAATCCTGTAGTATTTAAGACTATCATTTAGGAAGCACTTGTTCATTATTATTATTTTTTTGAGACAGAGAGATTTTTCGTATAGGGAACATGTGCTTGACAAAGAGAGCAATAGCAGCAAGAAATCACCCCCAAGGGTGATGGCTGCACCATAATCCCTTCTCCTCCACTCTTCTCTTGAGATTGTGGGCATGCACACACACACACACCCAGCATGAATTTGAAGTCACCAAGTGCAGGACTCAAACCACAGTTGACTATCTGGGAGTCCAGTCACATAACTGCTATGCCATCTGCTGGTCTCCATTATTAATTTTTTTTTCAGAGATTTTTTGCTATAGGGCTCCTGTGCTCACCAGACTGACAGAGAGAGACAGAGAGACAGAAAACTAGAAATCATCCCCCAGGGGGGATGGCCACGCCTCAATCCCTTCTACTCCATTCCTCTCTTGGGATCTTGGGTATGCATGCACATGTGCCTGGTGTGAGCCACCAGGTCTGGGACTCAAACCACGGTTGACTACATGAGAGTCCAGTGACATAGCCATTATGCCAACTGCTGGTTCCCCCATTATTAAATTTTTAACCTTTCCCTTACAATGCTCCTTAAAAGGCAAGAACTGTTCTCATTTTTCTCTCTATTCTCAAGTGCTACAAAATTGGGGACATTTTAGGTAAATCAATAAATGCTTATTAGATAAACAAATACATTGAAAAACAGCTGAGACCACTTTATCTTTTGTTTCTAAGACATACATTCTCTAAATAGACCGAGACTGAAATGGATCACAGCATGTCAAAGAACCTGTTTTTACTAGTTTTATAAGATACATAAGTGAGACTGTACATACTTCTAATTTTACCCCCATTTCCCTGTCATCCTGTCTCAGTTTTAGCTTACACCTGAAATTATCCAATCAGCAGACTTTAACTGATGGAAGAAATATGAGCAGAAGAGGGACTAATGACAGAGATCAAAAGAGAGTGACCAGAGAGGTGGGAAGAATGACTGAAGAGAGCAGTGTCATGGAAGGCAAAGAATTTGACAAAGATATTGGACAGCTTAGACAGAGTAAGAATAGGGATGCAATTATTAATTTAGCAGTGGGGAAGATATTTTAAATTATTTTTTTCAAAGAGATTTTTGCTATAGGGTGCATGAATTCACTGGAGAAACAGAGCCAGAGAGACATAAAGAAAGAAATCACCTCCAAGGAGAAATGGCTATGCTGTCATCCCTTCTCCTCCATTCTCCTCTCAGGATCTTGGGCACACTTGCACATGTGCCCAGAGTGAATTTTAAGCCACCCAATCTGGGACTCAAAGCACAGTAAACTACATGAGGGCCCAGCAACATAACCATTACGTCAACTGCTGGTCCCAAGGAACTTATTGATAACCTTTGCCAGAGCTGTTTCAGTGTAATTATAAAAGCAGAAATCATAAATTTAATATAGCTTAGGCATATTATTAAAAAAAAAAAGCTTGACTTGGGACAACCCTAAAAACTAGTGGTTAATGGAGCTGGATCTTGGGCCAGCAGATGACATAGTGGTAACATCACTAAACTCCTACATGGGTGATGGCAGTTCGAGTCCCAGACTAGGTGCCTGAAAATCATGCCAGGCACGCGTGCATGTGTGCCCAAAATCCCAGGAGGAAAATGAAGGAGAAGGGATTATGTTGTGGCCATTGCCTCAGTAGGTGATTTCTCACTTTCTCTCTCTCTCTGTCTCTCTCTGTGTGTGTGTGTGTGTGTTGAGGGCACACACTCTATGGCAAAAACTTTAAAAATAAATAAATAAATAAATAAATAAATAAATTAGTTGAATCTTACTCAGCCAGCCATGGTATGAGTCCAGGTCCCAGTGGCTTGAAAATCATGTTGAACACATGTGGGAACATATCCCAAATCCTGACAGGATGGAAAAATGGAGAAGGAATTGCATCGTGATCATGCTTTATCAGGGGCTGCTTTTTTCCCCTCTCTCCATCTCCCTGTCTCTCTCTGGTGAGCACACACGCATATATATCCTGAGGGAAATCAGCCATAAAGTTGACAGTATGCAAGAGAGGACTAGAAAAGAATGAAACCTAATATATATCCTGAGGGAAATCAGCCATAAAGTTGACAGTATGCAAGAGAGGACTAGAAAAGAATGAAACCTATAGTGTAGACAGAGAACTAAGGAGCTGAGAGAAGTCTGTAAGCCAATCATCTTTTTTTTTGGAGAGGTTTTTGCTATAGGGTGCGTGTGCAGAGACAGAGAAAGACAGAGAGAGACAGAGAGACAGAAAGCGAGAAATCACTCCCCAGGGGGGATGGCCAAGCCGCAATCCCTTCTCTTCCATTCTCCTCTCGGGATCTTGGGCACGCACGCACACGCGCCCGGCATGAGTTTAAGCCACCGGGTCCGGGACTCGAACCGTGGTTGGCTACATGGGAGTTTGGCAACATAACCATTACACTAACTGCTGGTCCCAGCCAATCATCTTTAAAGGTTCTATCCCTGTCATTTTTACTTTTCAAGGTATAACAAGAAAGAATAAGGCCAGCTTTCCTTGCATTGACTATTCTCCTTTCTCATTGACTCCTGTCCATTCTCTTCTCTCACTCTACATATATGCTATAGTAAATTTAAAAGTCTACACAAACATGTATCATTCTTACTGTGCACAAATGCCTTTTGAAGAAGACTCATTTTGGACCTTAGGGTATTTGGTCGATATTTCTGGTATGTCTCAGAAAGTGACTTAGTTTTTTGCAAAAAATAAAACAATATCTTATCTTTTTAAAGGGTTATCTAACATTTTACTCTCCCATCAACTATGGAAGTTCTTTTTAAAATGTGAGAAAAATGTGTCTCTCATTCATTTAACCTATTAAGTTTAGACTTGGGAAAATACTGTCTACAGAGAGAGACGCTTTCTGGATGCCTTTCTTTTCATTTGGAAATATTAGCTTAGTTGTCAGATACAAGGTTTTTTTGTTTTTGTTTTGTTTTGTTTTGTTTTTCCTCCTTTCCATTTTGCACTGCCAGAGGACATAGGCACTCACCAGAACAAGAGAGAGAGAACACACCCTTCAATGGGGTGTGGTCATCCCACAATCTTTTTTCCTCCATTTCTCCATCCCATCAGGACTTTGGGACATGCATGCACATGCATCTGAAATATTTTCAAGTCACTGGGGCTGACATTTAAACCATAGTCAGTCATGTGGGATCCAGCTCTCCTAGCACAGGGTTTAAATGTTGTAGTACAAGACCAGCCCACAGGCAGGGTATTCTTTTTATTTTTAATGGGCAAGGCCAAATTTTGCTCTACAGCTTTAGAACATTGTTAGGTCTGAAATTTTGTGGAGTTCTAGAACATTGTTAGGTCTGAAGTTTTATGTAGTTTTGTGACAGAATGTTTTCTGCTCTGTTTCAGTCTTTTGGAGTCAAATTTAGTTTCTTTTTCTTTCTTTTTTTTTTTTTTTGTTTTTAAGTATTTGCCATAGTAAGGCAAGAGATAGAAATAATGAACATACAGACAGAATAAAGGTCCAAGATAGTGACACTGTAAGCTTTACCTAAGAAGGAGCCGCAATGACTAAGTTTTAAGAAACAGAGGTGAGTGCATCAAAATTCAAAACAACTATAGTGAAGGGCAACAGCTTTCATTTGCTAACTCCATTCTAACAAGAAGTACAGATGGTTATGGTCTGCAAACCCCACAAAGAATGGCATGATAAATCATCCCGACTACCATGTAACTACTTTCTTATCAGAGAATCAGTCCATTGCTCAGACTGGATAAAAACTCCTTGCCTTGACTCCTCTTTGGCAACCTTTTTCTGGGACGCCCCCTCCCTCCTTGGGAGCTTCCCTCTCCTTCAATAAACTTTGTTTTGCTGTTTCTCCGTTTGTTTTGTCTCTAATATCTCTAAGTCTTCATAAGCATGAGACAAGAACCTGGACTTTTCACAGTCCTGAATCTGGCATTGATGTTGGGCCTGATCACCCCAGAATCCTGTGTCAATAGGGTGCATGCATACACTAGAGAGAAACAGAGAGAGGGAAAGTGAGAAATCACTCCTGGGGGGCGGGGAGGAGGCCTTGGCCATGCCACACCACAATCTCTTCTCCTCCAAGCTCCTCTTGGGATTTTGGACATGCATTTACACATACATGGCACGATTTTCAAGCTGCTGGATCCGTTATTCAAACTGTGGTCTACCATGTGGGAGTCCAGTGCCTTAATCACCACATCACCTGCTGGACCCATTCTTGTCATCTGTAAGATATCGATAAATCTAGAGATAAGAGATTACTGAAAACGGTATACCCAAATATAGGCTTTGGCATTATTTAAATGTATCTCTTAAAGGAGTTTTTAAAGTATGGAACATAAGACTCAGGATATTTGAAAACATGATTGCACCTGAGAAATCAATTTGAATGTCTACACACTGAGTCACCTTTAAATTGCTGACAGTAAACATGTTCAGAGTAGACTAATGAATTGTAGATGTCAACCTAAAAAGAAGACTGAGACATAGTAAGTGAAACAAAATAGTTTATTTGAAACAAGGCTTAGGACAAGTCACCTGTGTTACACAAATTTTGGAAGCCTAAAATGTGTTCACCAAAAATGGCCACTAAAACGGCTAGTTTTATGATTAGAGTAGGGCAAGAATAAGAGAGATAAGTTTTGTACAAGAATTCACATTGGTCTATTAAAAATAACACAAGCAATTGATTGAGTATTGCTGGGAGCCGTACCCCAGCCGGGGTGGGTGCACAGGAAGGCGACGCGGGTGAACAGGGCATAAAGTCTTAGTCTAATTCCTGTTCACCCACATTGCCTTCCTGTGCACCCACCCCGGCTGGGGTAAGGCTCCCAGCAGAATGGCGCCCAACGTGGGGCGTCCAGCAGACTATATATACCTGGGTCAGGAATTTTGGGAGCATTGTGATAAAGGATGAGGGTCATATTTAGCTGTTTTAGGGTCAGTTTGTTTACAAACTGTTGTGTATGTAACAAACAAAAATCTTAGGCTCAAGCCTTTAAAATTGAGATGACCTTGCATTGTATAAATTGCTCTGAAATGCTTTTATTTCTAATAGATATATGTAGAAAAGATATTTTTCAGACAAAATTAAAACCATTCCTTGGGACCAGCAGTTGGCATAATGGCTATGTCGCTGGACTAGCATGTAGTTGACCTTGGTTCGAGTCCCAGACCCGGTGGCTTAAACTCACACTGGGCACATGTGCGTGCATGCCCAAGATCCCGAGAGGGGGATGGAGGAGAAGGGATTGTGGTGTGACCACCCCCCCTGGGGGGTGATTTCTCACTTTCTGTCTCTCTGTCTCTCTCTGTCTTGTCTGGCGAGCACACGTGCACTATAGCAAAGACCTCTCAAAAAACAAAACAAAACAAAACTCCTTTCCCCAAATACATTCAAGCACTTTATTAGAGTCATTTCTTTTGTCTTTTAAACTATATTTTCTTCCATAAAAACACTGTATTGTAGTGCTATTTGGTTGTTGGGAAAGTCATGGCATATTTTTCTATGTTTTTCTATGCAAAAATGTGTTATGACTTTTCCAACAAGTGTATACAATATTAACATAATAATTTGCATAATTGGGTCAATCTGCATTTTAAAAATTTGCTAAATATATATTTACTGAATCTGAGCAACTGTATTATTTTTTCATGACCTGTTTCCTTCCAGTTTTACATTATTGAGAAACCCTGCATTTTAATGTGTACTGTACATTTTATTACATCTTCTATGTTTGAAGGGTAAATGTTCTCAGCAGAATTGCAAGATATCAAACACGGCACCTAAGATTCTTCTTTGTTTCGCTCAGCTTCTTTAGAAAGCTTCCTGTATAGTTAGCATTCAGTTCACCTGACAAGTGGATAAAGAGCATTTCAGTGAGAAATGGATTGAGCAGGGAAGGTAAGTAATAGATTAGATGGAAAAATGACCCAGGAGGAAAAGCTAAAACATTTCATCTAAGATTTTATGCTAGTTTCTTCCCCTCTTTGATTTCTTTATTTGAGGGCCAATTTTAAAATGTTTTAAAACACAGGAAATAAGCTAACATGTATGTCATCTCAGTGCATCTTTGTGTATTCCATAATATCATGTTGTTAACCTCAAATGTAAACAACAAACTTTACTTTAAAAAGGAGATGATATGACACTATTTTAAAAAGTATGTAATAAAAAGATAATAAGCATCCATGTTTACCAATCCTGGAATTAACGAATATTAATGTTTCTCCTATCTCAGATAATTAAAAAAAAAATTTGTTATAGGGCTCAAGCACTAGCTGGAGAGAGAAACAAAGGCACAGAGAGAGGGAAAGTGAGAGAGCACCCCCTAGGGAAGATGCCATGTTGCAATCACTCCTCCATTCTCCTCTCACAATTTTGGGCATGCACGCAGCATGGGCCTAGTGTATTTTTCATGCCTCTTCCAGGACTTGAACTGTGCTGTTGGCTGTATGGGATCCAGATGCCTTAACCACCATGCCACTGGCTGACTCCCAGATAATTTTTTATAAACCATTAATATATTAGAAACAAGGTTGAAGCTTCCCGTTCCCATTTCTTTATCCTTTTCACCTGGTTTATAGTAATTCATTAAACAAATATAGTTCATTTATTCTTTCTCTATTGAACAGCACAGGTTAATGCTACATTTTGCTATAAAGAACAATAGTACTATCTACATACTTCTTGGTGTACACATGCAAGCTTTTCTAGAGTATATAACTACAAGAAGAATTTATGGGTTTAAGGGTTGTCAGTTTTCATTTCTAAAAGATATTTCCAACTTGCTTTTTAAAAGCAGTTAAACCAACTTGTACTCCTATTAATAGAGTGTAAGAGTTCATGTTTTCCCAAATAGTTTTCAACACGTTTTTTTTCCAGAATCAATTTTTCTTTTACCTACTTGATAGTTAAAAAATAGGAAACATAGCATTTTACTTTTGCTTCCATTTTCATTTATCTGATTTCTAAAGAGATTGATATACTTTTTTACATCTACTTGCCATTCAGCTTCTCTCTCCTGTGAATTTCCTGTCTATTGCATCCATTGCTTTTCTATTGTATTGTTCATCTTTCCATTACGTCTTTTCAAAATTCCAAATGCTTCTAATTTGCCATTTGCATAGATGGTAAATATCTCTTCCGAGTGTGTTCTGAGTTTTTTTAACAAAGTCTTCAGCATCTCTTTTCATGTACAATTTCTGTTTTGGTATGGCCAAATTGTATCATCAAAAAAATTGCTTTGTACCTTGTTAAAGAAATCTTGTTTTACCCTGAGGTCCTAATGACAATATGCCATGTTTTCTCTCAGTAGTTTTGAGTTTTTCCATTTCAATCTCTTAAAATTTATTTTAATTTACTTTTTAATCCAACTGGAAATTAAATTGTATATATGATTTCAAATAGCAATAACCTTTCATCTTGAGTAAAGCCAGTTGTTCACACATCAATTATTAAACTGTCCG
>NW_006208495.1:2434154-2450764 GCF_000334495.1 Tupaia belangeri chinensis
CCCTACTAATTAGAAACGCTATTTTCAAACTCCTATATACGTGTAAGTTTATGTCTGTGTTTTCTATTAAGTTTCATTAATCTATGTCTATTTGTGAACAAATATCACACTTTAATCTACTAAGGCATTATAATAGACATTGTTATTTAACATGCTACTCCTTCCCCACTCCCAGTATTTAATTTTTTATGTAACTTATCTTACTCTTAGAGCTTTAGTATCTCAGATTAATATTTTCAAAGTTTTATGTACCATTTCAAAACATTCAACACATTTGAAAGAATTTTACAGTGATTCATTAGAGATGGAAATGGATAATCCTTAAATGTCATTAAGAGCCATCATTAACACTTCACTATGTTGTTTTGTTCCTATATCCATCCATCTAACAAACCGTTTTTCTATCCACTAATACATCTTAATATCTGGAGATGGGGGAGTCATTTTAAAGTAAACTGCAGGCATAAGTACTTCCCTCCAGTACTTTAGCATGAACATTATTAAATAGAGCTCAGTATTTGTTTATAGCTTGTTCTTCTTTTGATCTGAAATTTATATGCAATACAATGTTCAAATCTTAAGTGTACATACCCTACATGCCCCATGTAGATAGAAAATGTTGCCATCGCCCTAGAATGTTATCTCAGGCTTTTTCCCAGTCAACGTCCTCTCCCATCCCTCTCAAAAGTGACCTAGTTTTTGTTTTAATTAATTATGGCTTTTGTGTACTCTTGTATAAATGAAATCAAACAGCATATTACTCTTCTAAGGTTTCTTTCACTCAGCATGTTTTTGAGATTCATCCATGTTCTTACATGTGTCATTAAACCATTTCTTTCTCTTTTTCTTAAGTTGATCTTTTTCTACAAGTGAGAGAGACATAGAGAAAGAGACAGACAGAGATACAGCACTCCCAACAGTGTCTTGATGCTGCAATCCACTTGGAATCCCAGTCAGCCTAAATCACATTTACATGCCTGAAGTCCTCTGGGAGTTCTCTGACCATGAACCAGCAAACTTCTCATGCTCTGTCTAGCAGAGTATTGTGTTTTATTATTGTGTCACCATTCATCCCTAATGCCATTCCTTTCTACTGCTGGATAATATTCCACTGTACCAATAAAACAGTTTATTTATTGTTTTATTACTAGACACTTAGGCTGTTCTCACGTTTTGGCTTTTTTTTTTTTTTTTTTTTTTTGAGGAGAGAATTTTGGTATAGGGCACATGCGCTTACTTGTTGGAGAGACAGAGAGACAGAAAGCAAAAAATCACCCCACAGAGGGAATGGCCATACCACAATCCCTTCTCCCCCATTCTCCTTTTGGGACTTTGGGCATGCACACACATGCATGGGCATGAGTTTTAAGCCACTGGTTCTGGTACTCAGACCGCAGTCAACTATGTGGGAGTCCAGCGATGTAACCATTATACCATCTGAGGGTCCCAATTTTTGGCTATTAAGGATATATGCTATGATTATTCTGTGAGTATACACTTTCATTTCTCTTTAATAAATACCTAGGTGTGGAATTTCTGATCATTAGAAATATTTAAATTTTTGTATTTCTCAAGTTTCTCTTGAGCTTACACTTGGAATACCATTAAATTTTAGATTCATTTATGGAGAATAAATAACTTCTATGATATTCAGTTCCCATATATTAGTATTTAATCAACTTGTCTTGTTTTATTCAATAATATCTCATAATATTCTTTTTATGTGTCAGGCATAGTTTTGCTAGCATTTTTATATGTATGTTTATATTGTGGAAAGTATTTATTTTTTTTGTTACTTTGTCTACTTTGCTAGTTTTGAAAAACAGAAAAACTCTTGCATTTTTAAAAAAAGTTTATCTGTTTATATCATGAGAGAAAGCAAGCTAAAGAGAGAGAGAGAATAGGCACACTCAACCCTGTTTCCTCATGCTAAATTCCCTTTCCTGGGCCTCCCTGCTTGTCAGGATCTTGGCCATTTGTGTCCGGAATATTTTAGGTTGACTGGGTAACCAAATCCGAAGCAGGCCATGTGGCACCATGTGGCTTCCAGCAATGCAGATTAGGAAACTACTGCCTGTGCCACTAATGATGGACTGAAAAACGACTGCTTTTTATACATTATTAATATGCTTAGCCAATTTATGAGCTGTCTTAGTAGTTTAAGTATAAAATCTCTTGGCTTTATAAAAATTTGAACATACAATCTATAAAAATTTAAGCCTTTTATTTTACCAAAACAAATCTTTTAAATGCACATGCTGATTTTTAATTTTTTTTATTACTTTGCTTACAAATTTCAGAACAGTGTGAAATAGTTGCAGTGCAAACAGATCGAGATTTTGTCTTAAGATGGATTTTAGCAATAATGCTTATAAGTGTACATTATTGGTGGTATTGTTTATTACAGGATTTTTGATAGATGTCTTCTATTAGAGGAGTACCTGGCTATTTCTAGTCTGCTAATATTTTGCTCATGAATACATTTAGAGACTCTTTCTACCTCTGCTAAGATTATGTTTTGTTTTCTTTCTAACTTGTTGATGTGGTATGTTGCAAAATGGGTTGTTTTGAAACATTTCTATATTTCTGGATTAAATTCTACTTGGTCATACACACAAACAATGATTAATTCAGTTTGGTAGTATTTTATTTGGCTTTTCACATTTATGCTCAATCATGAGAAAAGTCTATAATTTTCTATTTTTGGACATTATTTATCTAGTTTTTTTTTCTTTTTTTTTTGGAGAGGTTCTTGCTGTAAGGTGCGTGCACTCACCAGACAGAGACAGAGAGACAGAAAGTGAGAAATCACCCCTCAGGGGGGATGGCCGTGCCGCAATCCCTTCTCCTCCATTCTCCTCTCGGGATGTTGGGCACGCATGCACACACTCCTGGCGTGAGTTTAAGCCACCGGGTCCGTGACTCAAACCGTGGTCGACTACGGCGACATAGCCGTTACACAAACTGCTGGTCCCTAGTTTTTAGTATCAAATAAGCTTGTTTTTTTTGTTGTTGTTGTTTGTTTGTTTTTACCACTTTTTCTGTTCTTTCAGCTCATTTAATCTCAAACTTTTGTTTATTTAAGAAATTTGGTAATCTTTACACTAAATGTACTGGAGATGGAGATTTCTGATTAATGATGGAATGGTGTCAGAGGTTGGTGGTATTTTCAGATTTTTCCCTTTGTATTAAATCAATTTTAGTTATTCATGTTTTTCTAATATATACATTAAATCTAATTTACAAATTTATGACATTGACATTAAATTTTCTTTACTGTTTTTCTTACAATTTTATTAAAATATTTATGTTCTAGGCCAGTAGTTGGCATGGAGGTTAAGGAGGCTGGATCCCATAATCTGCAGAAGTTAAGGCACCTGGGTTCTGGACCCAGTGGCTTGAGAAACATCCTTGGCATATGTGCATGTGTGCCTAAAATCCAGAAAGGAGAATGGAGGAGAAGGGATTATGGAATGGCCATCTTCCCTGGGGGATTTCTCACTTTCCCTTTCTTTCTCTTTCTCTCTCCCCAGCAAGCAAACGTATCATATAAAAAAGTTAAAAAAAAAATTAAAAAAGAAAAGAAAATGCATTGTTTTGTACTAGTCAGGGTCCTCTAGAGAAATAATCAATAAGATGTTATATATAGAGAAAGATTTATTTTAAGGAATTGTCTCAGAAGGTTCTGGGGGCTGGAATGTCTGCACATAGGGCAGTGGGCAGGGAACCTAGGAAAAAGTTGTTTTGGCTAAAGTCAAAAGGTAGTCTGGAAGCAGAATCTCTTCCTTGAGGAAACTCACATGTTTTTTTTAAACACTTCAGTCAGATTAGGCTCATCCACATTATGGATACTGACCTGCTTTATTCACAATTTGCTGGTTAAAATGTCAATCTTATATACAAAAATGTCTTTGCAGTGACATCTGGACTGGTATTTGACCAAATGACTACATGTAGTGGTCTAGGCAGGTTTACCCACAAAATAAACCATCACAAATATCATGTCATCTTTTGATTTATAATATTTTATTTGTATCATTTCTTTAATATTTTATTAATCTGTTTAGAATAATTTGGGCATTCCTTGATAATTTATTTTAGTTTTTACTGTCTCTTCCATTTATTTTTTCTATCTACTCATTAACCTTCTACTGTAGGGACTGTGATGGCTTCTTTTATGTGTTAATTTAAATAAGCTATAGTCATACATGTTTAACCAATCACTAAGAGTATTTTACTTATTTCAATGACAGGATGTTTTTATTAGTTGAGTGTCTATGATTAAAATTTTCTTAGCTACCTATTATTTTGTTTCGTACCATCCTGATAAACCACCCATTGCACAAGATTTCTATTATTTCATATATCACACTGGACATCTCAAGATAACAACCCTAAGAACTTCCAGTATTTTTTTCCTGTTTTATTGTATATTCTTGGGATGTAAAATTGATTATCAGTCACATCTTTTAATTCTCTCTGGTGATACTTCTTTTCCTTGTTGAGTATATAGTTTTCTACAGGAAGAACATCAACAAAGGGAGTTCATTTACTGGGAGTTCAATGTATCAGAACCTGAGAAGCATTCTTACACAGTAGATTTTTATTTCCCTCTGAATGTGTCCTTATATTTTTTTAGTCTTAGACAAGTTGTTATATACATGTTTATTTTAATTTCTCAGCATGGGGTTCCTGAAACTTGCATTCAAACCTTACATTCATTTGGTAATAACCTGAGGTTTGGGACAACTTCTTTCTTCTCAGGTCTTCATATCTCTCTATTTTAAAATATAGTGTGTTAATAGAGAGTTTGGAAAGGCTAACAGATTTAAGATATAATTACCATTGACTACTAGTTTATTACTCACAGTTCTAAGAAGAGAAAGCAGTCAATGCCATGACATGTCATTCTAAGAGTGATTGGGCTGAGGATGATGCCATCAACTGACATAAAATATGGAAGATTAGAAGTTTATGATAATGGGGTCAGCAGATGATGTAGTGGTTACATTACTGAATGCCCACATGACCAACCACGGTTTGAATCCCAGACCCAGTGGCTTGAAAATCACATTGGGTGGATGTGCGTGCGTGTCCAAGATCCTGGCGTGAGAATGGAGGAGAAGGGATTGCAGCCTAGTCGTTCTCCCCTAGGGCAATTGCTCACTTTCCCTCTCACTGTCTCTGTCTGTCTCTCTTTCTGGAGAGCACATGTACTCTAAGACAAAACCTCTAAAAAGGAAAAAAAAGAAGCTTATGATGAGTTTGGTAGGAGAAAGTTAATCAGTTTAAAGTTCTTATGGAAAAATGAAAAATGTATGTCTAGTAAGCAATTGGAAATGAAGAATTGAAATTAGAAAATTCTAAAAATAGATATATAATAGAGATTTACTGATATAGGTTACAAAATTGTGGAAATAAATGAAATCTTTGAGATGATATATAAAATTGTGCAAAATTTAATGTCATAATCTAGGAAATATTAACACTCATGAAGGCAAGCAAAGGTCACTGAGGAGAATAACCTAAAGAGAGCTATTTTTCAGAAACCAAGTAAAGGGACAGCTTCAGAAAGGAAGAGAAACTTGACAGTGACAAATACAACAGGGAGGACAAGGAAAAACAGTAACTAAGTGAATGAATTGGATTCGACAATTAGATGATTATAGGAGACCCATGTGTAAATCATATTAATATGGTAACCCAGTCAAATTTCAAACATTTTTATATCTGCTGTAATGCCTAGAGAGGTTCCATGCATGCTATAGATATTCATCTAATTAATGAAAACCATGTCCATTCAACTTGTATTGACTCCATTCGAAAATGATAGGAATTTCTGCAGAAGTTCTTCGTCTTTAAGCTTTGCCATATAAACATTGATGAAGGAGTAAATTAGAAATATCACTTCTCTCCCAAAATAACATATTATTTTAGGAAAACCAAATGCTTTTCACATGACTACAAAGGTCATGTACAATTAAAAACCATTCATCTTAACTTGCAATTCAGTGGTCAAAGCTCCACTTGTCTAGCATTTACATATTTTCCTATCACTTTGATGTGCATAAATGCATTAATCTTCAGAACAATTCTTTGAGTTGTATCTTATAATTCCAACTTTATGATTAAAAATGCAAAGTCTAGGGACCAGCAGTTAGCGTAATGGCTATGTCGCTGGACTCCCACGTAGTCGACCGCGGTTTGCGTCCCGGACCCAGTGGCTTAAAACTCACGCCAGGCGCATGTGCATGCGTGCTCAAGATCCTGAGGAGAAAGGATTGCAGTGTGGCCAACCCCCTGTGGGGTGATTTCTCGCTTTCTGTCTCTCTGTCTCTCTCTCTGTCTGTCTGTCAAGCGCACGCGCCCTAAAGCAAAAACCTCTCAAAAAAAAAAAAAAATACAAAGTCTGGGAGAATTTATTTTATTTAACGAAAATCATTCAGCTAGTAAATGTTAAAACTTAGAGCTCAAACTCAAGTGCTCAAATATGAAGCTCTATTTACCACAATGCACCTCTTTTCTTTCCTTTATTCTAAAATCAAATGTCTATATTGAATTTTGTGTTAAAATATTATACCTATTGGGGTCAGCAGGTGGTACGGTGGTTGAGGCACTGGACTTCCACATGGCCAATCACATTTCAAGTCTCAGTTCCAGTGGCCCCCAAATCACAAGAAGCAAATAGATAAATAAATAAACAAATGTAAAAAAGGGGGAAAAAAGATATTATACCTCTCTCATGCAATTCTAGATAAGTAGTTTCTTATGTGACTTTATTAGTTTATTCATGTCATAGAACCCCACAACATTTGTTTCTCTTATATTGATTAGGTTGAATGTAATAATTTATTCAGCATTTGTTGAATGCTGAATAGTTGATGAAAATTGTTAATCATAGATATTTGAATTCATCAATACATAAAATCAAGTTTTCCATATTACTTGAAAAATGTGAAGTTTTCAGTTCATTAAATAAAAGAACAAAATACACCACACTGGCAGAAAACAATTAAAAGTCACCAAGAAGAATGGGGATTATAGCACTTGCACATACACACAAGGTGAAGTGCACCATAAGGCTGTAATTCAAATGATCACCTTTTTAGTCCTTCTAACATAAGATAAAGAGACATGCCCATAATTCCTCGAAAGAGTAATGCATGTTAGGTGTGTGCATCAAAAAGAAACTAGCCTGTCAATAAAATGATGAAAAAGAGAGTCTGGAAACAAAGGACAGTGGCTATTATGGGATAAGATAAAAAGTCCATTGTCAGGTGTCACTCATATTCAAATTTGTACTTCAAATTACATGAAGAAAGAACAGAAGATTCATTTTCATCTCATAGCTAATAGACTGGAAATCTAAGAGATCTATTTATTTTAGGCCTACTTCTCAATTCCTGTGGGAAGCCAATATAGTCTATATTTATTGAAAAATTTAAGAACTTTTTAGTTCAGAATTTCTGTTCCTTAGCCACAAAAATATTCATTATGGACAGCCCAAATGTAGCTGGCCAAGAGTCACTTTCCTCACTGGTGTCTAACATGGATACATTGCACAGTAAGTCTCTTTTACTTAGTCTGCTTTATAGTTTTTCAAAACTCTTTCTCAGATAACGTCATCACAATCATATTGAACTTAAATGTGAAAATGCTACACTGAAGGAGCATATGCTTGAAAGAAAAAGAAATAAATTTAATACTATATTAGAGTTTTCATTCCTTCTAAATTTAGGAAGAGATGTTTGATTTTGGAGTGAGCAAGTAATTATTAAGCTAAAAATAATTTATCTTAAACTTTTAGAACTATTATGTAATTATATCATATTATTATTATTATTCAGACTATAATAACTTTATTATATGTACTTCCATATACATCATATGTAGATATGTATTATTTGCTTTTTAAAATTTTACATCTATAAATTTACCAAGCACACTATCACAAAAGAGGACATCAATTAACAATGTTACAAAATGGTAAAAATTTGCTCATAGAATATTATTGGTATTCTATATTTGTCACCAAAATATTTGATCACTGCTAAGATTAACTGAATCAGTGCTCTGAGTTACTAAGTTCCAGGTTATCTAGGACTTCTAACAACCAGATAGTGTTAACTATTTAACATTATAGGTCATTCTTGATAATTTACAACAATACTTCCAAAATTACTATCTGAATCTTGGCATATACATTGGGTCATCATAAAAGTCATGTCACATTAAATAGAAAAATACCATCATGACTTTTCCTACTACCCAGTAGATAAGATTTGATTCCCATGCTTGTCATATCTTGTGTTAAAATAACACTTTTTATCAAGAATGATTCATTTAATTTTATTTATTATTATTCTCAATTTGACCAGAGAGAGAGAGAGAGAGAAAACAAGCCACCAGGTTCAGGAGTTGAACCTCAGTCGGCCATGTGGGAGTCCAGTGCCTTAACCACCATGCTACCTGCTGGCCCTGAAATTACATTATTTCTTAAAAAGGGAAGTTAATGCCACACATTCCATAACTAACTATAATTAAAAACATATATATTGTCAATATATGAGATTTGCTTTTCAACACTGCAGGTATTACTTTAAATGTTAAGGCTTAATTTGTGTTATTTTTTATAATGAATAAATTCCTCACCACACTTGCCAAAAATCACCTCTTCTATTTGCTTAGAATAAGATACTCTTTAGTGAGTCAATCATTCATCCAAAGAAAAATTTACCTATTACTTTTAATGTGCTAAGTACTGTTCTAGATAAAAGAGACAAAAATCTCTGCCATGCTAGAGCTTATTTTAGTGGGAAGAGACATAAAATAGACTAAATATATGGAATATTTGATGGTAATATATGCTATGAAGAGAAAACAGAGATGGGAGACTGAGAGTACTGGTTTGTGCAATGTTAAATTGCTGTTCAGAGAAAGCCTGCCTGTAGAGATGACATTTAAGTAAAGTCTTGAAGGAGATAAGGGAATTAATTATGTGGATATAGAATAACGTTCCAGTAGAGAAAGCAGACATCCCTGAATTAGTGCCATATCTGTAGTTTTTAAGAAAGGGATGCCTTTGTAGCTGGAATGGTCTGAACAGATTGGGAGATGAACAGGACATGAGGTTAGAGGTAGCAGGTGAGTCAGACAACGCAGCACGTAGTAGGCCATTGCAGGAATTAAATCTTGTATTCTCTGCTAAGGAAGGCTTTTCGTGATTTGCACCAAAGAATAGCACTAACGTGCTAACATTATCTTAGTTAATGAAGTGGCTTTCCTGCTTTCGCTCACATGGAGTCTATTTTCAACACAGGATAAAGTTGTATTTTTAAATAAATTTAAAGTAATTTTAAAAGCTTACTCTGGTTCTGGGTTGAAAATAAACTAATGGTAAACAAAAGCAGAAAGAGAGACCTCATGTAGGAAGCTATTACAGTAATCCAGGTGAGAGATGGTATAGAACAGACTGGCTTTGTTAGTAATGGACATGGTGAGATATCATCAAATTGTGAATATCTTTTAATAATGTAACTATCAAGATTTGTTCATTGATTGAATATGGAAAGTGAGAAGTCAAAGATAACCCTAGAGATACTGCTTTCAACAACCGGAAAAACTGAAATTAGCATGAACTGAAACAGGGAAGAATTTCAGTGGATCAAATTTTGGGGGGAGCCAAGGGACTTGGTTCTGAATTCACAACATTTCAGTTGTGTATTAGACATACAGAGAGTCTTCTAATAAGCTACTGGATATATGAGTGTGGTGTTAAGGAGTAAGTCCAGGCTGAAGATATAAATTTGAGACTTGATGAGGCAATATTGCAATTTAGTTCTGACACTGACCACATAGAGCCATTTTTTTTTTTCTACTTGCCAGAGGATGTGTGTGCTTGCCAAAGAGAAACAGAGAGAAAGAAAAGAAAAAAGGATCCCGTGGGGCATGATCACACCCTAATCCCTTCTTCTTCATCTCCCCTCCTGTCAGGATTTTGGGCATGCAGGCACATGCATTCAGTGTTTTGTTTGTTTGTTTGTTTGTGCTTTTTTGGAGAGGTTTTTGCTATAGGGTGTGTGCGCTCGCCAGAAAGACAGAGAAAGACATAGAGACAGAAAGTGAGAAATCACCCCCCAGGGAGGATGGCCATGCTGCAATCCCTTCTCCTCCTTTCTCCTCTCGGAATCTTGGGCACACACGCACATGCGCCCAATGTGCGTTTAAGCCACCGGGTCCAGGACTCGAACCGCGGTCGACTACATGGGAGTCCAGCGACATAGCCATTATGCTAACTGCTGGTTCCTCATTCAGTGTTTCGTTGTTTTTTCAGCTTCTGAGTCCAGGACTCAAATCACATGGTCAGACATCACGTGGGATCCAGTTGCTTTGACCAGTAACCCACTGCTCTTAAGGACACCGTCCCCAGTAATACTGGCCTCATTTAGAATGCCAGTCATAAGTCTTGAGTTCCTTAGGACACCAGCACTTCTGATAGACTGGCTACAAACTTTGGGATTCTCATCCCATCCTTATTTGATAATTTGCTGGAATAATTCACAACAAACAAAAGACAGAGTGCTATACTTACGATCAGAGGTTATAAAAGATACATGTTAGAAACAGCCAAATGAAGAGACACACAGGGTGAGGTCTGGGAACATCCTAAACACAGAGCTTACATGTCCTTTTCCTTCTCACCATGAACTCGAGGTGTGTGACCTCTAGGCGCAACAGTGTGCTCACAAACGTGGAAACTCTATGGAGCTTCAGTGTCCAGAGCTTTTATTGGGGGTTTTATTACATAAGCAAAACTGATGAAATTATTGATAACATAATCATACTACTTTCACCAGAGTTTAGTAGGTTAGGGTGATATCATGTAGTTCAAATCCCCAATCCTCTCATTACACAGTTGGTCTTTCTGATGTGGCTAATTCCCATTTTCAATCATCCCATAAAATAAGCTATCCAGAGGCCCACAGTCAGTGACTTCATTAGCATAAAGTAGCATCAGGGTCCACCATGAATTACAGAGACAGTGCTATCATTTGGGAGATTCCAAGAGCTTAGTGGTTTCCTCTGAGGAATGCAAGACAGAGATGAGAAAAATCATTTATTATGCAATAGATGCTATTTAGTGGTATGATCCCACATCCAATTACCCAGGAAACGAGTGTAGATGAGAAGAGGTTCAAGGACTGATTGCTGGAGTATCCCAGCGCTGAGATGTCAAGGGGATGAAAAGTGGATACACATAAGAGACTGGGGGAAAGGGATCAATCTGGTAGTTGGAAAATTAGGTGAACTGAATGTTTTGAAAGCTAAGTGAAAAAAGCATTTTATGGGAAAAAAAGGATCAACTTTGCAAAATGTTGCTCACAGATCACTTGAAACAAGGTCTGAAAAACGACTTTTAGATTAGCAGGATAGAGTTCCATTCATAACCTAACAAGAATAATTTGGTCACGCAGTGATAGCAAAAATCTGACCTGTGTGGACGCAAGAGAAATTGGCAAATGTGAATCTAGCAGAAAGGTATATGGGTTTTTAAAAAATAAATCTCGCTGGCCCATCAAGTGTCATAGTGATTAAGGTGCTAGATTTCTATGTTGTTGACTGCAGTTCGAGTCACGGACCTAGCAACTTGAAACACACTGGACAAGTGTGCATGCTTGCCAAAAATCCTGAAAGGAGAATAGAGGAGAAAGGATCGCAGCATGGCCACCTTCTCTAAAGGATGACTTCTTCTTTTCTGTTTCTCTAGCAAGTACACTCACCCTATAGCAAAAATCTCTAAAAATAAATAATAAATCATTCAACTTTTCTGTACATTTTATTCATAATACAGCTTTAAAACATAAAATAAAAGGGCAAGCAGGTGGCATGGTAGTTAAGGGTGCTGGATTCCCACGTCAGACTGCAGTACGAGTCTCAGACATGGAGGCTTGCTTTCTCACTTTCTCTCTCTCTCTCTCCCTCTAACTCTATCCCTGTCTGGTCAAATTAAGATAAATAAATGGGGACCAGCAATTGGCATAATGGCTACGCCACTGGACTCCCATGTAGTTGACTGTGGTTCGAGTCCTGGACCCAGTGGCTTAAACTCACGCCAGGCACGTGTGTGTGTGCCCAAGATCCCAAGAGGAGAATGGAGGAGAAGGGATTGCAACGTGGCCACCCCCTCTGGGGGGTGATTTCTCACTTTCTGTCTCTCTGTCTCTCTCCATCTTTCTGGTGAGTACACACGCACTATAGCAAAAACCTCTCCAAAAGAAAAAAAAAAGTTAAATAAGTAAATGGATAAAGTTAAATAAAATAATTCTTAAAAAAAAAAAACATAAAATAAATAGAAAAGGAATTTGAGTAGAGAAATAAAGAAAGGGATAACTAGTCTTAAGAACTTTCTCATAAGGGGATTGTGACAGTAGCTGGACAAGGAAGTGTTTTTTGTTTTGTTTTGCTTAATGTGAGAGCAATAGTATTGTGTTTTCTCTGTTGATTCTGGTTGTGGGAGAAGGGGAGAATTATTGGGAGAATATTCCTGGTAGCTTAGAGGAGATGAGATCTCATGCACCAAGGTAGAGCCAAGTCTTAGCAAGGAGCACGGACTTTGCACTCACAATAACATATAAGAAGGCAGCATATGTGCACACAGATGCAGGTAGATTGATGGGGTAGTGGGAGCATGTGGAAGTTTTCTTCTGATTACTTCAATTTTCTCTGTGAATTAGGAAGCAAGTTTAATAGATATAGATGAGAATAAGGGTGCAGAGGAAGTGTTGGAAGTTTGCAAGAGAAAAGAAAAACTAAAATAGTTATCTAGGAGAGGGGGAGGATGAAAAGATCAACCATGAATATACAGTATGATTGCTGTATATATGTGTGTGGTCAGTATTTATTGTCCACATAAAATTCATGGTCTTTATTTTAAAGTGAAATCAAAAGTGTTATTGTTTTACTCCAGCCACAATCGACTGTCTGCACAAAGACACTGTGTACACTAAATATTGTCTTAAGCCAAAGCTCTGTTAAGTTCACTGAAGTAATGTAGTGGAGAATATATTCATGGTAGTAATTCTAGCAATTAGAATTTAAGCTCAGGGAACTGCAAACGTTATGAGCAAGGTGTACTCAATTATCTGCATACAATGAACTGGTAAACTTTAGTATTTATGTGTAAGGCTGTTAGTGTTGTTGGAGAATCACTGTCTTTTAAATATTTAGAAAATATGGGATCATTAGGACTACTTGGTTAAACATTTTATGTATTTTAAAATTTTATGAAAATGGACATATTTTAAGTGGCACACTTGAATGTAAAGTTGGTGGTTTCAGTTTAATAACTTTTTAAAATATCATTATAAAAAAATATTGGGGCCCAGCAGTTAGCATAATAGCTATGTCGCTGGATTCCCATATAGTCGACCATAGTTCGAATCCCGGACAGGGTGGCTTAAACTCATGCTGGGTGCATGTGCGTGCATGCCCAAAATCCTGAGAGGAGAAGGGATTGTGGCGTGGCCATCCCCCCTGGGGGGTGATTTCTTGCTTTTTGTCTCTCTGTCTTTCTGGCGAGCATGCATGCCCTATAGCAAAAACCTTCATTTTTCAATCTCATAGTTTCACTATAATTATGGTATCTTGACTTTAAAATTAAAGTTATTACCTATTTAAAAAAATGTTTTCATTTTATCATGATTAATTTCAACCACAGTCCTCTCGATGACAGACATAAATTTTGTTGAACTGTATAGTGATTCCATTTAGTTTTTATATTACCATTTTATTAAATCCCTCATTAAGTTAAATGAAATCAATCAACCACATAGTACCTGGCTAATAATCAGTTATTTGTTTACATTTTAAGTAACAAATTATTTCCTTCCTACTGTTCAGGGCAATAAATAATTTCTTCAATTTTAACAATATGGAAAAATTAAACATGAAATAATATCTTAACTTAAAATGTTATAAATTTCAGTCCTTTCTCCATCTAAATTTTCACTTTCTAATTGTAGAAAAAGTCCAATATGTTTTCCTTTTCTCTCTATCTCTCTTTATACCATATGACAGGTGTTAACAAGTAGTGAAATGAACATACTTCTTGAGGTGTGACAGGCCACTAAAAATATAATTGAATTCAGATATAAAGAATTTCAAATAAATTACATTAGCTTATTTTGTAATATTCACTCTAGATAGATTTTTGTAATTTTACATTCATAATATAATATATAACATAGAAAATAAAGTTTAGGGGATAGCAGATGGCATGGTGGTTAAGATGCTGGACTACAACATGACTGACCACAGTTTGAGTCCTGGATCTGGTGGCTTTTTTCTCACTTTCTCTCTCTCTCTCTCTCTCTCTCTCTCTCTCTCTGTCTGTCTGTCTCTCTTTGGTGAGTTCATGTGCCCTGTAGCAATTTTTTAAAAAAGAATAATAATAATGATATATAAATTAAATAATTATAAAAAATAAAACAAAGTATAGTGACTTTAACATTTAGAAACAGAATAGTGGCAATGATGCAATCTTATTCTATTCTAAAACCAGACCAAAGGGTCAATTGAACCAAATGATAGAAAGAGCAGAATAAGAAACTGTATAACTGATTTTGTGCTGTCTTGACTTAATGTAAGGATGATAAAAGATGATTTTAACTATCCTGTATGATAGTCTTGACTATTCACAAATTAGACTTGATATATTACAACAATTTCTAAATTTATCTTTTTTCCTTTTTTCTAAGAGAGATTTTTGCTATATGGCACACGTGCTTGCTGGAGAGACAGAGACACAGAAAGTGAGAAATCACCCTGCAGCGGGGATGGCCATGCCACAATCCTTTCTTCTCTATTCTCCTCTCTGGATTTTGGGCATGCACGCACACACACCTGGCATGAGTTTTAAGCCATCAGGTCCAAGACTTGAACTGTGATTGACTACATCGCTGTCCAATGACGTAAACAATATGCCAACTGCTAGTACCCTAAATTCATCTTTCAAAATCAACAACAGGGCTGGCTCTGTGACCTGGTAGTTAAGGGACCTGGATCTTATATAGCCAACTTCATGGCTTGAATCCTGGTCCTGGTGGTTTGAAAAACATACCAAGCACATATGTGTGCATGTCCCAAAATCCCAACAGGACGGAGAAATAGAGGAGAAGGGATTTCAGCATGATTGCATCACATTGAAGGACACTTTCTTCTTCTCCCTTCCTCTCTCTTTCTCTCCTTATCTGGCAAGCACACATGGCTTCTGGCAAAATAAAAGAAAATAAGGAAGAAATATCCCCATCTGTTTATGACTTCAAAGCACAACCCAAATTAGAAAATATTATTTAAAATAGTTATTCCATATAAACCAGACCTAAGTATTATATCAGAAGACTAAATCTGATCTGTACTAATTACTTAACCTAATTAGAATTTAAATTATGTTCTATTAAATCACATTTTGCTATGATACTTCATTTACATGAATTTTCTGATAATAATTAACAATAACAATAATAATAATAAATTATGATTTAAGGAAATCATAATTATTAATTCATGCTATTTCTACTGTATATATTGCATATGATTACTCAAAAATAAGTGTTATGTAACAAATAAAATGAAGCCAATTAACAAAGATAAGAGCCATCACTGGGAAACTCATATACTATGTTTATTTTTAATGCAGAGGCTATAGCTATTAATATATTTTTATCAACATATAATTCAAGGCCCATGGCAGCGACACTGGCAATTCAACACTCTGCAATGCTGAGGCCACCTGAGAAGCTCCCAGGTCTCAAAGTCTCCCTGTTCATGCACTTACTTGCCCATGATCCTAGCCAATTTAGGCTGAGGCTAGATTGCATATGAATTTGGATGCCCCTCTTTTCTCTGTCTGTCTCATGGAAGAAATAGTCTTTAAAAAAATTATATGTAAGATAGAAATGGATGATTATTGATGATAACATGTATGATATCTTCAACTGGACTGATCTGAAGTGGATTCATGTTGAGTAAACTCACTTTACAAGTTGCATTGATGTATAGTGATTGAATGTATAAAATAAATGAAAATTAAATAAATAAATAAACAAAAACAAACAAACAAAAAGATATGTAAAACAAGTCTTATGAGCTCAGCTATAGGGACACAGTCTATAGGGCACTGCTTCACAGTGCTGGAGTCATATAGGACACCCAGGTTTGGGATCCTAGTTTGGTACACCTGTGGCTGCACCTATGATCCTGGATGGAGAGAAGGCTGAGGAGGGGATTGTGGCATGGTGAGACTTTATCAGGGTTACTTGTCTTTTATTCCCTCTTTTAATAAAGAGGAAAGAAAGAGAGAAAGGAAAAAAAGGAAGAAAGAAAGAAAGAGAGAAAGGAAAAAAGAAAGGAAGAAAGAAATAAAGAAAGGGAAAGAAAAGGAAGAAACATGGGAAGAAAGGAAAAGAGAAAGAAAGGAACTTAAAAAAAAAGTGTGTCCTGCATTCCAAATAGAATATAACCACCTGGAAATATTTTTGTAATACCACTACTTTTGTTTGTTTGTTTGTTTGTTTTTTGGGAGAGGTTTTTGCCATAGCGTGCATGCACTT
>NW_006208495.1:2450838-2469848 GCF_000334495.1 Tupaia belangeri chinensis
TTACGTGGTAGTCCAGCGACATAGACATTATGCTAACTGCTGGTTCCCTGTTTGTTTGTTTTTTAAAGATTCGTTTTATTTTGCTTAGTTATTATTATTATTGTTATTTTTAATTTGACCGGAGAGAGACACAGAGAAACAGAGAGAAGGAGAGTGAGAAAGCAAGCTGCCAGGTCAGGGACTCAGACCAAAGTCGGCTATGTGGGAGTCCAGAGCCTTTAACTACCATGTCCCCTGCCAGCCCCAGGATCCCATTACTTTTGAAATTAAGGGTAAAGTCATAAATATAATTCTGGTATTTCAAGCATGACTTCAATGAATTTATTATAATTTTTTTTACTTTTTTTTTTTTTTTTTTGGAGAGGTTTTCTCTATAGGGCGCGTGTGCTCGCCAGACAGACAGAGAGAGACAGAGAGACAGAAAGCGAGAAATCATCCCCCAGAGGGGATGGTCATGCCGCAATCCCTTCTCCTCCGTTCTCCTCTCGAGATCTTGGGCATGTACGCACATGCGCCCGGTGTGAGTTTTAAGCCACCGGGTCCGGGTTGCGAACCGCAGTCAGACTACATGGGAGTCCAGCAACATAGCCATTACGCTAACTGCTGGTTCCCAATGAATTTATTATAATTTTGACATGACTGATTTATTTCCCATTAATTACATTCCTGAATTTCTTAGCTGTGTTCCAGGTAACATTGGTTTTATAATAATAGCTGTTCAAGGGAAAAAGGTTTCTGTTGTCAAATATGGCTTCAGATTTCAATGCAACAAGCATATTAAATATTCTGGCAATACTAAAGGTTCTCAAAAGTCCTGCAGAAAATCATTTGCTTTTGTTTAAATCTTTGTTTTCAAGCTTGACTGATTTATTATTACAATTATTATTTTTGTACATAATGCCTATGCTCCTTTAAACAAATATTGTGTCTATACAATGGTTTGAATGTTTTTGCCTCCAGAATTCATGTTGAAATTTAATTGCCTTTGTAAGAGAATTAAGAGAAAGAGCCTTCTGACCAGAAGATGGCAATAATTGTTACATTCCTGGAGTCTCACAGAGTGGACCGCTGTTCTAGTATCAAACCCAGAGGCTTAAAACTCAGGCTGGGCGCTTATCTGTGCGTGCCCAAAATCCCAAGAGGAGAATGGAGGAGAAGGGATTGCAGCATGGCCATCTCCCGTGGGGGTGATTTTTCACTTTCATTCTCTCCAGCAAGCTCACACGCCCTATAGCAAAAATCCCTCTTAAAAAAATAAAAGAGAGAAAACAAGCCTTTAAAAGGTGATTAGCCACAAGAGTTTTACCCTGGGTGCAATTAATTCTATTTTAAAAGGTCAACAATGCCTTCCTTTTGCTGTTTAGCTCTCTAACCCTCTTGTCTTCTGCCATGTGAGGATGTAGCAAGAAGCCAGCATCTTAATATTGGACTTTCTGACTCCAGAGTTGTGAAATAATGTAATAATATATTTCCTCTTATTTTAAATTATTCAGTTTCAGGTATTCTGTTATAGCATCAAAAACTAAGTCCATACATACAAATCATTTGAATACCCTTACGGGTCAAGACTAAAAGCAATCAACTCAATCAAGAACTGAACCAGTTACTTCACTAACTTTTATTTTATTTTTTATTTTGAGTTGATAGTTTTTGGGGGCACTAAAGCACTTTTTAACAGAATTCTATTTTCTAGTCATGTGTTCTCTTATTTCATTTTCTTGTAATTTCAAAAATGGCCTCTTCTTTTTTTTTAAGATAGATTTTTGCTATAGGACATGTGCACTCGCCAGAGAGGCAGAGAGAGAGACATAAAGTGAGAAATCATTCCCCAAAGGGGAATGGCCATGCTGCAATCCCTTCTCCAACATTCTTTTCTCGGGGCTTTGGGCATGCATGCAGATGTGCCCGGTGAAATTTTTAAGCTACAGGGTCCAGGATTCCAACCATGGTCAATTACATGGGAGTCCAGAGATGTAGCCATTATGCCATCTACTGGTCCCCAAAATGGCCTCTTTTACTTTGGAATAAAACTCATGTTCTCTAGTATTTTCAGTCAGAATTTATCTATTTACCTGTCTGTCTAGCTAAGCATTTTGGCTTGTTCCTTGTCATCATGCAAATTTATAATCCAGTGAATTTCCCTTTAGAAATTGTTGGTAACAGAGATTGTTAGAGGCTTTTGATTTTCCTCTCCTATTGTTCAGAGGGAGAAAAACTAAGAACTCTGCTCCTTGGTACCAGCAGATGGTGTAATAATTACATTGCTAGACTTTCATGTAGTCGACCATGGTTCAAGTCCTAGGCCCATGGCTTAAAACTCACTCTGGGAGTATGTGCATGCATCCCCAAGATCCCGAGAGAAGAATGAAGGAGAAGGCATTTTTGCATGGCCATACCCCCGGGGGTAATTTCTCACTTTCTGTCTCCCTGCCTCTGGCAAGTGCACTCACCCTATAGCAAAAATCTCAGAAAACAAAACAAAACAAAACAAAACTCTGCTTTTTAAGATGTTCATTACTGTTTCTCTGTTTCAGGTTTGTGGAAGGGAAAGATCATAATGTCATAATGTCAATATCAGTTTATCAAAAATTAGACTAACCAACCCAGCCATGGTGGCACAGGTGGGAAGGCACAACAGCATGGTGGCTTATGCATCATGAGTGGTCCAGATTCAGTTCCTGGCCCAACATAAACAGACTAAACACTCTGATTCATACCTGTGGTCCTAACTAACTAGAGGCTGGGTCAGGAAGATTGTGATCTGGTAAGACCTTGGTAAAAGAATCTCTCTCTTGGGGCTGGCAAATGGTGTAGTGGTTGGGGTGCTGGACTCCCACAAGGATGACTGCATTTTGACTCCTAAACCTAGCAGCTTTGCTTTTGCACTCTTCCTCTCTCTGATCAATTTTTTTTAAATAAATAACTATAATGAATAAAATTAAATTGAATAATTCTTCAAAAATGATCTCTCTTGTTCTCTCTCTCACTCTTTCAATACTTCTTTCTATATCTTTCATTTAAAAGAAAATTAGACTAACTAATATCTCATTTCTTCAACATTCTCAGTGCAGACATTCTACCCAGGCAATTTAGTGTAGTATAGTGAGTAAATGAATGCTATCTAAAAATTATTAGGCTTGCTTTGTAGCCCAACTCTATTACTTAGTGACCATGCATGAGCTACTAATCTTTCCAAATCATTAGCTATAAAATAAGTATAGCAACATTAGTTTGCCTCACAGGATAATAGGGAGATTAAAGAAGATTATTGTAGAAATTAAATAAATATTTTAAACTGTTTGGAAAATTACAGACCACAGAGTATAGATAGACACATGGAAATACATAAACATATATAATAAAGATAAAATGAAGTAAAATTTGTCTTGGATATTTCCACCTGCCTGTAATCTATTCAGATGAATTCGTTCTCCCTTTCAGTGCTCTGAATTTCTCGCTGGAACCAGAGTTCTTATGCTATCATTTTTTTGTTCTGCCAAGAACCAGATGTGAAGAAATTAGTCTCATTGGGCTAGTAGGACCTCTTACTCTACCCAGAGGTATTTGCTTGTGAATAAATTGTAAGTAAAGCTTATTTTCTTTTCTAGCATATTCTTTCTTTTGGAATTTTTAAAAATTTAATTTGATTTATTCGTTCATTTATTTTAATTTGATGAGAGAGAGAGCAAGAGAGGGAAACAGAAAGTGAGAAAGCAAGCCGCCAGGTCCAGGACTCAAACCATGGTCAACAATGTGGGAGTGAGTGTCCAGAGCCTTAACCACCATGCCGCCTACTGGTCCTTTTAGCATATTTCTTAATGGATCGCTGACTTTATGTTATTCTATCTCTCATCTTCCCTGGATACTTGTAAATTGGATACTTTTATTTATTTATTTTTGCTAGAGACCATATGCACTCACCAGATAGAGGCAGAGAAAGTGAGAGAGCAATTCCCACAGGGGACAGTCATGTTGCAATTCCTTCTCCATTTTTATTCTGTTTGGATTTTAGGCATGCATACACATGAGCCGGGCATGTTTTTCAAGTCACCAGTTCTGAGACTTGAACCGCATAATAGGCTATGTGGGACCCAGCTGTCTTAACTACCACACGACCGGCGGGCTTGATAATTAGATACTTCTATGTTATTCTGAAAATAGTGACTCTTTGTTATCATTTGCTCGGGTTTGTCTTTAGCTGGCAGTCCTAGACAAAGTCAAGGTTCAAGGCTTATGGATGACTTTGAGTAAACTCTTCATTTCCACTTATGAATTTTATATTGAAAAACATATATTTTTTATTGGATTACTTTTTTCTGTTTGTAGTGTTTGACATATTCATTTTTTAAATTTTTTTATTCATTCATTTTATTTTAATTTGATCAGAGAGAGAGAGAAAGGGAAAGTCGCCAGGCCCAGGACTTGAACCATGGTCAGCCATGTGGGAGTGTCCAGCACCTTAACCACCCTGCCACTGCTGGCCCCAACATAATAATTTTTTTTAAACAAATGTGTCAGGTTCTAATTTTGACTTGCTGCTAAATCATTCTTTCTCTTTATTATATAATCTATATTACTGATATTTATTATTTTCTGCATTAGTTTGCTAGGGTCACCATAACAAAACACCACAAACCATGTGGCTTACCTAATAGGAGTTTATTGTCTCATGATTCCAGAGGCAGAAATCCAAAACAAAGGTGTGAACAGGGTTGGTTCCTCTGGGAACCCTGAAGAAAGGACCTGTTCCATGACTCTCTCCTTGGCTAATAGGCGACCATCATTCCTTTCTCTGCACATCATCTTCCTCCTATTTGTGTCTACATCCAACTTTCCCTTTTTTTATAAGGACATCAGTTATATGGAATTAGGAACTGATTCTACTCCAGTATGACTTCATCTTCACTTAACTAACTACATCTACAAGAACACTATTATCAGTCAAGATCATAATCTGAGATACATAGGAACTAGGACTTCAATGTCAAAATTTTAATGGGGAACATGATTCAACCTGTAGCACTCTTCTCTTCATTTTCTACATATACTGGGAAAGTTCTTTCATTTATATCTTTCAGGTGAGATGTTAGTTATTAACACCAGTGCTACATGGGATTACCTCTAGACTCAGACAATTTTAGAATAGCAAGTTGATACCAATATCATCATTACTGTGAAATTTATATGAACATTTTATTTACATACTAACTAGGTATTTTCAACTTAATCTCTCTTGATTTAAGAATACTAAGATATTTATAGAATTTGATAATCAGATTTTTAACTATTTCATTTTTGAAGTCTCTCTACACATTTATAAGCCATCATCATTCCCAAGCCCCTGTATATGTACATGTATATATGCATTCCAGTGTGAATCAAGTCAGAGATTCAAAGCAATTGGCTAATTTTTTATTACACTTTTTTGATGCATATATTCAGCTCATTGAGCCCACCATGACACTCAAAGGAAAGATTTGGGTACATTCTTCTCTGAGCCATCAGCAAAATCCAAAGCAAGCATTTTGCTGAATAAATTCCAAGAAGTATTAAGTAAAATGATGAGATACCACTTCTCTCTTAAATAAGACAAAACATTAAAAGACAAAAAAATTTAATCTTTTAGCAAAAAATAAAAGGGAAAGCAATTGTATACAATTTAAAAATCGAACAATTTCATGTATGTGTTATAGAAAATAATTTTGAAATATACCTGGAAAGAATGCACATTAATATTGATATTTCACTTCACACAATGTGAGCTTAACTTTTTAGTCTCCTATTGTTTATCTTAAACTGCCATCTAGTGAGCAGATAAAACTGTGAGAGGCTAATTTCTTCCAGGCATTGCAGTACTTGTAGAATTTCACAGAGAAACATACCTTTAAAAGGTTCTTGTATTATCTTGAAGATTAAAGACAAAAGTAGAATTCTGAATCCAAAATTTAAAAACCATAACTGAGAAAAATAACTTTTTTTAAAGGTTTTAGCCTTAGGACACAAGCACTCTCTAAAGAGAGAGAGAGAGAGAGAAAGAGACAATAAAAAGGAAAGTGACAAATTTCCCCCCAAGGGATCTGACCATGTTGCAATCCCTTCTCCATTCTCCGCCTGAGGTCTTTGGCACGCATGCACACACACCTGGCATGAATTTCAAGCCACCAGTCCTGGATCCTGGACTCAAACCATGGTTGATCATGTGGGAGTCCAGTCATGTAACCACTATGCCATCTACTGGCCCCCAAAATAACTTTAATTATTATTTAAATATTATTTTTTAGTTTAGCTTTCTTTACTTTGAATTCAATTTCAGTCAAAATATTTCACTTTTTCAACAGAGCTGCGACTTCTGTTTTGTAAAAGAGTGTTGATTTTGGTACTGCAGTAAAAGTAAAATTACATTTTTCAGATTACCTTGTTTCTAGAGTTTAGGATATGGTTGTATTTGGCTCATCTGAAGCACTTGCATAAGATTAGAAAGCAAAAGCATTTTGTTTCTCTTTAGCAGCATTAGCCAAGTTCCCCAGTATCAAGTTATCAGTTTCCTGGTTATCCAGAGACAGGTAGAGCTTGGGGTTTTCATTAGCTTGGTATGTGTTACCATAGACACATAGCGGTTTCAGAACCTACAGCAATTGTGGTGGCTTCCTGTCTGTGCAGTGTTCCCTATTGTAGTGTCATTGTGGTTCTGGAACTCTGAACTATAATGGCAGATTTCCAATTGGCAAGCTCCTTCATGACTGTAGAAGCCCTCTATTTATCTGTTCAATATAACCAAAAACGTCTCCACATCCTTGAAAATGCTATACTTATTTTTCTTTATGCTTTTGCCTTACTTTCTTTTTTTCTTTTTTTTAATTTTAATTTTTTTTATAATTTTTTTCCTTTTATATTTTTTTCATTTCATTTTCTTCCATACATTCAATCACATTATTATTTGTCTTACAAAATGGGCATTTAAACAGGTGAATATTTCTCCCTAGTACTTTTGATAAAACTACGAAATATCTTCAACAGATAATACCACACCTCTTTGTGCCATTAATGCTTCCATTGTGTTCTGCTTTATATACTGGGAAAGTTCTTTCATTTATATCTTTCAGGTGAGATGTTAGTTATTAACACCAGTGCTACATGGGATTACCTCTAGACTCAGACAATTTTAGAATAGCAAGTTGATACCAATATCATCATTACTGTGAAATTTATATGAACATTTTATTTACATACTAACTAGGTATTTTCAACTTAATCTCTCTTGATTTAAGAATACTAAGATATTTATAGAATTTGATAATCAGATTTTTAACTATTTCATTTTTGAAGTCTCTCTACACATTTATAAGCCATCATCATTCCCAAGCCCCTGTATATGTACATGTATATATGCATTCCAGTGTGAATCAAGTCAGAGATTCAAAGCAATTGGCTAATTTTTTATTACACTTTTTTGATGCATATATTCAGCTCATTGAGCCCACCATGACACTCAAAGGAAAGATTTGGGTACATTCTTCTCTGAGCCATCAGCAAAATCCAAAGCAAGCATTTTGCTGAATAAATTCCAAGAAGTATTAAGTAAAATGTTGAGATACCACTTCTCTCTTAAATAAGACAAAACATTAAAAGACAAAAAAATTTAATCTTTTAGCAAAAAATAAAAGGGAAAGCAATTGTATACCATTTAAAAATCGAACAATTTCATGTATGTGTTATAGAAAATAATTTTGAAATATACCTGGAAAGAATGCACATTAATATTGATATTTCACTTCACACAATGTGAGCTTAACTTTTTAGTCTCCTATTGTTTATCTTACACTGCCATCTAGTGAGCAGATAAAACTGTGAGAGGCTAATTTCTTCCAGGCATTGCAGTACTTGTAGAATTTCACAGAGAAACATACCTTTAAAAGGTTCTTGTATTATCTTGAAGATTAAAGACAAAAGTAGAATTCTGAATCCAAAATATAAAAACCATAACTGAGAAAAATAACTTTTTTTAAAGGTTTTAGCCTTAGGACACAAGCACTCTCTAAAGAGAGAGAGAGAGAGAGAAAGAGACAATAAAAAGGAAAGTGACACATTTCCCCCCAAGGGACAAATTTCCCCCCAAGGGATCTGACCATGTTGCAATCCCTTCTCCATTCTCCGCCTGAGGTCTTTGGCACGCATGCACACACACCTGGCATGAATTTCAAGCCACCAGTCCTGGATCCTGGACTCAAACCATGGTTGATCATGTGGGAGTCCAGTCATGTAACCACTATGCCATCTACTGGCCCCCAAAATAACTT
The DNA here is from genome assembly GCF_000334495.1 of Tupaia belangeri chinensis. Lineage (NCBI taxonomy): Eukaryota > Metazoa > Chordata > Mammalia > Scandentia > Tupaiidae > Tupaia > Tupaia belangeri. The sequence continues at coordinate 2,459,136 of NW_006208495.1, forward strand.
TAATTATTATTTAAATATTATTTTTTAGTTTAGCTTTCTTTACTTTGAATTCAATTTCAGTCAAAATATTTCACTTTTTCAACAGAGCTGCGACTTCTGTTTTGTAAAAGAGTGTTGATTTTGGTACTGCAGTAAAAGTAAAATTACATTTTTCAGATTACCTTGTTTCTAGAGTTTAGGATATGGTTGTATTTGGCTCATCTGAAGCACTTGCATAAGATTAGAAAACAAAAGCATTTTGTTTCTCTTTAGCAGCATTAGCCAAGTTCCCCAGTATCAAGTTATCAGTTTCCTGGTTATCCAGAGACAGGTAGAGCTTGGGGTTTTCATTAGCTTGGTATGTGTTACCATAGACACATAGCGGTTTCAGAACCTACAGCAATTGTGGTGGCTTCCTGTCTGTGCAGTGTTCCCTATTGTAGTGTCATTGTGGTTCTGGAACTCTGAACTATAATGGCAGATTTCCAATTGGCAAGCTCCTTCATGACTGTAGAAGCCCTCTATTTATCTGTTCAATATAACCAAAAACGTCTCCACATCCTTGAAAATGCTATACTTATTTTTCTTTATGCTTTTGCCTTACTTTCTTTTTTTCTTTTTTTTAATTTTAATTTTTTTTATAATTTTTTTCCTTTTATATTTTTTTCATTTCATTTTCTTCCATACATTCAATCACATTATTATTTGTCTTACAAAATGGGCATTTAAACAGGTGAATATTTCTCCCTAGTACTTTTGATAAAACTACGAAATATCTTCAACAGATAATACCACACCTCTTTGTGCCATTAATGCTTCCATTGTGTTCTGCTTTACTTTTTTGATTCCACTTTTTTTTTTTCAGTTAGTGCCTATTTCACTATACTCCCTATTATAGGTAAGATTTTAAAAATACACACATTTTCTGTGCTTCCTCACCTCCCTCCATACGCGTTCTCTACTTTTGTCTAATTTGGCTTATTCTCTGACTAATCCACCAATATTTCTTTCCTTAAAATCATCACTGATCTTTGTGTTGATGAATCTAATGTGTACTTTCCAGATTTCATACTAGAAACACATGGCCTAAAGATGAAGCCAAAGGCGTGACTGAAAAATCTTTTGTTAAGTTCTCAAAAAGATCTCAGGCAGGGTTTCAGAGTACATTTTATATTCATATAAATGACTCACTAAAGAATTTTATGATGTGCCTTTTAATCTTCATGGACACAGAGTTTCTAGTGAACTTAACAGTATGTCCTTTAGTTGTCTCAAAGGAAGTCCAAGTCCTATCACTGCAATATAAATTAATACTTGTCTCAGCATGCTAATTTTTCTATATCAGGATGCCTGAGACTGGGTATTTTATAAAGAACAAAAGTATATTTGGTTCATGGCTCTGATGGCTGGAAAATCCAAAAGCATGGTACCAGCATCGGCTCAACGCTGGTCTGGGCCATGTGTTTTTTCATTCCATGGTTGAAAAGTGGAAAGGTCATCAGGCGTGTGCCAAGAGAGAGAAAGATGCTGGCAGCAGGATTGCTTTCTAACAACTCACTCTAACACTAATTAGTAAGAATTCTGCCTTCTGGTGATGGCATTAATCTATTAATGAGACATCACCCTCTGTGTCTCCAGCACCTCCCCTTAGGTCACCTCCCAGCACTGCCATACTGAGTATCAACTTACAGCATAAATTTTAGTAAAGTTACTCAAACCATAGCAGCCCCCATTATTCACTCTCATGGCACCCTGGTTTCCTCTTCTGAGCACTCAACAAAATCTGTTAAGTATTTCCTTTAGGAATTGCTTAACATGTACAGGAGGAGTTTTATTCACTACGATTTACTTTAGAAATCTCAGTGCCTATCAATGAGCAGACATTCAGTAAATGTTTCTTAAAGTGGATGCTACTTTTGCTGCTTATATTATTCTTTCCCTTTAATTATTTTAATCAACGATAGTCATTCTCCTCCTCAATGATCTGTTCTCCTCTTTGGTCAATTAGTATTGTGACCAACTGCTAGTTTTATTTCAAAAATTCTATTTTCTCTTCATTTTGTACACAGTGTCCATCCTCTTTTGCAGATAAATGGAGCCATATGACTGAATGAAAGTTTATGGAATGTGAGCAAAAGTGACATAAACTACTTCTGATCCAAGGATTTTAGAAGCAGATGTGTGATTCCCATATGCTTTATCATTGTCTTTTCTTTTAGAATACTACTATAATGAGGAATGAGCAAATAATAAGACACAAGGGCCAACCTCATAGCCTACTGGTTAAGGACACTAGATCCCACATGGTCAACTGCAGTTTGAATCTCAGCCACAGGAGCTTGAAAAACATGCTGGCAGACATGTATACTTGCCCCCAAATCCCAACAGGATGGGGAAATGTAGAAGGGATTGCAGCATGACCACACCCTACTGGGGGGTGTTTTCTCTCTCTTTTTCTCTCACTCTCTAGTTAATGTACATGCCCTCAGATGATTAAAGACAAAATAAAACAAAATACAATGACCCTGGGTACCTGAAATTTACTCACCTGCCAACAACATCTGCCTTGAGAGGTTATATGAGCAACAATTATATTTTTGCTGCATTTGAACCATTAAACCTTTTCATTTATATGGGTTGCAAGTATGATAATAGAATCATATAACACCTTATATTGGTAACAGTATTATATGTTTATGTTTTGTTTCCTCAAATGGATTATTACTTTAATTTGATTAAACCTAGACCAAGGATATATAAATTATGGGTTTTTTGATGACAATAATTTAACCCAAACTTCTTTTATGTTATGTATGATGTTAAGCATGGCAGTAGGCAGGAAAAAAAAGATAGTAAAATAATACCCAATTAAAAACAAAAAAATTATACCATTATCTTTGCATCACATGGGACTCATGTATGTGTTACCTCACCATATTAATTACCAACTTAAATCGCTAAACCTAGCTGTTCCCTGAACTTAATTTATGGCATTGTCTCTCACATAACTTGATTTACTACATTCTTGATAATAACCTTTGTTTTGCTTCAAATTCTACCTAGTTTCAGACCCTTTGACTATGTTTAAAGTACTTTTCCTAGACCTTGCCCCCATAGACTTGATTATAGAATTTAGCTCTCCAAATCTGATCCCTAGAGCTTCTTAGGACATAACATGTAGAACTTTTGCTATGGCTCCTTTTTGTTTCAGTTCAGACATATATATATCTAGCTCTATTCCCTGGCAATCCACCATCGTACCTTCCCTTTTAGATAATGCTTCCAAGCTTACTTTTAACTCACTTCCAAATATCAGAGTGTAGAACAAGAAAGAAAATATAGTATAAATTCCATAGAAAAGACATACCTTTGGTAGCAATTTTAACTGACAACTTCTTAAAGAAGTTGGTCTCTTGGTGTCTCCTCTTTTAATAATACCAAATGTATATATGGATGAATTTAGAGTAAAAAAATACAAAGACTATTCAAGACAAATAATAAATGTATTTTGTTCAAGTGTATATTTGAGTATAGTTTTAAATGATGTGCTTCTAGGAGCAATGCTACATCAGGGTATAATAGCAAGCTTCTTATTCGTTAACTTGAACTGTGTGTGTGGTTTTCTTTTTTTTTTTTCCTGTGTCAATAGATTTATTTCTCAAGTTGTTTAAGAATTATAGCAATGTCTAAATTTAGAACACTGATAGTTTTCTTTATTTTTCTTCTCTCAAACGGAATACAGTCAAGCTTTTCTTTTTAATCCTTTAAATCTTGACCCTTTGTGTAAAACATACAATTATGAAAACATCTCTTAAAATAATTTTGGTTTGCTTTTTAATATTTTTTATAGTGAAAGTGACAGCAGAAATTATATTCCTATCCACCCAGAGGCAATTTAATAAGCATGTCACTATTTTTACTAATATCTTTCACTATGACTCAACCTTCAACATGAATCAAACCACAAAAAAGAACCTCTTATTGTTCCATTCCCTTGCATTTAAATCATCCTCATTTATTCATTTGTTCATTTGGCAAACCTTTATTGAATGGTTACTATATATTAGGCACTGTGCAGGTGTTATTTATATAGAAGTAAGAAAAATAAAAATTATTAAAATGCAATATGTATATATTAATAAATCTTTTAGAGAGAGATGTGAGAGTAAACATTAAAGAAGAGAGATATGAAATGAGGAAATATATACAATTTTATGGATGGAAGGTGGCTAAAGAAGACCTCACCGAGATTATAACTGAATAAAGCCTTGAAGGAAGTGAGCAGGTGAGTAAATATATGGATGCTATAGGTCACCAGGAAAAGAGATTTACAAAACTCTTCACTTAGGCATTTTCATATTTTTCTTTCAGAAAATTCATCTAAAGTTTAACTTTCAGTCTTCATTTGGAGACTTAAACCATTATTTTATGTCAAGCAAAAAGACTACACTAGTATTGTTCTCTCCAGAGTAGTGTTATATAATAGATTGTTAAAAATTTACAATTAATGTAAAGTATTTTCATTTACTTTCTTCATTAGAGCAGTTTTAGGTTTACAGCAAAATTTTTCAGACAGTATAAGAGTTTCATATACAATATATGCTCTGTCCCCAAATATACCTAATTTCCCAACTATGTACAATCTTCATGAGAGCTTCTATAACCTCCATCAGAGTTGAACATTCAACACAATGGATGGAGCTATATCATCCCGTCATTATTACCCAGAGTCTATAATCCATAGTCTACGTTAGGACTCACTTTTTTTTATCAGGGAGAGGGGTTCAGAGGGCATGTGTTCTGGCTAGAGAAAGAGAGAGAGAGAGAGAGAGCATGTTCTCACTCACACTCAATGGGGACTAATGCTGCAATCCTTTTTCCTTTGTCTTTCCAAATCACCAGGATTTTGAACATGCCCATGTGTCCAACATGATTTTGAAGCCACTGGGTTTGGGATCCAAATCATGGTCAGCCAAGAGGAATTCTCCTTATGTAAAGCACTTAACCACCACACTATAGGGCCATCCCAGACTCACTGTTGATGTTCATTCTGTGGGTTCTGACAAATGTATATTGATGTGCATCTATCATTGTAGTATCATACAAAGTAGTTTCATTGCCCTAAAAATTCTATGTGTTCTACTTATTCATTAATCCTTTCTCTTTAACCCCTACTAACACTAATCTTGGGTTGTTTAAAAAAATTTTAAGTTTATTTATATCTTTAATGAGATAGATAGAGACAGACACTTGTAACAAGGTCTTTACACCATGATCTAGCCCATCTCAGCCAGTCTAGGTCATGGGCATGTATGTGTGCCCGGCATTCATAGGGTGCTATTGATATGTGAATCCAAGACCTTCTCATGTAGGTCTAGTTTCACTACTGCATATAAATGTTATAGTCAAAGTCTTATAAAATGGGACCAGATGGTAGTGGTAAAACTACTGGACCCACATGTGAAAGTCCCATGGGTTCAGCATTTGGTTAAAGTGCCAAATTTCCACATGGTTGACTGTGGTTTGAGTCCTGGACCTGGTGGCTTACAACTCATGTGGGGCATGTGTGTATGCATGCCTACCCAAGATCCCAAGAGGAGAATGAAAGAGAAGGGACTGTGGTGTGACCATCGCTCCTGGACGGTGATTTCTTGCTTTCTGTCTCTCTGCCTCTCTGGGAAGCACATGTACCCTATAGCAAAAATCTCTAAAATAGATTTTAAAAAATAAGGAAAGATAAAGAAAGTCCCAGCTTGGTGTTCCAGAGCTTTCCTGTACATATCAGATACAAACACGAGTGCCCAAAATTCATACTGGCTGATGTTTGGGGTAGATCACAGAGTGAAGATCTGTAGGGAGTATCTGTCTCTCAATTTCTTTATCTCTCTTGTTCACGGAAAAAAAAACTAAATAAACTTTTAAAATATAGTTTCTCCATAGGGAAGGCCTTGTTAAGAACAAAATGCTCTGAGATCTGAAAATGGATTTTTCTTTCCTCTCCCTGCTGGAAGCATGAGGAGATTTCCTTCTGTATGCACTGTGAGGACCTGGCAGAGATTCTGGTGGTAAAGCTCAGAAAAGCATAGGAGCTTCCCTGTGTGGTTCCCTGGAGTTTCTAATTCTCAGCCTTGTCCAAGCTGAGCCTTTAGCAATCCATCAATTATAGTTCAAGTCTCCTATCCAGACATAATTCCCATGGAGGCTTCTGATGGTGGTTTTCTGCTCCAGTAAATTGTGGTATAAACTCTACATATTTGCCTGCCTGTCTCTTCAATTTTTGGTGCAGTAGTTTGTCCTGTGACCTTAGTAATCTGATGACTTTTAGAGGAGTTGTTTATTTTTTAGTTGATTCAGCTTTGTACTTTTAAGAAGTGATTTCTAAGTTTCTTAAATTCAGAACCAGAAACCTGAAGTCATTTAAAGCATTTTAAGTTGAAGTTTTGGGAAGTATAGCTGATATAAAAAACATTTTTTGTTAGTACCTTTCAGTGACATTTTATTTTTTATTTATTTGAGAGATTTTTGCTATAAGGAGCTTGCACTAGCCAAAGAGAGACAGAGACAGAAAGCAAAAAATCACCTCCCGGGGGATGGCCATGCTGAAATGCTTTCTTTTCCATTCTCTTCTAGGGATTCTCAGCACTTATGTACATGTGCCTAGCATGAGTTTTAAGCCACTGAGTCTGGGACTCGAACTGCTGTCGACTACATGTGAGTCCACCAACATAACCATTATGCCATCTACTGGTCCCTCAGTGACGTTTTAGAACATATAGTTGTACACAGTTGAAGTTCATGCTAATCAGATTAGAGAATATAAAAGCTAATAAATTGCCCACAAATCATATTGATAGTAAGAATAAGTCTGGCCTCTGGGTTTACTCATCACATGAATGTAATTTGTTTGTAATTATCTAATGAGGCTTTCGGTATAACTAATTTTTACTAATAAATTCTTTCACTGACATTTAAGGCCCAATTCTAGTGAGTAATACTAACTGAAATTAAAATTAAATTATTTTCCCTTTTCCTACTTTTAGTCATAATGTGTATATTACTGATTTTTATGATTGGTTTAAATTTGCAAAAGCTATTTTGAAAAAATATTGAAGCATCAAGCTTCCTCTAGCATTGCATTTGGTGATTATTCTTGAAACAAATCCTGGGAGACTGTGTTTCCACCCTACAGATAAAAATGTCACTATGATATGAGATAGCAGTGTGGAACCTTTTCCCCATAATGGTCTGTGTCACAACGAAAATGTTCAGGACATTGAGATATGCATTGACAAATCAAGAACAAAGAAGAACTCAGATAATTCAAATGTTATAAATAGAGATGAGCAGTTATATAATGAGATATTCTGATTTTATCATTTGCTTTTATTTGTCTCTCAGCAGGCTACAATTTATCTGGATTCTAGCTCTTTTTAAATTACTCTTAGAACATCCTTATAGGTGTTGATATTTTCTTTTTCAATCATACTCTCTTAGCTCTGTTGAGATATAAAAAGTAAAGATGAAAGAAAACTTTTAAAACTACAATTGAATCAAACATTGATATCATTAGGACCAGCAGTTAGCATAATGGCTATGTCGCTGGACTCCCACGTAGTTGATCACAGTTCACATCCCAGACCTGGTGGCTTAAAACTCACACCGGGTGCGTGTGCATGCATGCCCAAGATCCCGAGAGGAGAATGGAGGAGAAGGGATTGCGGTGTGACCATCCCCCCTTGGGGGTGATTTCTCGCTTTCTGTCTCTCATTCTCTCTCTGTCTGTCTGGCGAGCACACGCGTCCTATAGCAAAAACCTCTGAAAAAAAATTGATATCATTATGTTAATGATATTATGAGTTAATATTTGAACCCTGGAAAACTTTGTATGCTAAAATTTGAAACTACTTAGAAATAACTAGCCTTGTTCTCTGGTTTTCTGCAACTCTGCCTTTTAAAAATTTCAAAACAGACACAACATAAAACATAAAGATCATAAATATGCATGTATATGGCTTAGCCAGAACTACAGGCTAATGATGGAGGTTAAAGTGCATTTTAATTAGGGAAGAACTAAAAACTGAAAGATTCACAAAAAGAAACTTAGGCTATACATAGAATCAAGTAATATTTAAGCCATAATGAAAACTACTTTTATACACAAACCCTGAGCTAATATTTGTATGGCTATATTTCTGCCCAAGGGAAACTGTAAGCCCAGAACTTTCAGTCTTCACAAAAAGCAAAATCTCTGAGGAGTACTATTGATTTAAGAAAAGCAGTATAATTGAGGTTCTTAAGGTGGTGAACTACTGTGTTTAAGGAAGTGTGTCTAGCAAGTTCACTGCTGGGTACACGTCCAAAGTAAATGAAATCAATATGTCAAAGCGATATCTGATATTTATTGCAACATAATTCACAATAGCCAGGATATGACAACTTAAGTGTCTACCGATGTGTGGGATATAAAATAGTCAAACTTCTAGAAACAGAAAGTGGCCAGGACTGCAGGTGGTTACAAGAACCTGGAGGTGGGAAAGACAGGGTGATATTTGAAGAATACAACTTTTCAGTTATAAGATAAATAAATAATAACTACAGTTAATAAAAATGGATTGTGTAATGGAAATTTGCTAAGAGAGTGAGTGTGTCTTTAGTGTTCCAAAAAAGAAAAAAAATGGTAACATGGTGAGATGATCCATATGTTAACTTGATTGGTGGAATCATTTCAAAGGTAGACTTCTGTTAAAACTCCATGCTGGGGCCAGTCTTAGCCTAGTTTTGTTTGGTTTTGTTGTCCTCCCTCCCCACAGAGATTTCTGCCAGAGGCCACATGTGCTCACTAGAGATACAGAGAGACAGAAAGTGAGAAATCATTCCCCAGGGAATATGGCCACACCACAATGCCTTCTCTTCCACTCTCTTCTCAGCATTTTTGGCACGCATGCATATGCTTTCTGCATGGGTTGCAAGTTGCCAGGTTCATGATATAAACCATGATCAACCATGTGGAAGTTCAGTGCCTCAATCACTACGCCAACTGCTGTTCCCAAGCCTAGTGGTTAAAGGAGCTGGGTCCCGTGTGACTGATCACCTATTTAAGTCCCAGACCAAGCAGCTTGAAAAACAAACAGGGCACATCTTCATGCATGCCCAAAATCCAGAAAGGAAGAAATGACCATTTGCCATGGGGAATGCTCTCTCCCTTTCCCTCTCTCTATCTTTGTCTCTTTCTGGCAACCACACACACTTTCTGGAGTTTTTTGTTTGTTTGTTTGTTTGTTTGTTTGTTTGTTTTACATACTTTAAATATAAACAATTTTTAATTTAATTATACAATAATAAAGCTGGGGGAAAAAAGTGTTCTCATCTTGTGAGATTGAAACTATAAGTTAATGGCAAATATTTTTCCCCTAGAGTGTATGTGTGCTCAACCAGAGAAAAACAGAAAGATAGCAAGAGAAAGGAACAAAGCATTCCCCATTGAGACATGGTCATGCTGCAATCCCTTTTCTTTTATTTCTTCATCTTGTCAAGATTTGGAGAACATATGTCTGGCTTTTTTCAAGCTGCCATGGCCAGAATTTAAATTAAGCAGTAAGTTATGTTGCATTTGATTTCCTTAACCACTAGGATACGGAGTAGACCCCAGTGGCAAATTTTTAATTATATTTTACCATTACCACTATAATTATTAAGAGAAAAATAAGGAGCAACCAGGAGATCCTGCAATTCCAGGGATAGAAAGTAGTAGTTGCTGTCCAATGTGTACTGACACCATTCTGCCCCTCACCCAACCAGTACCAATAGGTAGGCTCAAGCAAACAGCTTGGCTTGAATTGATCAGCAGGGACCCCTGCTTTGCCTGCTGTAGAAGAGGAAGGGCTCTCCAGTGGTCTACCATTTCACATTCTACCTGTGAGATCAACCTCTCTCCACACTGGAAGAACTTAATTTTGGGTATACAAGAGCCAAACACCTGAAAATAGGAGACTCTGGAGGAATTCTTTCCCTGTATTTTCCTTAGCAGTAAAAGGAATGACTTTTCCCTCTGAATACATGAATGCTAAACTCCTTCTGTGGATTCCACACTCCCTCCCACAGCAGAGAAAGGAAATTGGCACAGAGCTTACACATATCATAGAGAAGTACAGGAGCGTAGAGCTATAGCAACATATTCCAAAGTAGTAGAAAGAAGTGAGTATACCACTAAATGACTAAAAATCAAAGCATAGCCCAAAGAAATAGGAGAAAATCAGAAAATACCTCCCCTTCAAAGGATCATCACTCCTCGACAACAATGGATAAAAGTCAAGAGATCACAGAAATGTCAGAAAAAGAATTCAGAATATTAATTGTAACAATACTAAGCAAAATGCAAGAGAAAACAGGGAATCAATTCAAGGAAATGATAACACCCTTCCATGACTTGAGGGAGGAACTCCACAAAGAGATAGACACACTGAAAAAAAAATTAAACTGATTTTTGTGGAGATAAAGAATGCAATGCAGGAAATCAAGACTTCCTTCAAAAGTATCAACAGCTGATTAGACCATGCAGAAGCAAGAATTTCTGATCTTGAAGACAAAACATCCAATTTAGTCCAAGTAACAGTATCTGGGAAATCTTAGATATCATTAAACAGCCAAATATCTGCATAGTAAGTATTCCAGAAGGTGAAGAGATTGGTAAAGATATAGAAAACATCTTTCATAATATTGGATTGTTGGGAATGT
>NW_006208495.1:2469867-2471616 GCF_000334495.1 Tupaia belangeri chinensis
AACCTAATGTATTTGCTGAAAACATTCCAAATTTGGAGAGGCATGTGGGCATCTAAATCCAGGAGAAGCAAAGGACACAAAATAGTTGTAACATAAGAAGATCCTCTCCAAGGAATATCATAGCCAAATTGATAAGAATCAAAGACAAAGACAAAATTTAAAAATGACGAGAGAAATACCAAGTTACTTACAAAGGTTATTTTGTTAAACCAACATTGGATATCTCAGTTGAAACAATGCAGGCAAGAAAAGAATGAGAAAACGTATTTAAAACTCTGAAAGGAAAGTAATTTCAGCCAAGAGTATTATATCCAGCAAAATTATCTTTCAGATGGGAAGGAGAAATAAAATCATCCCCAGATAAACAAATGCTGAAGGAATTTACCCAAACAAAACCAGCTCTTACAGAAATACTTAAGGGACTTAAATACTTACAAATAGCAGTAAGAGAACACACACAAAAAAACTAGTGAAAAGAAAAGGTAAGTCCACATATATTGATAATAACATTGAATGCCTGGATTATATGCAGATTCAACTATTTTACATAGAAGTCGATTTAAATACAAATCCATTAATTATTTGAAAAACATGTATCTCCACAGGTTTCACTTTATATATTTGTTACAGCCATTACTCATTGTAAAACACTAACTAGATAATAGAGGAAAAAGTTCAAACTATTGGGTTGTCAGAAAAATCATGTCATAATTTTCTATGCAAAAAAAAATGCCTCATGATTTTTCCAACCACTCAATATTACAACTTTAGAACGAATTCCAAAAAAGGCTAAACTCAAGAACATGTAAAGCATAAAAATTGCCAAATTACTGGCTTCACCATATCTTAACTTTTAAGCATCTCTTTACAATTTCGTTTTATCTTTGTTTTGAGGATTTATTTCTTTATGCACAGTAAAGTAGTACAGTGCTACAAGAAGTTACAGTGTGTGAGTTAAAATGTTCTTTTTCTATCTCTTCCTATTGAGCTATTCTTATATACAGTTTTACCTATCTCCAGCTGGACCAATCATTGATACCCATAGATTTTCTCAGATTATAAATTATTATATCCCACACTCCTCTATATGGAAATTACAAATTCTTCCTTCATTGGCTATGTTATGATTGTCTTTGTTAGTTTATGAGATTGCTTATTGCCTGGTTTTTAATCAATATAGAACTTTAAAACTGTATCCCACAGTGGGACCAGCAGATAGTGTAATGGTTATGTTGATGGAATCCTACATAGTCGACCACAGTTTGAGTCCTAGACCCAATGGCATGTGTGTATGTGCCCAAAACCCTGAGAGGAAACTGGAGGAGAAGGGATTGCAGGACGGCCATCTCCCCTGTGGGGTGAGTTCTCATTTTCTGTCTCTCTGTCTCACATGCACATGTGAGTGCATGTGCCCTGTAGAAAAAACCTCTCTTAAAAGACAGAGACAGAGAGAGAGAGAGAGAGAGAGAGCAGTATCTCACAGTAAAGGACGTCAAGACAATTCACTACAGACTTGCAGAATAACCATTGGAGCAGGTTTCAAATGCTGACAATATAAAATGTTAAATGTTGAATGGGGTGACTATGTTTATGTCCTTAGTTTATTTAATGCACACTGTATAAATGCTTTTTTAACATGATCGTTTATTTAAATTTATCATTATTTTCTTTAATTTGCCACAGGGCACATGCACTCACTAGAGAGAGACAGAGAGGGAGAGACAGAGAGAGAGAGAGAGAAAGTGAGAA
>NW_006208495.1:2471882-2479378 GCF_000334495.1 Tupaia belangeri chinensis
CCCGGTGTGAGTTTAAGCCACCAGGTCTGGGACTCGAACCGTGGTCGACCAGGTGGGAGTCCAGCGACATAGCCATTACGCTAACTGCTGGTTCCCTTGCATACATGCTTTTAAAGATCATTCTGTACTCTACAAAGATGTGTAATGGTTATGTCTAAACCATAAATTGTAATAAATATTTAAAAAGAAAAAGTATTTGCAGCCAATGTTTCCAAGAAGCTTATAAACCTATATGTAGTTTATAAAAATGCTATAAATATTAAAAGTAGCTGTGGTATTATGACTAGATAACCATAGTTTGGGTGTTCCCTGAAGAAAATAGGATCTAAATAAAGGAGTAGAATGGACTGATTTGAAATAAATGGAGAATACCATTTTACAGATTGATAGCCTAATTGGAAATCTTTAATGAAATATAAATATATCATATTAATAATGTCCATGGTATTAATGAGTAGTATTAAATATTACTAAAATTAAATAGCTATAATATTTTAAAAATGGAACTAGGCATTTGTTCTATTAGGAAACTTGATCACTGTGCCTAGTAATTAGGATATTGATGGATTAAGTAAGAATAATGACTTATGATAATGTAGCTGAATTGCCTACAGATAATATACAGACAAAAACACTTTGCAGATGCTTTTACAAAGATAGACAATACAGATAACAGTTCAGATCACAGTTTATGTGTTATATAATATGCTAAATGAAAATTAAATTGTATTAATTCTCTTACAAAATCCTAAATACTGTTCGTATTAGAGGGTGTGTATTTGCTTACATTTGTAACATAGCCAAACAGTTACTTTTGCCTGTCTAGTCTCACTTAAAACTACTGTGTAAACATATCGTATAATAGGGTGGCTATTAGTAATCATTTTATATTAATGCATTAAGATCAGCTCAGTTAAATATTTTAAAGTTGTTTATCTCTTAACAGGATACAAACTTTTTCATGAGAAAGTCAGGCATGCTCTTGGTAAGAGGAGTTATACAATTTGTATTTTATGTAAGAGTAGCTCTGTCATTATAAAAAAAAAGTTGAAGGACATGTTCAGGTTAAGTAAGAGAGGAAGAGTAAATAGATAACTCACAAATTTGAATGGTCAAAACCATTTTATTAAATCTAAGACATTGAGCATAATTCACATAAGAATTGGGCATATATTGTTTTGATATAAAATTATGCCGCTTAATGAAAGCAAGTCACAGATGACTGGAAGTCGCTGTTGAATGCTTCATCACACCTCATGCCATTCTAGGAAAAGGTGGTGACAATAAATACAGAGAAAAAAGTAAAGACCTTTCTACTCAATTTTACACATCATTTGCTATACTTACATCGATTCCTCCATTAAATGGACATTTTCCAATGTCACCAGACAGTATTTAGGAATCAAAGTTATTTTATAAGTCAATTGAATTTTTCAAATAAGCCATGGGTGAATTTTAGGGTGTAAATTGGTGCTATTTTAACCTAGTAATAAATGTTAGAGCTGTTATCATTTTGATTTTTGTTAAAGAAGCATAAAAGTATTTTTATATTTCTCTACCAGAAAAGCAGTCAAAAAGTGAAAACTTACTTTAAGAAAAGCAAGGTCTTCAAAGTAGTTGGTAGGGGCACTTTATAGATAGAAATATCAACAAATTTGTCTAGTTAGAATTCTAGAATTGGTACAAAAAGCAACATACTGATAATTGTTTTATGTTCTTAATGACTTCATTTTTGTTAAGTGAGTTGTCAATTTAAATTGCTTTTTGTACATATTGTTATAAATACTTATTAAAATATCTTTTCTATTCAAACTACCTAATATTGGATAAAAATAAAAGTTACTAATTTGAAAGCACTGAAACTGATATCAATAACATTAGTAGTTTGTAAATAGAGGTGAATGCTGTTTTTATTTTGCTTTCAGCATACATTAAGTGTTTTTTTTCTTTATTATAATTGCATATGTTCTGTTCACCTTTTAGTAATTATTTGTTCTCCGTATTAACATCCAGTCACTAAGTGTCTTTACATTCCAACCATCCATATCTTATGTCATTGAATGTTTTGACAATTTTTTATCAATGATATGTTTAAAAGAATTTGAATTTAAAGTCAATTTGTCATGAAAATGCTTAGCTACTATCTGCATTCCTGAAATTGCAACTTTTAAAGTATTTTTTATTATTTTAAAAGACGATCTTAGTTTAGGTTGTTGACGAGCTGGTTCTGAAAAGAATGATTGCAAAGAGTAATTTAGATTACAAATGAAATATCAAAGTGAATTAAAATAAATATTAGACATACAATGTTATCAATTTAAATATGGGCTATCAGTTACATGGTTTTATATAGTATGAACTATAGTGTTTTTTTTTTTTTTTTACCAAAATGTTAATGCATAAAACCTTTTTGTATTAAGAAATATTTTATTTAACTTTACTTATTATTATTATTTTCCAGTTTGATCAGAGAGAGTCAGAGAAAAAGAGTGAGGAAAAGTGAGAAAACAAGGGAACAGGTCCAGGACTTGAACCACAGTCGGCCATGTGGGAGTCCAGCACCTTTAACCACCACGCCACCTGCCGGCCCCAATGCATAATTTCAATAACCTATTTAATTGGCAAATAATACTTTTAGAAAAATTATTATACATGGCAACCATATCTCAAGCATATTTTAGGTATAAAGTATTCACAAAATATAAATACTCCAAACTCTCTGGGAAAATTTTAGGAAACAATGTGTTCTTTATGTATTTGTTTCTTAGTGACACTTTTTGAAAAGATTTGGGCTGTTAAAATATTTTAATGCCACAACTTATTTCTTTTTGTTCTTGCTCACCTTAGGAAAGGTATATTACTCTAGTTCTACCCAAGTTTTATTTATTCATTATACATGAGACAAAGATACAGAAAGACAGAGGGATAGGCAACCCCAACAGAGTCCTTATGCCATGATCCACTCATCACTTCAGCCAGCCTTTATCACAAGCACATGTGCATTCACACAGTATATTCAGGGAGGTCCCCAATGAGAACCCAGGATTTATTTCATGTAAATTCAGTCGCTACTGCACTACCACCTGGACCCTCTACCCAATGTTTAGCTGAATTGTATAATAGACTTAGCATTTAGTAGAACTTATTTCATCAAATGACTAGAGGAACCTATTATATCATTTTGTCAAGTGTCTTAAGAATTTATTAAGAAAGCAGATATCTTGCAGTCTATAAATTAATTAGAAATATCAAAAAAAGTTATGAAAGAAAACTGTGGGTTTTTTTTTTTTGGAGATTTTTGCTATTTGGCATGTACACTAGACAGAGAGAGAGAGAAAGAGAGAGAGAGAGAGATAAAAAGCAAGAAAACACTCTCTAGGGAGGATGGCCAGTCTGTAATCTTTTCTCCTTCATTCTCCTCTCAGGATCTTGGTCATGCACTCACGTGCAGTCCAGTGATGTAACCATTATGTCATCTGCTGGTCCCTGGAAGAAAACATTTAGGTTCTCTCTCAGAGAGACATGAGAGGGAATGTGAGAAATCGCCCCATAGGGAGGATGGCCATATCGCAGTTCCTTCTCCTCCATTATGCTCCTGGGATTTTGGTTATGCTCACATTTGTGGCCAGCATCCTTTTTAACCTGATAGATTCAGGGCTTGAATGAAGTTGATCATAAGACAGTTCAACATCCTGACCACCATGCCACCCGCTGACCCCATATACTCTACTTTGTTTTAGTGCCACATTTCTAATTTACATTTCATGGGTTTGTATAATATATGGAGATAAAAGTGTCTATTTTGGGATCAGCAGTTGGCTTAATGGCTATGTTGCTGGACTCCCGTGTAGTTGACCATAGTTCAAGTCCTGGACCCAATGGCTTAAATGCATGCTGGGCGCATGTGCGTAGCTGCCCAAGATCCTGAGAGGAAAATAGAGGAGAAGGGATTGCGGCATGGCCATCTTCCCTGAGGGGTGATTTCTCGCTTTCTGTCTCTCTGTCTTTCTGGTGAGCGCATGAGCCCTATAGCAAAAACCTCTTTTAAAAAGTGTCTATTTTAATTTCTAAAGAGGGTAAAATTATGTTTCCTATTTTCAAAGAGTAATTTTTTTAAAAAATTATTAAACTTATTTTTAAGTTTTTGAAAACCTCTGAATCTGATAGCTTGATTAAAAACATACTGTAGCAGAAGACGACTCAGTCCACCATGAGAACTGAAATCTAGCCATTTCAGAGATAAGGCAATGAAGATGTTCTGCTGAGAATTTACCCTGGTAGAGCCCCTGCAGAAAAACACAGTGCCAAAGAGTTTGCAGCCACATCCTCCTTTGCACCTCTGAACGCTCAGATAGATTTTCTAGAAATTAGAAAGAAATGAATAACCCATCAAATAACTAGAAATTACTACGGGGACACAAAAAATATGTCAAATCAAGAAAATGCCTCACCCTCAAGGGAAAAGAATAACTCCTTTTCATCCACAGACAGTACAATGGAACTCATGGAATTGCCTGATAAAGAATTTAGAGTATTTATAGTGACAAAACTAATAGAGATGGAAGAGAAGAGAGACAATGAACACCAGAAGAAAAAAAGCTGATGCGTTCTAGGACATGAGGAAGTTCTTGCAAGAGCTGAAAGAGGAAATGCACACCATAAAAAAGAATCAAATGGAACTGTTAGAGATGAAGGCTATAATACAGAAAGTCAAAATCTCCTTTGAAAGTATTAAGAGTAGACTAGGTCATACAGAAAATCGAATCTCAGGTGTAGAAGACAGGATCGCTGGACTAGTAAAATCTACCACAAAGACTGAAAAAATAGCCCCCCAGAATGAGAATAATATATGGGAAATACTAGATACCATCAAATGTCCAAACATCTGGATAATCGATATTACAGAGGTGAAGAGAATCATAAGGGCATTGACAATCTATTCCATGAAATCCTGGAAGAAAATTTTCCAAACCAAGAGAAGCATTTGAAGATCCAGATCCAAGAAATACAACGGACCTCAAATAGGATCAATCCAAGAATATCTTCTTCAAGACACATTATAGCCAGAATGACCAATACCACAGACAAAGACAAGATACTTAGACTGGCAAGAGAGAAATGTCAAGTTACCTACAAAGCCTATCCCACCAGGCTAACAGTGGACCTCTCATCAGAAACAATGCAAGCAAGGAAAGAATGGGAAAATATATTCAAAGTGTTGAGTGAAAAACAATTTCAACCAAGAATACTATATTCCAGCAATTTTATCCTTCATATGGGAAGAAAAGATGAGAACATTGTCAGATAAACAAAACCTGAAAGAATTTACCGACACCAGACCAGCTCTCCAAGAAGTTCTGAAGGAAGTGCTATCCCAGGAAAGCTGAACTCAGACAAACAGAAATAATTCTAAAACAGATAAGAAAATGGCCAGCTTAATGACAGGGATAAGTCCAGAGTTGAACGTTATCTTCCAGAATTTAAACGGAAAGATTGGACCACAATAGAAGATAAAGTATGTGAGTTTGAGAAAGTGAAATAGAATTGTATGACTTTTGACTAAAACATTACTGATCTATGCTTTGTTTTCCAGTGTTAAGGATTTTTGCCTTCTCTCGAGTTGTGGACAAGTCCATGTATCTACTATTCAAACAGAATCCTAACCTGCTTTTTATTTTCTAGATAGATTTTTGCTATAGGGTGCACATGCTCACTGGAGAGACAGAGAGACAGAAAGTGAGAAATCACCCTCCCGGGGGGAGATAGCCACGACTCAAGCTCTTCTCCTTCATTCTCCTCTCAGAATTCTGGCTGTGCATGCACGTGTACCAAACATGAGTTTTAAGTCATCAGATCCAGGACTCAAGCCATGATCAGTTGCGTGGTAGTCCCGTGACAACCATCATGCCATCTGCTGGTCCCTTAACTAAAGTACTTAAATTGCCAAATACATGAGTCATAAAATTATTTTACAAATTTTTGGAGTATAACTGACAGTTAAGTTTCTGTCCCTTTGATAATATACATTCAATCCTAAAAGCAAACATGAATTTATTAAAAAAATATTATGGTTGTCGGGGACCAGAAGATGGTGCAATGGTTATGTCACTGTACTTTCATGTAATCACTGTTCAAGTCCCAGACATGGTGGCTTAAACTGATGCCAAGCTCATGTGTATGTGTGCCCAAGACCCCAAAAATGGGGGAGAATGGAGGATAAGGGACTGCAATGTGGCCATCCAGTGTGTGGGGAGTGATTTCTCGCTTTCAGTTTCTCTCTCTCTCTCTTTCTGCCTTTCTGGAAAGAGCATGTGCCCTATACCAAAAATCTCTCTTAAAAAAAATGTGTGTGCTTACATAATTAACACAAATAAAACAATATGTGAGTGGTGGATATTGTAGATTAACCTGTCATTATCCCTCTCTGCTGCCTTGTAAGGTGCCTCTCTGTATTACAGAGGCTGGAAAACTAATGATATGAAGGAACATTAAAACATTTAGGGGAGAGCCCAGCAGATGGCATAGCGATTATGTCGCTGGACTCCAACATTGGCCAACTGTGGTTGGAGTCTTGGACCCAGTGGCTTGAAAATCATTTGCGTGCATGCCAAAGATCCTGCGAGGAGAATGGGGGAGAAGGGATTGTGCATGGCCAACTCTCCTGGGGACTGATTTCTCATTTTCCCTCTCACTGTTTCTGTCTCTGTCTCCCTCTCTGGTGAGTGCCTATGCCCGAAGGCAAAAATCTCTTTAAAAAGTTTGGAGGAAAATAAATTTAAAGTAGTAGTACATTTTGATGTAAACAATTTTGAAATCCATGTAAAGTATTTTTTTTAAAGTGTGTTTTTTCATGAACTTTGAAGATCCCCTCATATTTTCTGCACTCCCTACAGTAGACATATAATTTTATTCCTCCAATTATTGGGTTGTCGGGAAAATCATGATGCATTTTTGCATAGAAAACCAGAAAAAATATGTCTTGACTTTCCAGAAAACCTAGTAGATACACTTAAAGGAAATTTGATTTGAAAATGAGTTTAATGGTAGAAAAAATACAATTTTTTAATGAGGTTTTTGATTTGGGCATGCTTGCAAGGGAGAGAGAGAGAGACAGAGACAGAGACAGTGAAAGCAAAAGTGATAAATCATCTCCCGGGAGGATGGCCATGCCACAATCTCTTCTTTTTCATTCTACTCCTGGGATCTTGGGGATGCATGCACATGTGGCCAGTGTGATTTTCAAGCCTCCAGGTCGGGGAACTGAACCACAGTTGGCCATGTGGAAGTCCAGCAATGTAACCATGACACCAACATAAAATTTTTAAGGTGTCTATTTGGCTAGTGCAAACTGTAGAACAGGCAATATGAGTCCTTTGTCATCAGCTTTCTTATTTAGCAACAATGACTGTTTAAATGAGCTAACTTATATCTCTCTCTATTATGCAAAAAAAAAAAAAAAAAGAAAAGAAAAAGCTATAGGGAAGCTGTTGAAGGGT
>NW_006208495.1:2479400-2480205 GCF_000334495.1 Tupaia belangeri chinensis
ATATTATGCAAAAAAAAAAAAAAAAAGAAAAGAAAAGGCTATAGGTAAGCTGTTGAAGGGTGAAGTGGTCTAAGAAAGTCATCAAGGACACATACTCCTCTAGATCTCCCATTCTTATCAGGTAGATTCCACCTCAAGATTTAAGATGCTTACCCATGGCATCTGAATTCAGTCAGCAGCAATGAGTCGAGGGTAAAGCAAAGATATGATTCATTCCTTTAAAAAATTCTGGGACCAGCAGTTAGCATAATGGCTATGTTGCTGGACTCCCATATAGTCAACTGCAGTTCGAGTCCCGGACCTGGTGGCTTACTTAAACTCACGCCGGGTGCATGTGTGTGTGTGCTCAAGATCTCAAGAGGAGAATGGAGGAGAAGGGATTGTGGCATGGCCATCCCTTCTGGGGGGTGATTTCTCACTTCCTGTCTGTCTGCCCCTCTCTGTCTTTCTGGCAAGTGCACACACCCTATAGCAAAAACCTCTCCAAAAAAAAACCACTCTTAGTTTTTTTGGTTCACATAGCCACAAGGGAGGCTGGGAAATATGGTATTTAATTTGAGAAGCTGTGTGTCCAGTTATTTCTAAAGAAGAGAACAGATATTAGGGGACAATTTCCAATTACTGTTAACAATGACTTAGTTTTTTTGGTTCACATAGCCACAAGGGAGGCTGGGAAATATGGTATTTAATTTGAGAAGCTGTGTGTCCAGTTATTTCTAAAGAAGAGAACAGATATTAGGGGACAATTTCCAATTACTGTTAACAATGAGTCTTGTTAAATGAGAATAAACAACATTTGCCCTTA
>NW_006208495.1:2480449-2482521 GCF_000334495.1 Tupaia belangeri chinensis
CGCCCTATAGCAAAAACCTCTAAAAAACAAACAAACAAACAAACAAAAAAGAATATATTTAAACGAAAGTGATAACTTGCCTATAAGCAAAACTTTCAAAAACTGATTTTTACTTTTTACTTTCTTTTACTTTTAAAAAAGTAGTTAAGTGATCACTTAGTTTCGAAGAGCTTCTCAAGATTATGCGCTACTTTAAAATAGGTCCTTGAATCCAAAAGGGTTAGGAAACACAGAAGTAAAGAGTCTTGAGTAATTTCATGCAAGGTATCTGATTTAAGTTCCAATCCTTGACAACATACCAACTTTCTGTGTTACATTTGATAAGTAATTTAACTTTGGTAAGCCTCATTTTCTTTTTATATATTATAGAGACAATGAAATGACAAAATAATTGCAAATATCCATTTACATCCAAAAGGGTTAGGAAACACAGAAGTAAAGAGTCTTGAGTAATTTCATGCAAGGTATCTGATTTAAGTTCCAATCCTTGACAACATACCAACTTTCTGTGTTACATTTGATAAGTAATTTAACTTTGGTAAGCCTCATTTTCTTTTTATATATTATAGAGACAATGAAATGACAAAATAATTGCAAATATCCATTTACTTAGGTGATACATGTTAAATTACTTTCTACAGTATATAATTCATTATACAAATAAGGTTATGTCGTTATGAATATTTCTATTTAGGTAGCAAATAATATAAGATAGTAAAATTTAAATTTTAGAAATAACAATTAACGTTTTGTTATAAGTATATACCTTGCAAAAATTATATTTAGTATCCCTAGTTATTCTTGAGCTAGTTAAGAAAGTAAACTGATAATAACGCCAACTTTTTACTGGTTTATTTTATACATTTTGAAACTTTTCAGATCTATCACTTCAATAGATTCTCATAACAAATTTGTGAGGTCAATAGTAAATTATAAATAATACTACCCAAAGGTGTGAAAAAAGCAAGAACTGATGTTCAGAGATATTAGATAATTTGCCCAAGATCAGAAAGCTTAGCAAGGAAATTAGATCTGGAGCCTGGTACACATCACATTGTCTGTCCAAGCTTCTTCAACCCTAAGGTCATTTTCCTGGGATTACTGTCATTTTTGTTGCTAATCGGGTTTTTGATAACTAATCGGGATGTCTCATAATTCATTTATTTGGCCACAGCAGATCAACTACGTAAGTGAGATAAGAGACAATTCTTAGAATATTGTAGAAGTGAAAAAAAAATGCATTTGCTTCATTATTAGTGTCTTGGCTCTGAGATATTGGACTTTTATATTCAATAGTAGTACAATGTACGTCTAAGAATTGGCAAACTTTCTGTTAAAGGCCACTTAGTTAATATGTAATGTTTTGTGAGTCACTTAAAGGTTCTGTTACGTATTCTTCTTTGTTTTTCATTTATAATCCTTTAAGAAATATAAGATGGCATTCTGTTTCAACACACAAAATGACATCTGTTTATATTTTGAGAAAAATATAAAATAGCATTCTAGGACAAGCAGAGGTAATGTAATATGTTGATTTGCAAGCCTGTATCTTTCTAAAAGAGCTACTTCTCTTTTCACCTCTTATTAATAAATTCAGGAAAAAATTAACAGAATTAAAATGAAATGTCTATCAAAGTCTGCTATATTTGTAGGCTCTATAGCCTTAACAAACAGGCTGAGGAATGTTGGTTTGGGGGTAAATGGAATTTCATTCCTAATGGCTATAGGTTTCTTTTTGGAATTAAGAAAATGTTCTAAATTGTGATCGTAATTGCATAAATCTATTAAACAAGACCCAATGAATTGTACTTTAAATCTATAAATTGTATAGTATGTGAACTGTATTTCAATAAAGTAGTTATAAAAATAAAGAATCATATGTGTGGTAAGAAAACAAAGCTGGGAACCAGCAGTTAGCGTAATGGTTATGTCGCTGGACTCCCATGTACTCGACCACGGTTCACGTCCCGGACCCGGTGGCTTAATACTCATGCCAGGCGCATGTGCATGCGTGCCCAAGATCCCGAGAGGAGAATGGAGGAGAAGGGATTGCGGCGTGACCATCCCCTCTG
>NW_006208495.1:2482630-2483993 GCF_000334495.1 Tupaia belangeri chinensis
GTAAAAGAAAACAAAGCTGAAGGCTGAATTTGGCCCAAGGGCCAAATACAGTTTTTAAAAATTATTATTTTTAATTGATGCATAATAATAGTATATATTTATGGAGGTATAATGTGATTTTTTGATACATGAATACAATGGGCAATGATCAAATCAGGGAAATCAGCATATCACCTCAAACATTTATTATTGCTTTCTGTTGGGAATATTCAAAATCCTCTTATATTTGTTTTTAAATACACTATAAATTACTGTTAACTATATTGTGCTACTAAATTTTGTAACACAAGAAATTGTTCCTCTTATTTAACTATAATTTTGGATTTATTAACCAACATCTTCCTATATCCTCACTCCCCTCTATATTTCCCAGTGTTTAGTAGCCACTATTACACTCTAATTTTATAAGGTTGGGATTTTTTATCTTCCACATATGAGAAAGAGTATGTCATATTTCTCTTTCTGTGTCTGGTTATTTCACTTAACATAGTGTCTACCAGACTCATCTACATAGCCACATGGATTTATTAACCAACATCTTCCTATATCCTCACTCCCCTCTATATTTCCCAGTGTTTAGTAGCCACTATTACACTCTAATTTTATAAGGTTGGGATTTTTTATCTTCCACATATGAGAAAGAGTATGTCATATTTCTCTTTCTGTGTCTGGTTATTTCACTTAACATAGTGTCTACCAGACTCATCTACATAGCCACAAAGGTCAAGATTTCATTCTTTTAATGGCTATTATTTCCACTGTGTGCATGTACCACATTCTCTTTATCCATTCATCTGTTGATGGAAATATAGATTAATTCTATATCTTGGCTATTATGAATAATGCTGCAATGAACATAGAAATGCAGGTATTTCTTTGATATACCCATTTATTTTCCTTTGAATACCTACTCAGGAATGCTAGATCAGCTGGTAGTTCTATTTTTGGATTTTTGGGGCCATACTTTGCCAACACTTGAAGGATAGTAGTTCTCAAAATGGAGCTCCCTACCACTAGTATCAACTGAAGTGAGAACATGTTAGAAACATAAAATCACCAGCCAGTGGCATGGTGGTTAAAGTGGCTGGATTCCACATGGCTGACTTCACAGTTTGAGTCCTGAACCTGGTAGCTTGAAAATCATGACAGGCACATGTGCCTCTGTGCCCCAAATTGCAAGAGGAGAGTGGAGAAGGGATTCTGGCATGGCCATCCCTTGTGGGTGTGATTTTTAAGGTAGAAGACAGGGGCCCTAAGAATACATTAGGGTAGGGGACCAGCAGTTAGTGTAATGGCTATGTCGCTGGACTCCCATGTAGTCAACCGCAGTTCGCGTCCCGGACCCGGTGGCTTAAAAATCACT
>NW_006208495.1:2484261-2488671 GCF_000334495.1 Tupaia belangeri chinensis
AGCTTTTAACAGTGACTTAATTAACCTGAACATCATGACCAAAAACAAAGGCCTTTCTCCAGACTTCACCACATTCTAAGAAGGAAATAAGATAATGGATTTTATGGCTCAAAGTTTCTAGGCAAAGAATCTTCTGACCTTTTGCACACTTCAAAATTAGGTAGAATAATCAAACTCATCTAGCATGTGACCCTCACTGTGGGGGGAGGGGGGCAGATGCATGAACAAATCCCACCTAGAACAAGGCTGAACAAAGCCCTTCCTGATCAAGATAAAAAAATAAAAAATAAAAAAATAAAACCAAGAAAAAAGAAAAGAAAAGAAAGAAAAGACCCCACGCTAGCTCCTCCCTGCTTGGGAAGCTCTGCTCTGTTTTCCCTCACTCTCTTAATAAACTCCTCTTGTTATTCCCTTTCTGTGTCTGCATTTCTAATTCTTTGTGAACTGAGGACAAGAACCCATGTTCCACTGTAGATACAGGGCCTGATCCTCCCTGCACCCCAACATTTCTGTGTTATATTTTGGTGCATTGGCTACAAATCCATCTTGACTCCCATCCACATCAGAAAGGTAAGCATTGTGGACTCTATGGGTTTTCCTTTATTTTCAGATGATTCTCTCGTCCTTAGAATGCTTCTATTTTCCTGAAACTGGGGATCTGTCAACCAAGTAAGCCACGATGGTGGTTGCTGATCTAAAGACTCAGATATCAAGCTTGCTGAGAAGACCCTAGGCAACCCCTCAATGCTATTTATACTGGTGAGAATGTTGGTTCTCTGGTGACTTGTTTTCATTTCTGGGATCCAGACTGTAGCACAGAGAAGTGAAAGCTCTTGGAACAACTGATGAAGCCAAGGTCTATTCTCTGGTGCATTCTGAAGGTTCCAGAAGTAGAAGTTACCTCCAGTCTGCCCAACTGGGATGTCAGAATGGACCTCAGTCTTTCCTTCCTTCAGGTTTTTCCTACATCTGCAGGCAATGGAATGTTGCTGCTCAGACCTTCTCAGTCCCCAGGACTCATGACATATGAACATAGCATTTCCAGAAACTTTCCTGGATGTGCTGAAATGGGTCAAACTGCTCTTTGTCTTCTTTGTGGGTCTACAAGACCTAGAGCCTAGAGACTCCAACTGTCATGTGGGAAGGACAACATGTTCTGGAGCAACTAAAAGTGCTTTCACAGGGCCACTCTCTGGGGCACTAGAAGGCTCGAAGATTGTGGAGTTCTCCCTGACTTCCCAACTGGGTGTTAGAAGAGGTTCCTATGCTCTCTCATCCTCAAGCCCACAGAGTCCTTCTCCTCCATACAGGGATAATCGAAATGAGCAGGAGAACCTCTTTTTTCTATGGGCTCTAAAATATCTGCTTAATAACTTTCCTCTATCACTCTGATGTCGACTAACCAATTCTCAGAAAGAGCAAAATATACCTTTAGTAAAATAGTAGAGACTCCATCATCTTCAATAATGCTTATGATGTAAGTTAGACTGGTGTGATCATGAAAACTACATAATACTCCCCCTGCTAGATCAACTTTCCCCTTCAGTTAGAAAGTTGCTTATTGACCCTTTAGAGACATTTGCTTAACTTCCCTTTCTTTGGCCCCCAAATCACAGTGATGTATATCACCTATTAATTCTCACTGGATTGGGGTACATTCTTTTTTTTTCTTTTTTTCTTTTAGAGAGGTTTTTGCTATAGGTCGCGTGCACTCATGAGACAGAGAGACAGAGAGACAGAAAGCGAGAAATCACCCCCCAGGGGGGATGGCCATGCTGCAATCCCTTCTCCTCCGTTCTCCTCTTGGGATCTTGGGCACGCACGCACACACGCCCGGCGTGAGTTTAAGCCACTGGGTCTGGGACTCGAACCGTGGTCGACTACGTGGGAGTCCAGCGACATAGCCATTACACTAACTGCTGGTCCCTGGATTGGGGTACATTCTGATCAGGGTCAAAGTTAACAAGTCTTTCTTAATTTGCTCCTCAAATCAAATATAGATAGGTTGTACAGAGATTATAGAAAATCTGAATGTAAGGTTAATGGTACATGTGGCCACCAGAAGTATAAGATATCTGATTAACAGTTTGATGGCAAATATGGTCACAATAACAGTTCTTGCGCCAAACATGAAACTTAACCTGGCATCCTAGAGATCCTGTTCCCTCTTTCGCTGTGATCTATCTTAGAAAAATTACGGCCTTTTATGCTCAAGAGTTTCAATTCCATTTGCAGAATTTTTTCTTTCTTTTTTTTTTATTAGGTGGAAACTTCCATAGATCATACTTCTTTAGTCTCTTCAAAATGAGAGACACACTAAAATCTGAAGGAACTTACAAACTTTTTCTTTTCTTTCTTTCTTTCCTCTCTCAGATATCCTGGGATCAAGGAATGGAACCTCATCCTCAAGTCTTGTCCAATAACTAATTTTCTTATTTACTGTATTGCCTAGCCTCCAGAAATAACTATCAGGCCACCTCCCTTCCAGATGCACTGAGTCACACTCTCATGGCTCTCTGACCAATTAGAACAACTTCCTCTTGACACTTTCCAGCTACTCAATCTTGAGTTTACCTCAGATAATGCTTTTTCTTTATTTCAGCAGGTGGCAAAGGGAATATTTGAGGAAGGACGTAACTGGGATAGAATAATAGCCTCATTTAGTTTGGGAGCGTCCTTTTTCTTGGCTTTAATTGAATCCAATATTCTTCTTAGAACAGATGGAATAATAGATGGGAACATTTGCCCCAAACTGCACATTGGGTAGACACCCATGGAGGATTGGAACATTTGAATTATATTACAGGAGAATTCCCACAGCCCTTGGCAACCCCCAGGAAGCTAAGACTGCGTAGTTTGTTGATGAGCTCATCCATTCTGCAATACTTATCCTCTCAAAGAGAGCCAGAGTGACAGCCAGAGGCAAACATTGGCACTCTTATTCGGCTTCCGTTGCTTTCTTTGATTCTTCCTTCCCTCATTTCCTTCTGGACTGTTGGTATGGAATATTAGGGTCAGCGAGGTATTGCAGATAGGACTGATGACTGATTCACGCTATGGATGTCACCCACAAACCCCCTTCTGACACATGCAATGGAAAGGGCCAAAAGTCTCATTCACAGGTTCAGAGAATGGAGAAAATGAGGAGGCTTCTGTTCTCCCTCTTCTCACAGGAAGATAACTCTTCAACTATGGGAAAGAATTTGATATACCTGAAGAATGTTTGAAAACACTGGGGCTCTGGGGGTCAGCAGGTGGCATAGTGGTTAAGGAACTGGACACCATGTGGCCAACTGTGTTTTGAGTCCCAGATCCAGCAGTTTGAAATTCACACCAGGCACATATGTGTGTGTGCCCAAAATTCCAAGAGGAGAATGGAGAAGAAGGGACTGTGGCATGGTCATCCCCCTGGAGGGTGATTTCTCACTTTCTGTCACTCCAGCAAGCACATGTGCCCTATTACAAAAACCCTCTCCTTTCCTTTGTTGTAAGCTGACTCCCTCTCAGCCATACTCTCAAATACTTCAAATTGTTATGAAGGTTTTGCTCAGGTCTACCTCCTTGAGACACATCACTTGTTTATGTCTAAACATACTTTAGAAATTTCTTTCATAGTTTCTTTGAACTTGATATCAATGTTGCCATATAAATATGGTTAACGGAACTGGAAAGAGTTCATCTTAGAATGATGTTAAATCCCAGATTTAAGAGAGGTCCCAATACTGTCAGAGCTCTAAGCTTAGTGCATGTGGTTCAAATGATTTATTTTGCTGGTTCTTGGAGAGAGACAAAAGCCAAGCAGGGGGACAACTGCCAGGTGCAGGTAACCCCAATAATCCTGGCAGCAGCCTCTTGGCTCTTAAATTTAATTCTGGGAGGTAATTCACAGAGGTACCAAGTCCACATGGAAGGAAGGGACACCTCCCCGGATCTGCATGGGAAACACATTCCCAGTACTTCAAGAGGATTGAAGGAGATGTCTTCCAAGTACTTTTTTTTTTTTTAACTTCTAAATGGGAAACTGCCCATCACCCACCAGCACCACTTTACAATACATCCTGACACACTCGGACTCCTCTGATCTTTAGTCTCTAAAGAAAAAGCCCCTTATCTTCTTTTGTACTCAAGCTTGGCCTCAATACAAATTGGTAGATGAGAAAAATACTTGGCCCCAAAGGGAGATATTAATTATAATACAATTCAGGAGTTAAATCTCTTTGTAAATGCCTGGAAAAAATGAATGAAAAATTCAAACACAGTGTTTTCCACTCTTCTCCACTGACCAAGCCTCTCAGGTTCCTTAGGCTGAAATAAGGTAAGATTTAAAGATTCTCAGCCTGCTAGCTTCTTTTTTTTTTCTTTTTTTTTTTTTTTGGAGGAATTTTTGCTATGGGGCCTATGCCCTTCCCA
>NW_006208495.1:2488718-2489652 GCF_000334495.1 Tupaia belangeri chinensis
CCCGGGGGGATGGTCACGCCGCAATCCCTTCTCCTCCATTCTCCTCTCGGGATCTTGGGCACGCACGCACACATGCCCGGCGTGAGTTTTAAGCCACTGGGTCTGGGACGCAAACCACCGTGGACCATGTGGGAGTCCAGTGACATAGCCATTACGCTAACTGCTGGTTCCCAGCCTGCTCGCTTCTTGAAGACCAGCACTCCAATTCTTCCTCTATAACATAAGCCCTTTTTCTCTAACTGAGCTTAGCCAGGTTAAAACTGACTTGGAAAGATTTTTTCTGACAAACCCAATAAATATTGGGTCATTGAGAAAGTCATGACACATTTTTCTATGCAAAAAACGTGTCATGACTTTCCTGGAAACCTAATATATAGCTGGGTTTCAACACATTTCTTTGGCTTTTGAGCACATACTAAGCAAGAGTAATTCAATCCTGGAATTATAGGGTTAAAATGTGAAGCATTCTCAGCTCTGCAGGATTTCCTTTGTTTGTTAAGGGTATTCCAGTTTACTTAAAAACTCTATTTGCCTTCTAGAAGAGCCTGAGATAAGAGATAAGCATTTAAGGGTTAACCTCTATAACTTCTTTAAAAAGAATAAAAAAAATATAGTATAAAGTAAAAGAAAATAAAGTATAAAGGACTTTTCAGGAGACTATGAGATCTTTTGTTTGCATGTGTATATGTATATATATCCATACATGTTATTATGTATTATATTTTGTGTGTCTATATGATAAAAGGCCTTAAGGACTTGCATTCAATTTAGTCATTTTTTTTTTCTTTTTTTGGAGAGGTTTTTGCTATAGGGCGCGTGCGCTCGCCAGACAGACAGAGAGAGACATAGAGACAGAAAGCGAGAAATCACCCCCCAGGGGGGATGGTCACGCCGCAATCCCTTCTCCTCCATTCTCCTCTCGGGATCTTGGGCA
>NW_006208495.1:2491808-2492718 GCF_000334495.1 Tupaia belangeri chinensis
ACAGAAAGCAAGAAATCACCCCCCGGGGGGATGGTCACGCCGCAATCCCTTCTCCTCCATTCTCCTCTCGGGATCTTGGGCACGCACGCACACATGCCCGGCGTGAGTTTTAAGCCACTGGGTCTGGGACGCAAACCACCGTGGACCATGTGGGAGTCCAGTGACATAGCCATTACGCTAACTGCTGGTTCCCAGCCTGCTCGCTTCTTGAAGACCAGCACTCCAATTCTTCCTCTATAACATAAGCCCTTTTTCTCTAACTGAGCTTAGCCAGGTTAAAACTGACTTGGAAAGATTTTTTCTGACAAACCCAATAAATATTGGGTCATTGAGAAAGTCATGACACATTTTTCTATGCAAAAAACGTGTCATGACTTTCCTGGAAACCTAATATATAGCTGGGTTTCAACACATTTCTTTGGCTTTTGAGCACATACTAAGCAAGAGTAATTCAATCCTGGAATTATAGGGTTAAAATGTGAAGCATTCTCTGCTCTGCAGGATTTCCTTTGTTTGTTAAGGGTATTCCAGTTTACTTAAAAACTCTATTTGCCTTCTAGAAGAACCTGAGATAAGAGATAAGCATTTAAAGGTTAACCTCTATAACTTCTTTAAAAAGAATAAAAAAAATATAGTATAAAGTAAAAGAAAATAAAGTATAAAGGACTTTTCAGGAGACTATGAGATCTTTTGTTTGCATGTGTATATGTATATATATCCATACATGTTATTATGTATTATATTTTGTGTGTCTATATGATAAAAGGCCTTAAGGACTTGCATTCAATTTAGTCATTTTTTTTTTCTTTTTTTGGAGAGGTTTTTGCTATAGGGCGCGTGCGCTCGCCAGACAGACAGAGAGAGACATAGAGACAGAAAGCGAGAAATCACCCCCCAGGGGGGCTGGTCA
>NW_006208495.1:2492816-2493428 GCF_000334495.1 Tupaia belangeri chinensis
GGTCGACTACGTGAAAGTCCAGCGACATAGCCAGTACGCTAACAGCTGGTTCCCAATTTAGTCTTTTTTTTTTAAAAAGAGCACTCTTACAAAGTAATTTAAATGCTTTTCAAGTTCACATGACTTAAGTAAATAAGCCAGCTTTAAATATGATGAACGAAAAAGAGGTTATTAAATGAAGATCTTCATGGTTTCCATGATCTTCATGGTTGTCCAGGGTTCTTAGTGCTCAAACAATTTCATATTTTTCTTGATAGTTTGTTTTAATGAAACAACCGGTATTCACATGTTATGTGTTGTATGTTGCATGGTGAATATCTAACAGGGAAATGGATTCATGACTAGCTTTTCCTAATATCTTGGTTTTCACAGATAATCATGTCATAATGATTAAAGAAAGAAGTACTTGTATATGGGATAATTATGAGAAAATTTTCAAATAATTTGTGATCTTAAGAGTTGTGCTTACTTGGGAACCAGCAGTTAGCGTAATGGCTATGTCGCTGGACTCCCACATAGTCGACCGCGGTTCGTGTCCCGGACCCGGTGGCTTAAAACTCACGCCGGGCGCGTGTGCGTGCGTGCCCAAGATCCCGAGAGGAGAATGGAGGA
>NW_006208495.1:2493627-2494821 GCF_000334495.1 Tupaia belangeri chinensis
AGATTTTATAGGAATGAAAGATATTGGATCGGTCTATTAATAAGATTGTTCTGTTCTATACTAGCAAATTTGTTAAGTGTTTTTTGTTCTTCTTGTGTGTGCTCTTAAGCTGCTGGTATATGCTAAAAGTTGGGTTGCTAAAAATGTCGAATTCTGGTTAATATGGGTATGTGTAATTCTACAGACAAGGTTACAGGCTTAATGACTCTTGCAGGAGATATCAGATTTCCTAGGGTAAGAAGGAAAAAAAAAAAAAACTGATAAACTTAGAAAACCTATTCAAAGGCCTTTTTATGAAACTCACCTACTCTCCAGGTTAGAGTACTCCGGTCTCTGCTTGACACGCTTGCTTAGCATGCAGCAATTTAGACTGGCCAGCCATCTCCCCATAAAGTAGAAATTCAGACAACCCTATCATGAGGATCTCAGAAATGGAATTGGATGGGCCTCAATATGGACACAGAGGCTAAGGAACTCCTGTCTGGGAATCTGGTAGGACAAGAGTCAAGGCACAGGGTGGGATGGGTTAAGGCCAGAGCTCCTGGCTATCTTTTCTCTTCCTGCCTTCCTGCACTCCCTCTGTATTCTCTTTAATTAAATTTCCTCCTTGGTACTACCCTTGGCTACAGTTTCAGAAACTGGTACAAATCTATGTCCTGACCCCAAATACAAATGAGATGATCAGGAGACTTAGCCATAAAAATTAAAGCTTAAATTATGACTACGTTCTCCCTCCAGAGCTTTTGAATAGTCAAATAATCAGATGCTTTGCAAAACCTAGGAAGTGACCTCTGCCCTCCTGGCAATATTCAGCTACTCCTTACATGAGGTAAAAAACCAACAGGATTTATTGGAGTTTAGGTTCTCTCTTTAGTGCAGGATCTCTCCTAGATCCAAGCAAATCTAGAAAAATCCTCAGATGATTCAGAGAAATGCTATAATAAATTGGCAATTTACATTAACATTAACTTTAACTTAAAAAGCACCTGAGAGTTATTCATGTTCATTGTGACAGCTGAAAACTTTCCCAAAGGACAGGAACTGGAAAAGTTCAGATCACACCCCTTTGCCTCAGAAGAGACTAAATGTTCCCAATGTGTGAACCCTGGGCAGGGATAATGCTCATGACTGGCACCCTTATGTTCCCTACTGGGGCATTATCCCCAGCATGGAAGAATTGGTCAATAGAGACAG
>NW_006208495.1:2494838-2498395 GCF_000334495.1 Tupaia belangeri chinensis
AGATACGAAGGGAGTCTGGGACTTATGAGTCTTTGATGACCTCTTCAGTTGAGCACTTATGGGGTCCAAGACCCCAATGATGCCCCTTGAACATCTGAAAATCTCACAGGACAAGCCTCATCATTCTTAGAGTGACAAATCTATCTAAGTCAGAGGTCAAGGTTATTTCTAAAAGTATACTCATAAGAAAAACAAGGAAAAATAATAGTAAACAGGAAAAGGTGACATAAAAAGGTTACAGCTGTGAAGTATATTTTTGATGAAAAAAGGTTAAAATTAAAGGTTTTAATATAGAAACAATTTTGTGTGCTAAAGTTTTTGTCTTCAGTGAAAATTGCTAAAGTAAAGGGGAAAAGGGGACAAAACTGAATGTCTAAACCATGTTGTTGATGATTTGAGTTATGTCAGAGGAGTCTAAGAGTTACAAAATAGTTGATAAAAGGCTTTATTGATAAGTGTTCTAAAGCTTATTGTACTGGGAACCAGCAGTTAGCGTAATGGCTATATCGCTGGACTCCCACGTAGTCGACTGCGGTTCGCATCCCGGACCCGGTGGCTTAAAACTCACGCCGGGCACGTGTGCGTGCGTGCCCAAGATCCTGAGAGGAGAATGAAGGAGAAGGGATTGCAGTGTGGCCATCCCCCCTGGGGGGTGATTTCTCGCTTTCTGTCTCTATGTCTCTCTCTGTCTGGCTGGCGAGTGCACGCGCCCTATAGCAAAAACCTCTCAAAAAAAAAAAAAAAGGATGTTTAAAACTTATTGTACTGATATATGCTGTAAGTCACAATTCTACCTGTTTAAGTGTATGCAATAGAAATAGCTAAATGTCTTTATCTATTGCATCGTTATTATAATGAATTGGTCTTTTCATTTAGAATCCATCAAACTACAAATGATGGCAGGGAGAAAGTTTCTAGTGAATACCCCTCATAACTTCTGCCATCCATCAATACCCCATTTCAACAGGGAGAAGCCAGAATGGTCTTTGACCCTTATTCCTCCTAACAGCAATTAGGGATTCTTCTGCAAAGGGGGAAGTGAGGTAGGCGACAGAGTCCGTAAGAATATAGCTAGGGTAGAGGCCCAAAATGGAATCACAAAATGGCTAAATGGCTATATTTTAAGATGGAGACATAACAGCTCGGTGGTCACTGACTGCTTATTCACAAAAAATAGCTTGTTTCAGTGACTTGATGATTAACCTAAGCAACATGACCTAAAAATAAAGGCGTTTTCCAGGCCCTATCACATTCTAACAAGGAAATAATATAATGTTTTGTTATGGTCCAAAGCCTCTAGACAAAGAATCTCCTGACCATTGTGCCCACTTAAAAATTGAGAAAAATAACCAGACCAATCCAGCATGTGACCCTCATACATGCACCAAGCCTCATCTAGAACCAAGCCCTTCCTAATGAAGATAAAAAATCCCACCCCAACTCCTCTTGGGCAACCTATTTTCCAGGACCTGCTCCCTCCTTGGGAGCTCTGTTATTCCTTTCCTCTCTTAATCAACTCCTCTTGCTATCTCTTCTCTGTGTCTGCATCTCTAAATCTTTATGAGCTGTAGACAAGAACTTGTGTCCCAATGGAGGTGTTGGACCTAATCAGTCCTGTAACTTCACATCCCTGTATCAATTTCTCATTTCTCTTTCTCTCTCTCTCTCGAGAGTGAATGAACCTCATAGCGATACCAAACCAAAACAAAAAGGTAAAATCTCAGGCCCTGCTTTAGTTCCACTAAATCAGAATCTCCAGAGGTAGACCTGTATTTAACTAGG
This sequence comes from Tupaia belangeri chinensis, assembly GCF_000334495.1. NCBI lineage: Eukaryota > Metazoa > Chordata > Mammalia > Scandentia > Tupaiidae > Tupaia > Tupaia belangeri. The sequence goes on from NW_006208495.1 coordinate 2,496,621, forward strand.
CCTCCAGATGATTATGATGCTCCTGAATGTTTCATCATAGATGATAGAGATTCAATATTAAAACAAGAAGATTAGTCACGGAGGAGAATATGGTTTCCAATGAGAAAACTTGAGAACTCCATTGGATACAAAAAGAGAGAATGAGACAGAGAGACACTGAGAGAGAAAAACAAAGTTCTTGTCCTTGACAAGTTCCACAGGTGGATAAAACAAAAGTTTAACATGAGGAAGTACATAATATATTGTTAAATCATGAACGGGGGACCAGCAGTTGCATAATGGCTACGTCGCTGAACTCCCATGTAGTTGACCACGGTTCGTGTCCCAGACCCAGTGGCTTAAACTCACGCCAGGTGCGTGTGCATGTGTGCCCAAGATCCCGAGAGGAGAATGGAGGAGAAGGGATTGCGGCATGCCCATCCCCTCAGGAGGTGATTTCTCGCTTTCTGTCTCTCTGTCTTTCTGGCGAGCGCACGTGCCCTGTAGCAAAAAACTCTCAAAAAAAAAAAAAATCATGAATGGGTTCTCAGTAAAATAAATCCCACCAGAATGGGTCTCATAGCTAAAGTCAGGTATCTTGAAGGACAAATGAGGTTTAGAAAAGCAGAGATGATGCAATATGTTAATTTTAAAATCTACATTACCTTTCTAAAAAAGGTACGCCTTTTTTTCTCTTTTTGTTAATAAATTCAGAGAAAAATCAGTAAAATTTGAATTAAATAATGTCTAACAAAGTGTGCTGTAATATTTTCCATTTATTCTAAGCAGATATATAATATGTTTGTAAATGAAACTGACATGGAAGGGCTAAATTAATAACCTCCATAAGGTTTTCCTCTGAAACTGTCTGTATCAGAGTTAAAAATTACAATCTTTTTCTTGACTTCTGTGTGACTGTATGTACAGATGCATATATGCATGTGTGTGCATTTATGTACATACTCTATGCCTTTCTGTTCTCTTATTAATTCACATTCTGACCAGTCTAGACTTTAATCTGGCCAGTGTCATATTTCTTATCTCTCTTGTCTTATGCATACACCTGTTCTCCCAAGTTATTCTGATCCTTGGCTTGCCCATTTCCTATTTTCCTCTTTTTATCCTTCACCTCATCTCCTGTTCCAGAAGACTTTTGTCACTACTGTAGGTCGACATTATATCTTAACCCAAGTCCCATTTTTCACATTCTTGACCGATCACTAATTGAAATTTTCAGTACTCTTTGTGACCCCAAATGCCAGAGGTGCTTAGAAAGGGATCCTTTGGTTTCTATCAATGTAATTCTTTTTTTTTCTTTTTTTTAAAGAATTATTTTATTTAACTTCATCCATTTATTTATTTATTTTTAATTTTAATTTGACCAGAGAGGGATAGAGAGAAGAGAGAGAAAGTGAGAAAGTGAGAAAGCAAGAAAGCAAGCCACCAAATCCAGGATTCGAACCACAGTAGGCCATGTGGGAGTCCATTGCCCTTAACCACCATGCCACCTGCTGGCCCCATCAATGTAATTCTTAATTACTTTAAACATGCAATATTTTAATTTTTAATTTCATAAATCTTATATTTAACTACTAGAGATAATTTTCTTCTCTTGTACCTTTGAGCATTGTATAAATAATAACTCTTCTGGGATGAATTAACCACTAAAATTTCTGCTCTATGGAAAATCCCTTGAAAAGGAACAAATTCATGATTGAATTCAGTTATTTATTCATTTATGTATTTATTGTACTTTTTGTTATAGAAAACATGAGCTCTACAGAGAGAGAGAGACA
>NW_006208495.1:2498459-2500095 GCF_000334495.1 Tupaia belangeri chinensis
TACTTGGGGCGTGCACATGTCCCGGGTGCTTTTTCAAAGCCACTAGGTCTGGAACTTGAACCTATAGTCAACCATGTGGGATCCAGCCACCCTAACAATCACACCACCTGAGTGGTCCGAGAATTTAGTTATTTTTTTAAACAATTTCTGAGGTTGGGGCCGGCAGGTGGCTTGATGGTTAAGGGTGCTGGACTCCCACATGACCAACGGTGGTTCAAGTCCCGGACCAGGTGCGTGTGCATGTGTGCCCAAGATCCCGAGAGGAGAATGGAGGAGAAGGGATTGCGGCATGCCCATCCCCTCAGGAGGTGATTTCTCGCTTTCTGTCTCTCTGTCTTTCTGGCGAGCGCACGTGCCCTGTAGCAAAAAACTCTCAAAAAAAAAAAAAATCATGAATGGGTTCAGAGTAAAATAAATCCCACCAGAATGGGTCTCATAGCTAAAGTCAGGTATCTTGAAGGACAAATGAGGTTTAGAAAAGCAGAGATGATGCAATATGTTAATTTTAAAACCTACATTACCTTTCTAAAAAAGGTACGCCTTTTTTTCTCTTTTTGTTAATAAATTCAGAGAAAAATCAGTAAAATTTGAATTAAATAATGTCTAACAAAGTGTGCTGTAATATTTTCCATTTATTCTAAGCAGATATATAATATGTTTGTAAATGAAACTGACATGGAAGGGCTAAATTAATAACCTCCATAAGGTTTTCCTCTGAAACTGTCTGTATCAGAGTTAAAAATTACAATCTTTAGCTTGACTTCTGTGTGACTGTGTGTACAGATGCATATATGCATGTGTGTGCATTTATGTACATACTCTATGCCTTTCTGTTCTCTTATTAATTCACATTCTGACCAGTCTAGACTTTAATCTGGCCAGTCTCATATTTCTTATCTCTCTTGTCTTATGCATACACCTGTTCTCCCAAGTTATTCTGATCCTTGGCTTGCCCATTTCCTATTTTCCTCTTTTTATCCTTCACCTCATCTCCTGTTCCAGAAGACTTTTGTCACTACTGTAGGTCGACATTATATCTTAACCCAAGTCCCATTTTTCACATTCTTGACCGATCACCAATTGAAATTTTCAGTACTCTTTGTGACCCCAAATGCCAGAGGTGCTTAGAAAGGGATCCTTTGGTTTTTATCAATGTAATTCTTTTTTTTTCTTTTTTTTAAAGAATTATTTTATTTAACTTCATCCATTTATTTATTTATTTTTAATTTTAATTTGACCAGAGAGGGATAGAGAGAAGAGAGAGAAAGTGAGAAAGTGAGAAAGCAAGAAAGCAAGCCACCAAATCCAGGATTCGAACCACAGTAGGCCATGTGGGAGTCCATTGCCCTTAACCACCATGCCACCTGCTGGCCCCATCAATGTAATTCTTAATTACTTTAAACATGCAATATTTTAATTTTTAATTTCATAAATCTTATATTTAACTACTAGAGATAATTTTCTTCTCTTGTACCTTTGAGCATTGTATAAATAATAACTCTTCTGGGATGAATTAACCACTAAAATTTCTGCTCTATGGAAAATCCCTTGAAAAGGAACAAATTCATGATTGAATTCAGTTATTTATTCATTTATGTATTTATTGTACTTTTTGTTATAGAAAACATGAGCTCTA
>NW_006208495.1:2500160-2512371 GCF_000334495.1 Tupaia belangeri chinensis
AAGTTAGCCATTTCCCTTTTTTTGTTTTTTTTTTTTTTTTTTTGCTTTGATTTGTGTTTTGAATACATCTTCGTAGGGATCTTAATAATCACGTAGCAGCCTGAGATCAGTACAATTTGGTATCCTCTCCCTCTAGCCTGTTAAATCATCAAACAGAGAGCATAAATAGCTAATTGTGGGGCTGGCAGGTGGCTTGATGGTTAAGGGTGCTGGACTCCCACATGACCAACGGTGGTTCAAGTCCCGGACCTGGTGGCTTGCTTTCTCACTTTCTCTCTCTCACTCACTCTGTTCTTCTCTGGTAAAATTTAAATAAATAAATAAATAAAGTTAAATGAAATAACTAAAGAAAAAATTTCAAAGCATAATTATATACAAAAAACTGCACATGTTCTATGTGTGTATAATTTTATGTGATTAGACATATGCTTACATCCATGATACTATCAACACAATCAAGATAATAAGCATCCATCAATTCCAAAAGTTTGTTTCCCTTTTTGTTGTTGTAATAATATTTAACACAAGATCTACACTCTTAACAAATAGAAAAAATTTCAAAGCATAATTATATACAAAAAACTGCACATGTTCTATGTGTGTATAATTTTATGTGATTAGACATATGCTTACATCCATGATACTATCAACACAATCAAGATAATAAGCATCCATCAATTCCAAAAGTTTGTTTCCCTTTTTGTTGTTGTAATAATATTTAACACAAGATCTACACTCTTAACAAATTGATTCTGTATTGTTAACTATAGGCACTATATTATACACCAGATCTCCAATACTTAATTCATTTTGAATAACTAAAACTTTATACACATTTAGCAACAACTCCCCATTTCTTTCTTTCATAATCCCTGGCAACCACATGGTCTTATTCTGTTTCTGTGAGTTTAACTATGTTAGATACTTCATGTAAGTGTTTTTCCTGTGACTGATTTATTCCTTTTTGGCATAAAGTCCTCCAGGTTTATCAATGTGGTTGGAAATGGTAGAATTCCCTTTGTTTTTTAAGGTTGAATGATGTTACTTTCTGTGTGTGTGTGTGTGTGTGTGTGTGTGTGTGTGTATCATGTTTTCTTTATCCATTTATTTGTTGGTGTACATTTGGATTGTTTTCATAGCTAGGCTATTGTGAGTAGTGCTGCAGTAAATATGGGAGTACAGTTGTCTCTTAGACATACTGATTTCTTTTCTTTTTTCTTTTTTAAAATTTTCAGAGGACACATGCACAGTGAGAAATAGAGACAGAGAGAGAGGGGAATAAAGCAATTTCATATAAGGTGTGGCTACTCTGCAATTTCTTTTCTTCCATTTCTCCATCCTCTTGGGATTTGGGGCATACATGCACACGTGCCCAGTGTGTTCCTCCAGCTACCAGGACTTGGACTTAAACCACAAGGTCAGCCATGTGAGATCTGGTTCCCCATCTAATAGGTCATAGACTGGCCACTGATTTCAGCTTTGACTTACTCTTTGACCCATTAGCTGTTCATGAGTATGTTATCTACATTCTACTACTTGTGGTTTTCCAGTTTTCTTCCTTTTATTGATTTCTAGTTTCATGGCATCGTGGTCAGAAAAGATTCTTAAAGTTATTGAGACTTGTTACCTAAATTGTGATCTGTCCTAAAGAATCTTCCATGAGTGTTTGAGAAGAATACTCATTCTGCTGCTATTGGGTGAAATGCTATTTTTATTTTATTGGACATATTTGATTTATAGTGTCATTCAAGTCTACGGTTTCTTTACTGATTTTTCTAACTACATGTTTAATATACTTCAAGTCAGGTTTATCTCACTAATTAATTCATCCTTTTATTATTATATAATGCCTTTCCTTGTCACTTATAAATTATGTAAACTTAAAATCTATTTTCTTATATAAGTATAGCCACCCTTTTTCTTTTGTTTATAATTTGCATGTAATATTTTATCCCATCTATTTATTTTCAGACAGTATGAGTCCCTAAATCTAAAGTGGGTCTCTTATGAAAAGCATATATTTGTTCTTATCTTTATACATTCAGTCATTGTATATCTTTTGATTAAAAGTTTATTCCATTTACATTTAAACTAATTATTGATGGGGACGTGTTAGTATTGCCATTTTGTTCAATTTTTTTTCTATCTTGTAGTTCATCTGCTCCTATTTTCCTTTCTTGCTATCTTTTGTGTGTGTTGCTAATTTTTTGTACTCATATTCTTTGATTATTTTCTTTTGTAAATTTTGTGTATCTCCTATAAATATTATTTTCGTGTTACCATGAATTTGTTATAAAACATCTCATACTTAAAATAGTTGTTTTAATCTGATAACAACTAAACTTCAACAGCATCTAACTTTTACTTCTCCCCTCCTACACTTAGTTTTGATGTCAAAATTTGCATATTTTTATGTCATGTATTCATTAATAATTTTTGTATTTTCTTTTTGCCAGAGGGTATGTGTGCTCACTACATAGACAGAAGGAGAGTGAAAGAGAGAAATCACACCCCCCCATGGGGCATGGCCATGCCACAATTCCCTTTCTTCATTTCTTCTTTCCATCAGGATTGTGGACTTATTCACACATGTGCCTAGTGAATGTTTCTAGCTTCTTGGGCAGAGTTTCAAACTGCACTGGGCCAAGTGGGCTGTGGCTCCCTATGCACAGAGCTTAAACACTGCACTATGTGACTCACCTCAAAATCTTGTATTCGTATTGCTACTTCTTTGTCATTTAACTTCTATAGTAAAATTAAGAGTGATTTATTGACCATTATTTTATTATTATAGTATTCTGCATTTTTCCATCTATTTACATTTATTTAATTACTGTTATATTTTCATATGCTTTTGTGTTGCATTTTAGTACCATTTCATTTAAACTTGAAGTACTTCCTTATCATTTCTTTGTAAAGCAAGTCTAGGGATAATGAACACCTTTAGATTTTGTTTGTTTGGAAAAATCTATTCTTCAAAGCTTTTTTTTTCTTCAGTAATAGTATTCTTATTTGATTTTTTTTTCTTTCAGCACTTTAAATATATCACTCCACTCCTGCCATAGTTCTGCTGAGAAATTTAATGATAATCTTATGTAGTTTCTCCTGTCACCTGCCATAGCTGAGAAATTTAATGATAATCTTATGTAGTTTCTCCTGTCAGTGACAAAGTGATTTTCCCTTGCTGCTTTCAAACATCCTATCTTTGTCTTTGACTTTACAGAGTTTATGTCAAAGAATAGACTTCTTTGAATTCATTCTCTTTAGGAATCTTTAAGCATTATGATCTAGTTATCTCTTCCCATATTTATGATGTTGTCAACCATTATTTCTTTAAAGTAGTTTCCTGCCCCTATCTCTTTCTTCTCCTTCTAAAACTTCCATAAAGCAAATATTGGTTCACTCGATGATGTCCAATAAGTCCTGCAGACTTTCTTTACTATTTTCTTCCTTTTATCTTTATGCTTCTCTGACTGAATAATTTCAAATGACCTATCTCCAAGTTCACTGATTCTTTCTTGTGCTTCATCAAGTTGGCTAATGAAGTTCTCTAATAAATTTTTCAGTTCAGTTATTATATACTTCACCTCCAGTATTTTTTTTTTAAAGGTTTTTGCCATAGGACATGTGCACACTGAAGACAAACAGAGAGAGCTAAAATGAGAAATCACTCCCAGAAACCAGCAGTTAGCGTAATGGCTATGTCGCTGAACTCCCACGTAATTGACCGTGGTTTGCGTCCCGGACCCGGTGGCATAAAACTCAAGCCGGGCGCGTGTGCGTGCATGCCCAAGATCCCGAGAGGAGAATGGAGGAGAAGGGATTGCGGCGTGACCATCCCCCCGGGGGGGTGTGATTTCTTGCTTTCTGTCTCTATGTCTCTCTCTGTCTGTCTAGCGAGTGCACGTGCCCTATAGCGAAAACCTCTCAAAAAAAAAAAAAAATGAAATCACTCCCAAGGGGGGGTATGGCCATGCTGCAATCCCTTCTTATCAGTTCTCCTCTTGGGATTTTGGGCATGCACACACATGCACCTGACATGAATTTTTTTAAAAGTTATTTGTTTTATTTATTATTGTTGTTATTATTTTTAAGTTTTGCTATAGGACATGTGAGTTCACCAGAGAGAGACAGAGAGAAAGAGAAAAGAAATGAGATAAACTAAGCCACCAGGTCTGGGACTTAATCACAATCCAGTCAGCCATGTAGAAGTCCAGCACCCTAACCACCACACCATCTGCTGGTCCAACCTGGCATGATATTCAAGCTATTGAGTTTGAGATTTAAACCATCGTCAGCCATGTGGGATTCCAGCACCTTAAGCATCAAGCCACCCACTGGCCTCTGCCTCCAGTATTTTTGTGTCAATTTTAAAAATGGTTTCGATCTCTTTATCAGTATCTTAATTTTGTTCATATATTCTTTCTATTTCAGTTGTCTATCTGTGTTTTGTTAGAACTGAGCTTTTTAAATTTATTATTTTGAATTATTTATCAGGGCTTTTATAGATTTTATTTTATGAGGAGTTGTTAAATGAACAATTATTGGAACCAGCAGTTAGTGTAATGGCTATGTCACTGGACTCCCATGTAGTCGACCGTGGTTTGCGTCCGGGACCTGGTGGCTTAAAACTCACACCAGGCACGTGTGCGTGCGTGCCCAAAATCCCGAGAGGAGAATGGAGGAGAAGGGATTGCGGCGTGGCCATCCTCCCTGGGGGGTGATTTTTCGCTTTCTGTCTCTCTGTCTCTCTCTGTCTGTCTGGCGAGCGCACGTGCTCTATAGCAAAAACCTCTCAAAAAAATTTATTTTTTCCTTTGCTAGTGTAATAATTTTTTCTGATTCTTTATGTTCCTTGAAATTTATGTTGGCGTTTGCACATTTGAAGAAAGAGTCACCACTTTCAGTGTTTATGGACCAGCTTTACCAGCATTAGATCTTCTCTAATAAACTCTGCCCAAATTTCTGAGAGTCTCTCTGTCCTTTTCTTTGGATATGCCCACTCTACCCATCTCCATCATTCCAGATGGTGAGAGTGTGCACAGTGTGAGGATTATAGGCCTTCTCCCAATTCTATGGTCATCCTAGGTGCTAAGAGCTTCCTACTCCTTTTTCCAAGGTCAAGGCACTGAGAATCTGAGACACTGAATGCAAGTTATACTTCTCACCCCACCTCCTGGGAAAGAAGTCTCAGAATTTTGTATTTTCTCTCAATCCTGCAAAGCCGTGTTGCCTATGAGAGCAATGCTAATTGGTGCACTGGCTAGTAATATCTGTGTGCCAAGGTCTGCTGAGGGCTATGCGCCAATCAGTGAGAGTCCTCGCCGCTTTCCTTGTTTTTAGTTATGCCCAGACATTCCAACTATGTTTATATTCTCGACACTATGGATTAGAAGAAACAGAAAAAGATCTTTTGAGGTGTGACCTAACAGGCTGGAGAAGTTTGCTACATACATTACTCTCTCTTTTTTCCAGAGAAGAAATTATGGGCAGAGGGACTACTTCCAGGCATGAAACTGTGATGGAATCAGGGAAGGAGTGATGGAGAGAAGATGAAACCATTCCTCTTAACCATTTCAATACAGTTGTCAGTTTTGTACTCTTCTGAGATGATGTAACCTTTTCACAGGATTCTGGAATTCTCACAAAAACATTTTGGTCCATACATGGTTGTCAGATTGGTGTTTTTATGCATAAAGGCTATGATTTCCTAATCTACCATGTTGCTGATAAATGCAGATATTTTTTAATGAATGAATGCCAATTCCAAAATTATATTTCCTTTCTTTAGATTAAAGTTTATATTGAGAATATTAAATAATTTTGCTTTGTTCATAGGCTCATGGGTAAGCATAAATAAATGCATTATTTACTTACAAAATATATCTCTTAACGCCATAATCTAATATTAACAACTAAATTTTAAAAAATAATAAAATAAAAACTTATTTTATCATATTTTAAGGGAATATTTGAAGTCTCAGAATACAATAGCTTAGATAATGACATTCAATTTTAGCATATGGGCCTCAAGAAACATCATGAACTTCATTTTAAAGTGATTTTAAGAATTAAAGGTGAGATACAAATATATGTGTTATTACCCTAATACACATATACAATGAAAAAACTATACATAAAGCAATAGTTATTATCTGTGGTATAACCACGGTGATTTTATTTCCTTACTTATGCCTTTTTGTATTGTGTTATTTTATCATAAAATGTTAGGGAAGATAATTCGTATCGTTACCAAATTATCTTAAATACAAATGTATAAATTAACTTAATGAAAATGCACGTGCATGTATACACACAGTATACATGTGGTGTCTTGGGAATATCCAAATAGAATCCTGAATGATGAGCAAGCTGGAAAGAATGCTTTTAAGGTTCAGTAATTTTTATAATAAGAAGACCACTATTTTCAGGTGGTAACTCGGTTTCACCACAGTGAATAGGCCAAGTTAAGCAACATTATGGTCAAGTTCTTTCTTTTACTCATGATAAAGTGTGGTATAATTCTTGCTAAAGTAGATGATAGATGGAAGAATGGATTGTGTAAATTGCGGCCACAGGAATCACATTCATTTGGATTTGGAATTGAGTTTGGAATATCGTAGGGTATCCAAAGTTAGATATGAAAGACTAGAATCCACATTAATTATCAGTGATTTTATTAGAGTTCTGTATTATTATTTTTCCTTTCTCAAGAAGTAAATATCAAGATAGTCTACTTCCCCACCATCCCTCCCATTCTCCCCTTACCAGTATATGCATAAGCCCATATCTCATTCCTAGTTTGACTTCAGAATTACTATTAATTTCTGGAGGATAGATGGTTCTACAGTAATTTTAAATTCCACCTTATTTTTATAAATTCCTTGAAGATGAGAATTATGTCTTATCTACCACCCATTATTACTTGTCATCTATAAAACATACACACACACATTAATTTGCACCTAGTAATCAGTCAATAAACAAATGATACATGAATATTCCTAGGTTTTCTTCATGCTTTGTGGAAAACCCAGAGACAAATAAAAAAAATTATCAATAATAGTTGAAGTTGTTTCATTAAATAGTACCTTCCAATTTTGCTCAATATGGTAGTATTAAAAGTCTTAATGAGTTTTCAGTGTATATTTATATAGCTGTTAATTAAATGTGAACTTAAAAACATAATCATTTCTATGACTTCACAAAATTCAGTATGCTTTGTACAAAAGCATTAGTTGAGCTAGTCAGATTTTTGACCGCATTGTAATTTATGTCAGTAGAAAATCTACATTAACAGAGTGAGCTACTCCTGAGTGCTAAGGTCAGTTGTGCATTTCATACTTTAGCTGGATAGAAAGAATTTTATTGCTTTTCATAGTCATGCTGCAGTGAAACGGGTTCTTTATGACGCCACAGACAATTAATTGAGGTACATTACCTAGAAACTTAAAAAGGTCATATGTGGAACATAATTGACACCTCATAACCTCTATTACTGATTACTAAAATGCAAATTAGTGCTCTTCAGTATCCTATGAGTAGCATAATTCTTCTTTAGATTTGAGTTACATTTTTATTTGCTTACCCTATTCAAACTTAAATGCTTAATTTACTCTTTTCAAGCAATGTCAATCCAACTTTAAAAGTTGTATGTCTGCATTCATACCAAATTCTTTTAGATTGCAATTATATTTGTTTAGTACACACAGAAAAAAAAGTTGAAATTCTAACAATAGCTTATTTGATGAATCTGTAAGCAAAGTAGGAATGATATATACTCCAACAATAAAAGAGGGATGAGCATATGAAAAGTCAGTTTTCTGAAAGAGATGCAATGAGATAAAGACCAAGATGTATATATTACAAGGAATGCTATTTAATACTGGCAACAAATCATTTACAGATTATGGAAATACTAGACCAATTATTTCACTTCCAACCTATATGATTTTGCACAACTAATGGCTTGTCTGCTTACAAACAGAGGAAATTGTTGCAGATAATGTATCAGAGAATTTTGTCACACCATGCCATCTAAAAAAGACAGCATTGCTTGATTCTGTGCCAGTTCTCCAAAGTCCACTGATATACCCTATGGAATTTTGGAAGACAGAGAACTTTCTCTGCTTTAATTTCAACAAAATAACTCTTCAATGCTCTTCTGCCCGCATAGAGCCCAAAGTTGTTCAACTGTGAACCCAAAGCTGATGTCATCAAATAATATTGCAATGCTTGATAAAAGGAACTGACAGGCTCTTTTCAAAGTGAGATCAAGAAACCTTAGGGCTTGGACCAGCAGTTAGCGCAATGGCTATGTCGCTGGACTCCCATGTAGTCGACCGCGGTTCAAGTCCTGGACCCGACAGCTTAAACTCACGACGGGCATGTGTGCGTGCGTGCCCAAGATCCTGAGAGGAGAAAGGAGGAGAAGGGATTGTGGGGGAATGATTTATGGCTTTCTGTCTCTCTATCTCTCTGTGTCTTTCTAGTGAGCACACGTGCCCTATAGCAAAAATCTCTCAAAAAAAAAAAAAAAAAGCAAAGGAAAAAAAAAAAGATGAAACCTTAGTGCTGAAAAACTAAGGAAACCATTCAAGTTCATTTAACAGATGGATAAAGAAGCCATATGCAGCAACAGCTTAAAAATCTAGAGCTTGTATTCAGAAAGATAAATTATTCTTCTACAATAAGGTATTTGTTTTATTATAATTTCCTGAGATGAAAGATTGACATAATTTCTTACTTTCAAATAGCTGAATCTGTTCACCCCACCCCCAATATTTCTCAAATATTAATGTGTTTCTGAATCACTAGGGATCTTGTTAACATGCAGATTCTAAAATGATGGTCTGAGATGAGGGTAAAGAAATATTGAGCTCTGTATTTTTATAATAGGATGACCTCAGATGATGCTGATGCTGATGCTGCTGGTTTGAGGACCTCACTTTGTGTATCAAGGTTCCAGAAAACAAATTTTTATTTTCTACCTTATGGATATTAATTACTGCTTAACAGAGTGGTTAACAATCTGATCTACACATAGAATTTCCAAAGATAGCGTCTTCATATCTGTTTGTTTTTTTTCTTTTAAAGTTCCGCAGATGTTTGGTATACACAGGGAGAATGACTTAAACATATTCAAACTCATATTTAAGAGTAAATAAATCATTCTGCGTTCTTATTTTGTGATTTCTATATGTGAGGCAAAAGTTGCATGGTGTATGGTTATGTTAATAGTTGTGTACGTAAATAAGATACATAAATACTTTTGTAAAACATGGCCTAACATATACTACTAAAAAATGACAGCAGCAGGAATGAAAAAGTCTTAGGATAATAACAAAATTCAGAGTGTATACCCAGGATCTATTTGATACTAGCTTCTGCATCATTTCAGGAAGATGAAGCATGGTTCCAAGCGTGGAGCACATATTCAGACACAGATTCCTACCAGTAACCTTGAGAACACAATTGCACCAACTCTCATACAAACAGCTTTCCCAATTCTGTGTTGATTGTAAACCCAATACTTCTGCTTTAGGATATATAACTGAAAGCCCTCTATAAGATACATGTTAGATTAATCCTAAATACATGTTAGAGTAATTCTAGCAATAAAGTGAACATACCTTTTATCTGTAGATTTGGCATTTTAAAGTCCATCAAGGTTTTGAGTTGAAAGGCTATTTTGTGGGCCAGAAATTCATCTCTAAGGAGAGGTAAGACACTTGAAGCATCTAAAATCTAATGATGAAAGGTTTGGAGCAAAGGAAAGGTCACATTATTATTTCTGAAAACATTTTCTTTGAAGGGACTGGAGACAGCAAAAGAAATATTCTGATAGCAAATAATGAGCTCTGCCATCAATGGAATTGATGATTGTAACCATGGTAAGACATAACTTCTACAGCATAACATAGCAATTATGTATGTTCAAAGGCCTCTCCTACTCTTCTATCCACTAATACATTTCATTAAGAAAGGAGAGAGGAGGCCAGCACCTAGTGTGGTGATTAAAGCCTCTTGATACCATGTGTTTGACTATGTGATTTGGAACCCAGATCCAGTGACAAAAAACATGCAGAGCACATGTGCATGAGTGTCTAAAATCCCAAAAGAGGGAGAAATGAAGAAGAAATTGAGGTGTAACCATTTCCCTCTGTCTCTCTGCGTCTCTCTCTGGTGAGCTCATGTGTCCTTTAGCAAATTTAAAAAAAAAGGAAGGGGGAGAAGGGGTTGTTTATGCTATGAGAAAAAAGGAAGATGTCAATTAAATGCTAATTTAATAATTATGAGATGTAAGAAACCATCAACTATTATTTTTTAGTTAAAGAATTATTTTATGTAACTTTATTTGTTTATTTGTTTTAATTTGACCAGAAAGGGATAAAGTGACAGAGAGGAAAAGGGAAAGTGAGAAAGTAAGCCACCAGGTCTGGGACTTGAACTGTGGTTGGCCATGTGGGAGTCCAGCACCCTTAATCACCATGCCACCTGTCGGGCCCACCATTAGCTGTTAATATCTTGAAGAATACTTCTGAAAATTCCCTTACATATGTCACTTATGTATGTATGTATGTATGTATGTATGTATGTATATATGTATGTATGTTTATATCTATGAGTAAAACAAGATACAGGTTTATCCTTTTTTGTAATGGAAATTCACAGGCAGGCAGCTCAGAAATTGTATGGCAGCTCCATGATCATAGGATCCCAGTTCCTTCTATCTTTCTTTTCTATTTTTTAAGATAATGTTATTGGAATCATAAGATAGTGTAGTGGTTACATCACTGGACTCTCATGTAGTTGAACCAAAGTTCGAGGCCTGGACCCAGCAGCCTAAAACTCACACTGGGTTTGTGTGTGTGCATGCCCAAAATCCCGAGAGGAGAATGGAGGAAGAGGGATTGTGGCATGACCACTCACCCTGGAGGGTGATTTCTTGTTTTCTGTCTTGTCTCTTTGGTGAGCACATGGGCCCTATAGCAATAATCTCTCTAAAAACTAATAATGAGAGAAGACTCCTCCATTGCTGCTGAGAACTAGTGATTTCAGGGACTAAGAGAAATGAAGATTTTCTACCTATAATTCAGCATCCAGCCCCCATTCTTGAGTGGTAGGGTGCCCCTCTATACTTCTCTCTGTCTCTTTTTTTTTTTTTTTTGTAATTTTTCCTTTAAATTCTTTGTTAAGGTAAAATATTCTCTTGGCTTTCATATCCTCCTTTATCTTGCTAATAATCCCCTTTCCCCTCCCCCTCTAGGAGAGGCAAGGGGCAGGCCTTCAGAGGAAGACTCCTCCATCACTGCTGAGAACTAGTGATTTTGCATGGCATGTACAGCATGCAGTTTTTATTTTTTGGTTTTGTTTTGAAAAAAAATTTGGTTGTTTTTCTTTTTTTGGTCTTCTTTTTCTCTCACTTTCTTTGAATTCTCTCTCTCTATCTATCTCTCTCTCTCTCTCTCTTTCCTTATTTTTTTTTTTCTTTTACCTCATCACTTTGTTGATCAATTTCCATTCACTGAGTGTCTAGACAGGCAAGAAGTTCTGAAGAGAGTGTTATATCAGGAAAACTAAAGTCAGATACAGAAATAAGAGTTAAAAAAACACCTAAGAAAAGGGCCAGCTTAGTGGTAGGGACAAGTCCACAGTTGAACATTATCTTCCAGAAGTTAAATGGTAAGCTTAGGCCACAACAGAAATTAGATTAAGTACATGAGACTGAACTGATGAAATAGAATTTTATGGCTTTTGACTAAAACAATACTGATCTTTTTCCATGCTGTGTAGTCCAGAGATAAGGATTTTTTTCTTCTCTTGAATTGTCAATAGATCCAGGTAACTACTATTTGAACAGAATCCTAACCTGCTTCCTGGCTTTAAGACTTAAGCAAAGTTCTCTTAACATTTTTTAAATTTTGACTTATTAAAGCTAAAACTGCCTTTTTTGAAATTAAAAAACACATTAAAAGTACCTATTTAATGACCACAGTAACCTAAATAGCCTCAGCCAGGTGCTATTTTATAGTATATCCATTCTACTCACAGTTTCATGCCTAAAGTCATACATTTGTTCACAGATATTTATATATCAGCTGAACTTGCTATTGAAAGTAGTTTATTGTTATTTTATTCTCACAATAACACTGTGAAGATAACATTATTATTTTCACCTTAAAAATGTGAAAACTAGAGGCTGTGCAGA
>NW_006208495.1:2512416-2547496 GCF_000334495.1 Tupaia belangeri chinensis
CCTGGTTTCATACCCTAGACCTCCATGAGTATACACACGTACTCATGACCTGGGCTGACTGAGATCGGAGGTGAGTCACTGCATGAAAACCATGTTGGGGGTCTCTCTCTCTCTCTATCTCCTGATAATAAATAAATAATCTTTTTTAAAAATACGAAAACTAAAGCTTAGAAAGCTAATAAGTGGCATAGCTATGATTAGAACTGAAATTTCTCTGACTCCAAAGCTTACTTTTTGTTTCATATGCCAATAGACTACTCTGAGTTGGTAAGCTCTATACTAGGCCCAGTGGGGTATTCAAAGAATTAAATGCACTCCTTAGCTAGCTTCAAGGAGCCCATAACTTTATTATGGATAACATCCAGTATATACTTATAAATACTTAGCAACGAAAAGAAAAAATTAAGAAAGGTGACAGGACAATATTTTAAATAACAAATTCTTAATGCATAATTTTTTGAAGTTTACTTATTTATTTAGAGAGTGAGAGAAAGGCAAGCACCCTCAACAGGGTCTCACACAGTGATCTTCCCACCCAGCCTTTCAGCTAGTGAGGATCACAGGCACATGCACACACACAAACTTGGCATGTAGAAGTCAACTCGGGGACCAAACTCTGATCATCTATATGGCTTCAGGCATTGCAAAGCATTGTGCTATCACTGTTCCACTGCAATTGGGCCTTGTAATGCATTTTTAATGTAAGCAGATGATTTTGTATCCTACTTTACCAAGAAAATAGAAAAAAAAAAAACCAGAACTTTTATAACTTATAACTGCCCAATACTCAGACTGTCAAATCAGTTCTCTATATTTTTATTCTGCCTTCTCTCCTATAATAAAAAATGTTCATTGCTTCCATCAAAGACTATTATATTTGTGTTCTGGATGGTATTTCCTCTCTTCTCAGGTTTTTATTTCTAAAGACTTTCTCTCTTTAACTTGCATCTTTGATTTGTTCTTTAACTGGAGTGTTCCCTTCTGCATACAGCCATGCTCTAGTTTGTTTCTATCATCTCAAGAAAATTATCTTTCTTTTAACTATGCTTTATTAAGCAACATACCTAAGACAAATGCATTCATTCTTTATATACACATATGTGTATATACACATTCATTATATATATATATATATATATATGTGCTCCTACTATATATCAAGTACTGGGTTAAGCTCCTTATGATTTTTATTTTCTATTTTTTTTACTTTAGTTGTAGACTTGACCTCACTTTTCAGTGTAGTTTTAGATTTTTCCCCAAATATTATCACAGTAGTTACAACTGGAAGACTGCCTTGGGAAGCTTCTCAAAAAATGATATAAATAGCTACAGATAATTTCTTTGATGAGAATAGAAATGTGAATTGTGCCTTTGTTCTTTCTTTTAAAGAGAAACCTTCCAGGGGGAGTTTGCAGATGTAATTCTAACGAAAACTCTGCTCTTTGAAGTAATACAAAATTTACTTGAATCTCATCTCTGCCAATTAAAATTTTTGGAAGCTTGGGCAATTACTTCTCCTCTAGCCTTAGTTTTTTCATCTGTAAAGCAAAGATAATAATATCTAATAAAGATTTGGGGGTGATAAGATAATGTATACGAAATGTATAGGGTAATGTTTGGTATATAATAGGCACTTGATAAAGAACAAATATTATGATTATAAATAATCAAATGTTTCATTGTCATTCTAACCCTGAGTAAGCCGTTGCTATTCAAAATATGATAAACAGATCTACTTGGGGAGGGGAGGGAGTGTGTTAGAAATGCAGTACCTCTGGTCACCTCTTAAAACTACTGAATCAGATTCTGAACTTATCTATTTCTTATAATTTTTATCATATTAAATTGACAAGCAATAATTTAACATATTTATGAGGTACAGTGTGATTTTCAGTATAGTTTGTGGAATAATAGAATTAAAGTACAAGTTCATTTTGCTGTGAAAAATTTTTTAAATCTCTTTTGTCATAATACACATTTCCCATGATCCTTTTAAAAAATAATTATTTATCTATTTAACTCCATTTGTTATTATCATTTTTTTAATTTAACTAGACAGGGACAGAAAGAGGGGAAAATAAAGGAAAGCAAGAAAGCAAGCCACCAGGTCCAGGACTTGAACATTGGTCGGCCCTGTGGGAATCCAGCAACTTTAACTAATATACCAACTGCCGGCCCTCTCCATGATCTTTTTGAGATCCCTTATAGACAATGTGGAATGATGAAATCAAGGTAATTATATCTATCCCCTCGAATCTTTATCTCTGTGTGTCTATCCAGGTGATATTCAAAATCCTCTCTTTAACTTTTGTGAAATATATAATACATTGTTGTTACATATAGTAATCCTACAGTGTTGTAACATTCTAAAATTTATTTCTCCTGTTTGGGTGTATTTTTGTATCCATTAATCAAACTCTCCTTACCTCACTTTCTGCATTACCCTACCCAGCTTCTACTAACCAGTATTTTGCTCTCTATTTCCACAAGTTTAACTATTTTCTCTTCCACACATGAAAGAAAACATGCAGTATTTCTCTTTCTGTTCTTGGATTATTTAATTTAATGTAATATCCTCTTTACTCATCCCAGTTGCTATAAATGACAGTATTCATTCTTTTTTTATGGTTGAGTAATATTCCATGTGCACATAGACACTATTTTATTTATACATTTATCTGTTGATAGAAACTTAGGTTGATTCCATATCTTGACTATTGTGAATAGGGCTGCAATAAATATGAAAGTGCAGATATTTCATTGACATACTAATTCCTTTCTTTTGGATATATATACTCAGGAGTGGAATTGCTGGATGATATGGCAGTTCTAGATTTAGTTTTCTGAGGAATCTCCATACTATTTTCCATAGTGGTTGGACTAATTTACATTCTCATCAACAATGCATGGGAGTTTCCTTTTATCTGTATCCTTGACCCCATTTGTTCTGTTGTTGTTTGATAATAGCCATTATGACTGGGGTGAGATGGTATCTCATTGATTTACATTTCTCAAATGTTTAGCAATGTTTAGCATTATTTTGTATAATTGTTGGTTATTTGTGTTTTGGGATTGAGAGACAGAGAGAAAAAGTGACAAAGCACACCCCCACAAAACAATAATTCCTTCTCCTCTATTCTCCTCTCAAGATTTTGGCATAAACATAAATATACCTGCCATGTTTTTTCAAGCTGCCACATCCAGGACTCAAACCTACATTTGGTCATACGGGATGGAGCTGCCTTAACCACACACCACTGGCTGGCCCTCTATGTCTTATTTTGAGAATTGCCTGTTCAGCTTATTTGCCTGTTTTTGAAATTTGATTATTAATTTCTTTGCTGTTGAGTTGTGTGAATTCCTTGGATATTCTGGATATTAATCATGAGTTCGATGAATGGTTTGCCAACATTTTCTCCCATTCCGTTGTATGTCTAATCATACTATTGACTATTTTTTTTCTCACTTTTGCTGTGCAGAATATTTTTCTTTGATATTGTTCCTTTGTCTATTTTTTCTCTGTTGTCTATGTTTTTGAAATTTCATTTCATTTTCACAGGCTTATGTCTTAAAGCATTTCCCCTATGTATTTTTTTAAGTAGTAGTATAGTTTCAGATTTTACATTTAAGTCTTTGGTCCAATTTTTTCTGATTATTTTTTGTATAGTGAAAGAGGTCTATTTTCATCTGCATGTGGATTTCTATTTCATTTTCTAAGCACTGCATATTAAAGAATATCTTCATCCAGTGTTGCAGTTGGTACCTTTGTGAAAAATCTGTTCACTGTATATGCATGGATGTATTTTTGCATTCTCTAGATTGTTCCATTGATCTCTGTGTCTGTTTTCTGCCAGTACCATGCTGTTTTGTTTAGGATAACTTCGTAGTAATTTTTTTTCATTGTTGTTTTGTTTTTGCTGCAGGATATGTGTGCTCGCTAGAGAGAGACAGAGCGAGGGAAAGTGAGAAATCATCCCCCAGGGGGATGACCATATCACAAGTCCTTTTTCTCCATTATTCTCCTAGGATTTGGGGCATAGACACACACACACACCCAGCATGATTTTCAGATCACCAGGTCTTGGGCTCAAACTGTGGTCACCCATGCGTGACTCAAGTGCTTTAGTCACCACGTTACCTACTAGTCCCTGTAGTAAATTTGGAAGTCAAGTGAAGTGATGCCCCCTCTTTTTTTGTTTTGTTTTGGTTTGGTTTGGTTTGCATAGGATTGCTTTGGCCATTCAGGATTTTTGTGTTCCATAGAAATTTTATGATTGTTTTTACTATTTCTGTGAAGAATGTTATTGGTATTTTGATAGAGATTGCACTGAATCTAAAAATTCCTTAGGATAGTATGGTCATTTTAACAATGTTTATTCCTCCAATTCATTAATGTGGTATGTCTTTGATGTTTTGTGTGTCTTTTTTGATTTCCCTTATTGGTGTTTTATAGTTTTTGTTGTAGAGATCTTTCATCTGTTTGGTTATTTTTCTTTATCTTTTTTTTTTTTTTTTTCAGAGGTTTTCCCCTTAGAGCACATGCATTTGCCAGAAAGAGAGAGACAGACAAATACAGTGAGAGGGGAAGTGAGAAATCACTCCCCAGGGGTGATGACTGCAATTCCTTTTCCTCCATTCTCCTCCTAGGATCTTGGGCAAGAATGAACATGCGCCCAACATGATTTTCAAGTCACTGGGTCTGGGACTCAAACCAAAGTCACCATGTGGGAGTCCAGTGAAGTAACCACTATGCCACCTATTGGCTCTTTCCTGGTTAAATTTATTGCTAGGTATTTGATTTTTTTATAGGTATTGTAAATGAGATTGCTTTCTTGATTTCTTTTTTTTAGCTGATTCATTATTGGAGTATATAGAAATGCTACAGATTTTTGTGTTTATTTCTTATTCTGTAACTTTACTTAATTTGAGCATCACCCCTAAGAATTTTTGGCAGAGTCTTTAGATTTCCTGTATGTAGTATCGTATCATCTGCAAACAGGGACAGTTTGACTTCGTACCTGCAAGTTTGGATGCCCTTTATTTCTTTCTCTTGTGTAATCACTCTGGATAAAACTTCCAGTGCTATAATGAATGCGAGTGGTGTGGTGGTTATGGCACCAGACTCTGACATGGCTGACTGTGGTTCGAGTCCCACACCAGGCAGCTTGCTTTCTCACTTTCCGTCTCTCTTTCTCTCTCTCTCTGGTAAGCACATGTGCCCTATAGAAAATTAAAAATAATAATAAAAATAAATAAAATTGTAAAAAAGAAATAAAGAACAGTTAGAATAGGAATTCCTGTCTTATTTCAGCTTTTAAAGGAAAAGTGTATTCGTTTTGTGTTTGTCAGATATAGCCTTCATTGTATATAGGTATGTTCTTTCTATATCTAATCTATTGTGAGTTTTATCATGAAGTGATATTGAATTTTATCAGATGCTTTTTGTGTGTGTGTGTCTATTGAGATGATTTTATTATTTTTGACTTTCATTCTTTTGATGTCTTTTGTTTATGGATTTACATACCATCCTTGCATCACTGGGATAAAACCAACTTGGAAATAGTCTCTGAAGTTTTCCATGTTTGTATATTTTCTGGTCTGAATTTGTTCTGATGGTAATGTTGACCTCAAATGATGAGTTTGGGAGAATTTCCTCTCCAATTTTTGTAAAAATTTAAGATGAAGTGGTGTTGATTCATTCTTAAATAATTTTCATTGTAATTTCTGATTTACTTACATATATTTGTTGTAAGTCTCTATGGGGAATGATAAAGTTTTTCAAAGCATGTAAACAGTATGTAATAATCAAACTTCAGTAGATTTCAGCAGGGAAGGCTTCTAGTTCTGGCCTTTTCATTGTTGAAAAATTTTAATTACTGATTTATTAATATTACTCATCATTGATCTGTTTAACTATTCTCTTTCTTCCTAGTTCAATACAGGTATGTTGCATTTGTCAAGAAATTTATCCCTCTCTTCTAGGTTTTCCAATGTGTTGGTATATAGCTGTCGATAATAATCCCTAGCAATCTTTTTTGTTTCTATGCTTTCAGTTGTAGTATCTTACTTTTTCTTTGTGATTTTAGTTATTTGCAGCTTCTTTCTTTTCTTTTCTTTGTTTAACTAATGGTCTGCCAATTTTTTTTTTCAGTCTTTTCAAAAAACTGCCTTTTAATTCTTGTTGCTATTTTGTAAAAAAAAATTTTGAGGCTTTTACTATAGGGCATATGTGCTTGCCAGAGAGAGACAGAAAGAAAGAGAGGGGAGGTGTGAAATCACCTTCCCCAGGGGGCATGGCCACATCTCAATATCTTCTCCTTCATTCTCTTTTTGGGATTTTGGACATGCACACACACATGCCCGGCATGATTTTCAGGCCTCTCTGGGTTTGAGATTTGATCCATAGTCAGTCATGTGGGAATCCAGTGCCTTAACCACCATGCTACCTGCTGGCCCCAGTATTGTTCTTATTTTAGTTTCAATTTTATTTACTTCTGTTGTGATATTTATTATTGACTTTTTCCCACTAATTTTGAGTTTGATTTGTTCTTAAATTTCTACTTTTTTGAGGTGCATCGTTATGCTGTTTCCTTGAAATCTTTCTATTTTTTTTAAATGGCATATATTTCTATAAACGTCATTTTTTTCCCTCTTTTTTTTCCCTCAGAGGTCTTTGCTATAGAATGTGTGTGCTCACCAAAAACACAGAGAGAGACAAAGAGACAGAAAGTGAGAGAACACCCCCCAGAGGGGATGGCCACACCACAATCCCTTCTCCTCCATTCTCCTTTAGGGATCTTGAGCCTGCACACACATGCGCCGGGCATGAGTTTAAGCCACTAGGTCTGGGACTTGAACTGCGGTCGACTACATGGGAGTCCAGAAACACAGCCATTATGCCAACAACTGGTTCCTAAACTTCTTTCTTAATACTGTTTTTACTGTACTTCAAAGTTTTTTTTTTTATGCTGTGTCTCCATTTTCATTTGTTTCAAAAAATTTTCAAATTTCCTTTTCAATTTCTTTATTGACCTATTGGTTGTTCAGGAGCCTGCTGTTTAATTTCTGTATAATTGTATAGTTTCTGCTGTTCCTCTCATTGATTTCTAATTTGATTCCATTGTGACCAGGAAAGACACTGAAAAAGATTTCAGTTTTTAAGGATTTGTTTTGTGTACTCATATATGGTCTATCAAGAAGAATGTTTCATATGTGATGAGAAGAATGTATATTTTACAGTTGTGTGTGAAATGTTTTATAAATATTTGTTAGGTCTATCTAGTCTATAGTGACATATAATTTAACTTTTTCTTTATTCATGACAGAATTTGTGTATATGCATATGAGAGAAAGAGAATGAGAATGAGAGAGAATTACCTTCGCCAGAGTCTGGTCACATCACGATCCTTTTCCTCCAGATTCTGGGACCTTGGGCACTTTCATTTATGTTTGGCATGTTTCAGTCTGACAAGGCCAGAGATTCAAACTGCGGTCACCATGAGTGATCCAGTTTCTCTTGATCAGTGCATTACTGCTACACCATAGAACCAGCCCTGTGGTGCTGTTTAAATCCAGTGTTTCTTTGTTGATTTTCTGTCCGGATAATTTATCCAATACTGAGAATGGGGCATTGAAGTCTCCAACAAATATTGCACTGGAGTCTATTTCTTTCTTTATATCTAATAATATTTGCTTTATGTATTTCAATGTTCCTGTGTTAGGTATACATTTATTAATAATTGTCACATATTCTTGCTTAATTGATTCTTTTATCATTATATAATGACCTTTGTTTCTCTTTTTATAGTTTTTATCTAAAAGTATATTATACCTGACCTAAGTATGGCTACTCCTGCTCATCTCGGATTTCTGTTAGCATGGAGTTACTCTTTCCATCTTTTCATTTTCTGTCTCTGCATGCCTTTACAGGTGAACTAAGTTTTTTTGTAGACTGCCTATAGTTTGTATGGAATTTTTTTCTTTTTTTTTCCCCCAGAGCTTTCTGCCTTAGGGCACATGCGCTCGCCAGAGAGAGAGAGAGAGACAGAGTGAGAAATCATCTTCAGTGGAGATGGCCACACTGCAAATCCCTTCTCCTCCATTCTCCTCCTGGAATCTTGGACATGCGCACACACGCCCAGTGTGATTTTTAAATCACTGAGTTTGAAACTTGAACTTCAGTGGGGCATGTATGAGTACAATGACATAACAACTATGCCATCTGCTGACCCCGCTGGTATGGAAATTTTATCCATTCAACCACTCTATATTTTTCAATTGGATAATTTAATTAGTTTAAATTCATGGCAATTATCGATAGGTGTCATTTTTCCAGTTGTTTTTAGTTGTCTGTGTCTTCTTTGTTTCTTCCTTTACTATTCTTTGCATTTGGGGGAATTTTTTGTAGTGGTAAAGTTTGATTCAATTTTCTTTCTCATTTTTGTGTATGATCTACCAGGGAGTTTTATATTTTCATGTATTCTTTTTTTTTTTTTTTTTTTCTTATTGGGCACATGCGCTCGCCAGAAAGACAAAGAGAGACAGAGAGAGAGAAAGTGAGAAATTACCCCCAGAGGGGATGGCCACTCCGCAATCCCTTCTCCTACATTCTCCTCTCAGGATCATGGGCATACATGCACACGCGCCCGTCGTGAGTTTAAGCCACCGGGTCCGGGACTGGAACCGCAGTCGACTACATGGGAGTCCAGCGACATAGCCATTACACTAACTGCTGATCCCTATTTTCATGTATTCTTATGATGATAGTTATCTTTTCCTTCCAGATATAAGGCACCTTTAAGAATTTCTTGTTAGACCCATCTATTGATAGTGAATTTCGCCAGTTTTAGACTTGTCTTAGAAAGACTTTTTTCTCTTTAAATTGTAAAGAGCTGGTTTTCTGGCTATAGTACTCTTAGTTGGCAGGTTCTTGTGTTTGTTTTTGTTCTAACGTTGAATATATTATGGCATTCTCTTATGACCTGCATAGTTTCTGCTGGAAATTCTACTGTTATTCTGATGGGAATTGGTGTCTTTGTGCCTTGTTGCTTTTCTCTTGCTCTTTTTCAAGTTCTCTTTTGGTCTTTGACTTTTGACAATATGATTTTAATATACTTCAAAGATGAACTGCTTGGACTGAGTGTGTTTGGTGATTTTTCAGCTTCTTATATCTGGGTGTCCAAAAATTTTCCAATTCTTAGGAAATTTTCAGCAGTTGTTTAATTAAATAAGCTTTATGTTCTAATTTTTTCTCTTCTCTATCTGAAACTTCCAAAATGCAAATATTTATTCACTTGATATTATTCTACTATCCCCATAGGCTTTCTTTATTCTTTTTTTTTTTTTTTTCCCCTCTGACTTCTTTTACTTATCATCGATCTTCAAGGTCAACAATTCTTTCTTCTGCTTGAACTAATCTGCTGATGAAGCTCTTTATTATATTTTTATTTAATTTATTCAGCTAGTCTATTCAACAATTTCTGTTTAGTTCTTTTTTATGATTTGTATTTCTTTGTTGAATTACTCATTCTGGTAATGGGTTACTTTCCTACTGTCATTGAATTATCTTTCTGTATTTTATTGTTTCTCATTGGGGTTCTTTGGAATCATTATTTGAATTTCTTTTTAGACATTTCAAAGATTTGTCTTTCTTTGGGATCTATTATTGCAGAACCATGGTGTTCCTTTGGAAGTGTCAAGGTTCCTTGCATTTTCGTTGTTGTTTATTTGTGTGTGTGTGTGTGTGTGTGTGTGTGTGTGTGTGTGTGTGTGTTCCTTCATTGATACCTACCTATCTGATGAGTTAGCTACCTCTTCTTTTTTTTTAAGAATTATTTCTTTTTATTTTATTTATTCCTTTCATTTTATTTTAATTTGACCAGAGAAAGACACAGAGAGAGAGAGAGCGGGAAAGTGAGAAAGGAAGCCACCAGGTCTGAGACTTGAACCGTGGTCGGCCATGTGTGAGTGTCCAGCGACTTAACCAGTACGCCACCTGCTGGTCCCTAGCTACCTCTTCTAACTTCGTGAAGTAGCTTCCATAGAGAATGACTTTCCTGAAATTGTGCCTTATAGAGTTAGCTGGGCAGGATGCTGTGGTTTTGATTCTGTGTGATTTCTTTGGCTATAATCAGTAAATAATGTCTGTGAGTAACTCATTATTAAGATTTTGAATGTTTATGGCATTAGTAGTAGAATTTTGCTGGGAATGGGAATCACCAAGAAGGATAGGTGCCGGTGTGCTGGCCTACAAAGTCTGGAGAGCATATGGACCTTATAATTGGAATTAGTGGTCATTTGTGATGGTAGTGTCCTAGAAATGCCTGCATGAAGTTCTTTGGGGATTCCAGCAAGGTGCATGAGTCCCATCAGTGGAGGTGGGGTAGGAGCCCAGTGTGATGGGCTACACACCCTGGGATATAGGCAATCCATCTTTGAAGCAGCCTCCTCATGCCATTGGACCATCTGTGCCCTGGAATGTAAGGCACCATATGGGCTTGGGTGCCATAGTCATGGCCCTTTTTTGTTTTGTTTTTAATTTACTACCGGGTGTGTGTACTTGCTGGAGTGAAGGAGAGAGGAAAAGTGAGAAAGCACCCCCTAAGGAGGATGACCACACTGTGATTAATGCTGGGGACTCTCTAGAAGTTAGGACTATAGTAATTTACGGAGTTAGAGGGAGCAATGGGCATCTCTTGATTACCCTTTTCTAGCAATAGGAATTTCTCCTAGGTCTGGCCCAATTTTAGCCAGGCATTTTGTTTCTCCTTCTATTCTGTAATCTTAAATCTCCATTATTCAAAAGGTTTCATTAATTTCCTTGATAGATTTCAGTGTTCCTGTTTAGATGCTCCATTCAGAAGGTATTTATTTGTTTTTGTTTTTGTGAGTTTTTTCCCCCTTTTTTTGTGGAGGAGATGAGGGCTGAAGACATCTAGTTAGCCATTTTCATGGCCATGCCACAATCCCTTCTCTTCCATTCTCCTCTAGGTATCTCGGGCATGCACACACACGCCCAGTGTGAGTTTAAGCCACCAGGTCCGGGACTTGCACCACAGTCAACTGCATAGGAGTCCAGAAATGTAGCTACCATGCCACCTGCTGGTCCCTACAATTCTATTCCTATAGCATAAGAAATTAGAATTATACTTGAGCATTCATCCAATAGGATTTAGATTGATAACAGCTCAATGATTTTCCTTGCCACTAATCTAAACACATGCTATTGCTGAAGTAGTATGCTCGCTGTTTCTTAAATAAAAATAAAGCCAAGGGTGACATATTCGTGGAGTTTGGAAAGAATTACAGTAATCAAGTTTAGTGTCAAATTTTGAGATCCTAAATAGCATAAATTTAAAGTGTTTGGTCTTAAAAATAACATTAGAATTGTTATTTTTATTGGTAAATTAAAATTATTTTTTGTTATAAAATGATTGTAAATGAAAAAGACTGAAAATGAAAATTTTGTATCTTTTTAAAAAATATTTCTTTATTTTATTTTATTTGTTATTATAATTAATTTTTAAAATTTGACCAGAGAGAGACAGAAAGAGCAAGTGAGAAAGATGACTACCAGGTCTGGGACTCGAGCCATAGTTGACCACGTGGGAGTCCAGTGCCTTAATCACCACAGCACCTACCAACCCCACTTTTTTTTTATCTTTAATGGAACAAAAATAGAAACTTCTATGAAGTAAAATAAATAAAAATACAACTAGATGTTTGATATGCTAATCAGATATTAATAAAACATTGCATTTATACAGTGTAGTCTTTCCATACAGGATATATAGCCATTATTTGGTGCAATGGATTGTATGTTTGAATCTCCCCACAATTTCACATGTTGAAATCTGAATCTCAGTTTGATGGTGTTTTGAGATGGCCTTTGGGAGGTAATTAGATAATAAGAATAGACCTCTCATCAAAGAAGTTAATGCTTTTGGAAGCAGGTAGAGAGTCAGTTAGCTTTCTTTGTGCCATGTGAGGACACAAGATCTGTGAGAAATAAATTGCTGTTGTTTAAATCACCCAGTTTATATATTTTGTTATATCAACCTAAGCTAAGAAAAGTGGTATGCTGAGGGACCAGCAGTTAGCGTAATGGCTATGTCGCTGGACTCCCATGTAGTCGACCATGATTCGAGTCCCGGACCTGGTGGCTTAAAACTCACGCCGGCCGCGTGCGCATGCGTGCCCAAGATCCCAAGAGGAGAATGGAGGAGAAGGGATTGCAGCATGGCCATCCCCCCTGGGGGGTGATTTCTCACTTTCTGTCTCTCTGTCTGGTGAACGCACACATCCTATCAAAAACCCCCCCAAAAAAAAAAAAAGTGTTATGCTGGGACCAGCAATTATTGTAATGGCTATGTCCCTGGATTCCCATGTAGTCGCCATGGTTTGAATTCTGGACCCAGTGGTTTAAACTCACCCTGGGCGCCTGTTCCTGCATGCGTAAGATCCTGAGAGGAGAATGGAGAAAAAGGGATTGTGGTATGGACATCCCCCTTGGGGGGTGATTTCTCGCTTTCTTTCTCTCTGTCTCTCTCTTTCTGGTGAGCACGCATGCCCTTTTGCAAAAACTTCTCCCCCACCCCCCCAAAAAAGTGGTATATTGATTTGATAAGAACTGTGATTCTGTTGCAGAACAAAATGTTGTGAAGAAGAATTTTCCCATTTTCCATGAAATAATAGATTGAAGATACAAATTCTTTTTTTCTTCCTTTTTTATTTTTTGAGAGAGATTTTTGCAATAAGGCATATGTTTCACCAGAAAGACAGACAGCAAGAACTCATCCTTCAGGGGGATGGCCACACCACAATCCCCTCTCTTCCATTCTCCTTTCAGGATCTGGGGCATGCATGCACATGTGCCTGGTATGAGGTTTTCTGTTTGTTTGTTTTTGTTACTTTTGTTTGTTTGTTTGTTTGTATGTTTGGGTTTTTTTAGAGGTGTTTGCTATAGGGCGCATGCACTTTCCAGAGAGACAAAGAGACAGAAAGCAAGAAATCACCCCCCCCCCCCCCCCCCGGGAGGATGGCCACTCCACAATCCCTTCTTTTCCAGCCTCCTCTCAGAATTTTGGGCGCACACACACACACACACACACACACACACATACACGTGCCTGGCGCGAGATCAGATATTGATTCTGGATGAAGTTAAACCTAAGCAAATTATAAGTTTAATAATTACAGACTCAATCTGGGAGTTTTATCACTTGCACTTATTATTTTCATTTTTTTGAAAAAATTTCTATGACTTTAAACTAGTAAGAGATATGAAAATTTAGTGTTTTATACATTGGTCATAGTCAAATACATTTTGAATTATTTCACAATGTTTTTGAGGCCTATGAGGTATAGAGTCTTCAATCATATAATTATATATTATAAATAAATTTTTTCCAAAAAGCATAAAAATTGAAAGAAAGAGATATATGCACATAAAGTATTCATGTTCAGAAATACACTGTGAATTTATAGAAAATTTTGTCAAACATTTTGAAGTGTTTCTTCAATATTCATGAATTTAGATTGATACTAAATATTTATTTGAATCATCTTTTTCCAACTAACTAAAAGTCCATGCCTATATATTTCAGAGATTTCCATTGGTATGGAAATAATTCTTCAGTCTTTGATTTTAAATATATCTTGAAAGCAGCAAGGAAAAAATACATACTAAATTGGTTAACTTCCTAAATCTTCCAGTTATTATGTCAAATTAAAATATCTGAGAAGAAAAAGGGGACCGTTTGATCTTTACAAGGGAAAAATAGTGATTTGTTTTATCACAAAGCATTCTCTTGTCTTTGATTTAAAAATGATACTCTGACATTTCACTCCATCTGCTACTTTATCCTTTATCCACAGGATTTTCAACAGGTTACTATAGGTCAATAATGCCACAGGCTTATGAATTTGGGGATGAATTCTAACATATTCATACAGATTTATACACATTTTCACAACTTCAGTGAGAGCCATGGACATAATCTTCACGGTGTCCATCGAGTCAACATTTATTTAATTCAACTAAAAGAATGAGGTGAAAAAATATTTTTCTTTTACCAAAATCTGTATTATGGAACCTAATTAACAGTATCTAAAAGTTCACATGTAGGAGCTTGAAATTGCACACTCTAGGATGATATGTTTGTTGAAGAAGGCACTTTTATAGCTCAATGGAATAAAAAAATTTAATAAAGTTATGAAAGAGAATTTGATAGTAGATATAAAAAATGCTGGGACAGTAATTGGAAAATTGAATCCTCACCAGCATTCACTATAAAGAGAGTAAAATTTGGCATGCATGAAATGAGATGCTACTTTACTCATAATTTATCACTCAAAGTGAGTCTGTTTCAGTCCATTTAATTTCACTTTAATGGTGCCTCCCCTTTCTCCTTTTCACTCACCCTAATCTTGAAGCCACAGACATGCTTACTTCTCTTGGCTTTATTTCTCCTCCATTTAGTCACCTGCAAGCTGACTCCATCACCATTACCATAACTTTTTATAAAGATAAAGGAAAGTTTTATTTCTGACTATAAAAGTAAAATTTGTACATCTTGTTAAAAAAAATGGGAAAGGAAGAAAGTTTTTACATGTCATTGCACTCCAAAGAGAGATAACCGTTGTAGATATTCTGTTATTATTTCTTCTTTTAATTTTGGTGCACACATATTTGAAAAGTGGAGATAATAAAGTATATGGTTTCAAGTCTTGATGGGTACTTTTAACATTATGTCATGAACATTTTGCCTTTCATAGTCTTCGAAAAGTTCATTTTAATTGCTGTGTATTATTCCATTATATGAATGCATTCTAATTTATTTGACCAGTCACCTATTTATATTGTTCCTTTTCTTACACTATTAAAATATCACTGCAGTGAACAGCAATGAACATAAATCTTTGTATACATTAAACATCTAGTTATTTACTTAGTTTTTTTTTTTTTTAAAGAGATTTTTGCTTATAGGACACATGCTCTCACCAGACAGACAGAGACAACAAGAAAAAAGTCACTCTCCTGGGGGATGGCCATGCCACAATCCCTTCTCCTCTAGTCTCCTCTCAAGATCTTGGGCATACACGCACACACGCCTGGCATGAATTTTAATCCACCAGGTCCAGGACTCGAAATGTGGTTGACTATGTGGGAGTCCAGTGACATAACCATTATGCCATCTGCTGGTCCCTTACTTAGGTTCTTAAAAGGAAAATTGTTGAGCAAACTTCTATTAAAAGGCTCTTGATAGTTTACTGTTATTTTTCAAATACACATTACTAGTTTATGTTTTCAACAGCAAGTTATGAAACTTCTGTTATCTTTTTGGTGAAAAAAATACAATTCACGCATTTTTGGATTGAGTTAAACTAAATAGGAGGGTTATATCAATGCCAAGTTTGATTTCTTATTATATTACATCTGAACAGATCGTTCCACCTGCTCTAGCTTACAGAGGGAAACATATAAACCTATGGGACTGTGAAGGAGAGCATTCTCTCTAAGGTGCATTTATTTTTGGGTAGTAGTTAAATTCAGCAACACTTTTCTGAACCTTTAGGAGAATTTCTGGCTCTACATATTTTTTTCTTACCAAGAGGCTTTGATCTCATGATTCCAAATTTTATTATTCCCATTTATTTAAAGGGTAGCTCACACTTTACCTTTATTTTCTAGTCTTTCTTTACTAATAATACTTGACATTTTACATCCCTATCACGGCAATTAATTACATGTAGTTTATGTGTGTTGTATATACGTTTACAACTCCCATCAAGGTTAGAAGTCACTGAAGAGCAGGGAGCAGATTTATTTGTTTCATGTTTTGCAGAATACAAAAGGCAATATAAAAAATTAAGGTCGATTGTAGGCAAGCTAAAAACCTATATTCAAAGCAAGAAAAGCAGAAGTGTATGCAAAGTACCGCCATGTATTTTTTAAATGTAGAGAACGTTGTTAAATGTTTTCTCTGAAAAGGGATTTATGTAGGTGTACATTAGATAAGTATCCTTAAGTAACTTCTGAGATCTACTCTCAAGATGGAGCCGTCTTTACATTGTTTGAAAAACTCTTGGGAACAGCAGGCATTCTCACCTCAAAATTTAAATAGAAAACTTCAATTCAAAGCTGTATCTTGTAGATGAAATGATTGAGACCATGTATTTTACAGAGAGATTTTCTGAGATTAAATTCTCATTCCACTATTTTCTAGCTGTGTGAGTTTTAAGCCACCGGGTCTGGGACGCAACCATGGTCAACTACATGGGAGTCCAGCAACATAGCCATTACGTTAACTGCTGGTCCCCAGAAGATAAAAATTTTGGTTTTACCGCTTTTGACAATGACAACCAGGCAGAGAACAGTCTCCAATCACCAAATATATCTCCATTAAAGTTATCCTGGAATTTGTTATAGTGAATTTACTGCATTT
Source organism: Tupaia belangeri chinensis (assembly GCF_000334495.1). Classification (NCBI taxonomy): domain Eukaryota; kingdom Metazoa; phylum Chordata; class Mammalia; order Scandentia; family Tupaiidae; genus Tupaia; species Tupaia belangeri. The sequence goes on from NW_006208495.1 coordinate 2,528,862, forward strand.
TTGTTAAATTGGTGTTTGGAGAATACAATGATTTAAAAGTATTATTTCTAAAGTTGATATTAGAAATTCTAAAATCATAGAAAATTCTGAAGGAAGTTTCTGAAATTCATGCTAACCTACATGAATGTTCCAAATTAAGGAAAAAATGTTAGGCCAGGAGTTAACTTTGTGTAAGTTAGAAATATGTGTTGCCCCCATTTTAATCCCTACTTAGTGAGTGGAGTGGTCTGGACTTCAATCTCTACGTGTACCTTCATTTAGGCACGCATGCACACTTGCCCAGAGCGAGTGTCAAGCCGCCAGGTCGGGGACTCAAACCATGATCCACTACGTGGGGAGTCCAGCAATGTAACCATTATGCCATCTGCTGGTCCCTATCTGTACCTTCATTTGGATACCCTGGCAAAACCATATATGGGGATTTTGCCCAAACTTACATAATAAGGGACCAGCAGTTGGCATAGTGGCTATACCACTGCACTCCCATGTAGTCGACCATAGTTCAAGTCCCAGACTGTGGGGCACGTGCGCATGCATGCCCAAGATCTTGAGAGGAGAATGGAGGAAAAGCAATTGTGGTATGGCCATCCCCCCTGAGGGGTGATTTCTTGCTTTCTGTCTCTTTCTCTTTCTGGTGAGTGCATGCACCCTATTGCAAAAAATCTCTCAAAAAAAAAAAAAAGAAAAAAATTATAATGAATAAAAATTAGGAAATCAGTGCTAATATTATTATTTATATATAGGCCTGAATTATTTAGAACCATACCATACTTGTAGCAGGAGGTAATAGTAAGGAATGATATAATGATATATAATATTTTCTGTGAAGTATCATGGAATACTAACTGAATGATATCCTTATATCCACTAACAAAACACAGGTACTAGTTCTAGGTATGCATTGTAAGTAGAGAAGAAACTGAGGGAAGTGAAATGCCACCAGTAAAGTCTTGCTTTTGTTTTCCAAGGTCTGAATGTGAATTTATGCTTTCATTCTACACATACTTGCATAGCATTTATTATGAGGTCAGTATTTTTTGTTTGAATTGAATGGAAATAATGAGACGTTTTATACAAGCATACTAAAATATTTTTATATTCTTTGATTGGCACTTCTTTTTAAATCCTTGCAGAGGTCACCCAAAACATTCTAACTCAACTCTATAGCCAGACACAGTGGCATTTTGAGCTTGCTCATGCACATTTAAAAAAAAAATGACATCATGAATTTTTTCAATAACCACAAAAACCCTCAAATGACAAAAAATTGACATCACCAATGACACTCTAAAAAAATGTTCTTGGGACCAGCAGTTAGCATAATGGCTATGTCACTGAACTCCCATGTAGCCGACCATGGTTCAAATCCCAGACCCGGCGGCTTAAACTCACATCGGACACATATGCATGCATGGCCAATATCCCAAGAGGAGAATGGAGGAGAAAGGATTGCGGTGTGACCATCCCCCCTTGGGGTGATTTCTCTCTTTCTATTTCTCTGTCTCTCTCTCTGTCTTTCTAGCGAGTACACGCACCCTATGGCAAAAACCTCTCCAAAAAAAAATATATATATATATATATATATATATTCTTTGGATTCTTAAGTTCAAATATAAATATTAAAAGGAGAGATTATAAACTGTTTAGAATAATCACAGCAGCTTGGATCTAGAGTCCAAACTAAAGGGTGTGTGGAAAAAAAATGTGCTTCAGTGGAAAATCATGTATTGTTTAGAGTATATCTTTCTGAGTTCCCTGATTCCAATTCAATGAGAGCTATATTACAATTCTGGGAATGATAGATAACTGATAAAATAAAATGATTATTTATAGATATGAAAATTCTGAATCATAGAGATTCCATTTGAATTCCCTTCTTCACTGTGAGAAAATTATTTTTGCTTCCATGTGTACATTCATTATTATTGATATATAAATGTGTCTGTTATTTTAATTCTCCTTTCAATTGGTTATAACATTTTGCCATTTTATTAATGGATTAAATAAAACCCTGAAACGTGTTCATTTTATATCTATATGAGAGTTTTGCTTTTATCTTTTTTGGTGAGAATTACCCTTTAACAAGGGGAATACCTTTAAGAAAATTATATTGCTTGTTATTTTGTGATTGTTAAAATATAATATTGTTAAATGAAGAGTGGAATGAAATAACGGAAATTTAAAGGAGCACATCACTGAATTCAAAAGTGGTTGAAGTGTTTTATGAGAGATATAAGACTTGTACATGAGCCTTGAAAAAAATTATGAAGGGGAAGGTAACAGCACCACTCTAGATAAGTGAACAGATTAAACAAGGACATGGAAGCAGAAATTTAGGCAGTGTTCATGGAGCAATAGAAAGGCTATAGAAAGCCAGATGATGGATATGCTTGCACAAACAGAACATGAAAGGCAAGGTATCAGCTTTTGGAATGGGTGTGGAGATACAAAAGTTCAGGATAAAGTTAATCTTGTGGGTGATGCTTGAGAAAGGTGTGATGGACCTGTGGTGACATTGCTTTATTTGCAGAAGTAGCAGTAATTACGAACCACCTCATGTGTGAATGAGAATGTGCTTTGAGAGGCCTTTGTTTCCATGCCCTTCTACTTTGCATTACACCCACTCTCAACAGCATAGCAACAGAGCTAAAGTTACAGTGAAGTGAAAACTGCTTGTTTATTCATTTAAACTTGATCTTATACAACTATGGTAGGTAATTTTATTTAGAATAATGGATATTTTCACATAGAACCAACTAATTCCTTGAAATCTTGTTTATAGCAGCACCTTGGGGTTTATCCTTGGCAATATGATTTAGATTTAAGCTCTCCATCTGTTGGATGTCATCTTAGATAAAAAAATGGAAGTCTTCTCTTTTAAAAGATTTTAATTAATTTTATTTAAAGGAAACATTACCTTAAATCAGATAGATTAATTACATTTCCAAATATTAATATGAGCAACCATCCATATTTAGGACTCCTGATACCAAATTCTGCATAGTGTTTGCCAATTAGTGCTATGAGTCAGATTGAAATAAGATTATCCTGAGAATTGTCAAAGGGACGGCATACGCTCATGGCATTAGAAGGCACACAACTTGGGTCTGAGCCATGATTTGCTCCATGACTCACTGTGGCACTCTGAAGAAGCTACTTCAGCATCTCAGTTTTCTCATAAGGAAATGAAATGGCAAAAGCCAGATTCCCAGCTGCTTCAAAATGATAGATGAAGCAGCCTTAGCTCTAAAAGCAAGTGTCAACTTTTTAATACAATTTGATCTGAGAGGAAAAAGTCTTTGCTTATTAAAATTAGTTCAATCAAAGAAAGGAAGAGCCACACACTGATAGATGCTAGTCAACGTATTGGTCTATGAGGAATCAACTTAACAGATTTGGTCCATTCACATGTGTATGTGTACATGCATGTGTGTTAACAGCCCATTCGCATTTGTATATGTATATTTCTCCCATGCAGTGCCCTTTTCTTCCCTTGGCATCATCATTTCTTTCTACCATATGAAATCATCTTTCAAACAATATGCGAAAGAAAGCAAGTCACTGACTTTTTGTCTTCAGCAGGCATGCGGTAGTCTAATAGATAAATACACTAATTTACTTTTCTAAGGACTTTTCTTGGTAATGGCTATAATAATCTAAATAATTCTTGCTTTTTCTACTGTTTATCTGAAGTTTCACTCATTTTGCTGCCAAATATTTCCTGAGTACTCTTTTCCCAATACACCTTTTCTTTATTAAATTCCAGTTGTCTGACTTCTACCATAAATTCGTTAAAAAATTACCAGCAGTCTTGCTAAGTCCAGTTAATGTCTCTATAGTCCTCTATGCTTTTAATCACTTTCATGTTCCTTAGACATTCTCACATTTCTTGAGTTTTAAGATATTTTACTATCTTGACTCTTATTTCATTTGCTACTCCATAATATTATATCATTTTTTTATAATTTATTGATTTGAATTTCTTCATGAAAGAGAGAGAAAGGCAAAGCCCTCTCAACAGAGTCTCCTCATGTCACTATCCTCTTTCTCCAGTCCGCCAACTAGTCAATTTCTTTTGCATGAGGCATGCGGTAGTCTAATAGATAAATACACTAATTTACTTTTCTAAGGACTTTTCTTGGTAATGGCTATAATAATCTAAATAATTCTTGCTTTTTCTACTGTTTATCTGAAGTTTCACTCATTTTGCTGCCAAATATTTCCTGAGTACTCTTTTCCCAATACACCTTTTCTTTATTAAATTCCAGTTGTCTGACTTCTACCATAAATTCGTTAAAAAATTACCAGCAGTCTTGCTAAGTCCAGTTAATGTCTCTATAGTCCTCTATGCTTTTAATCACTTTCATGTTCCTTAGACATTCTCACATTTCTTGAGTTTTAAGATATTTTAATATCTTGACTCTTATTTCATTTGCTACTCCATAATATTATATCATTTTTTTATAATTTATTGATTTGAATTTCTTCATGAAAGAGAGAGAAAGGCAAAGCCCTCTCAACAGAGTCTCCTCATGTCACTATCCTCTTTCTCCAGTCCGCCAACTAGTCAATTTCTTTTGCATGAGCGCCTGGAATGTTTCAGGTCAACTTGAGATCCAAACCTGTGGTTGCATGTGGCTCCCAGTCCCTGTACTAAAGTGACTGGACCACATCATCATATTCTTTACATACATCTTCTTTTCATTCTATCATATACCACCTAATCACGAGCATACCCTAAACTCTATTCCACTATCATTTCTGCTTTCTTATTTATTCAACTACTGCTCTGTGCAAATGACTCAAATCAACATATTTATGTGCACTTACATGCATTGTAATACTTACAGAACATATGCTACTAAATAGCACACTACTCTCAAATTCAAGGTATCTGAAACTGAAATCAAACTTCTCAAAAAACTGGCTCCCCTTTCTTTCTCTCTAGTTCTTTTTTTTTTTTTAACTTTTCTCTTTATTCAGGATGATAGGATACATGCATGCACACATCAGAGAGAGAGACACACACACACAAAGAGAGAAAGAGGAGTATCCTCTACAAAGTCTGGTCAAACAGCCTTCCCCTTCCTCCAGCCCATCTGATCCTAGGTACTCACATACATGCCCAGAATGTTCAAGGCTGACTGGGCCAGGATTAGAGTTGCAGTGGCCATGCAAGATCTAACTACTCTTGAGCAGTGCATTACCAATGTGGCAAAGAGCCAGCCCAAGTAGCTCCCCTTTTTATATAGACTACTTCTATCACTCTTTTAGTTTTTCAGGTTAAAAATTGGAAGCTATTTTAACTCATTCTTCTTTTCTTCTGCGTCCAATGCCTTATTGAGTTCACTATCTTTTTTTATTTTAGTAATTGAGACACACTTCTTTGCCATTTTTCTGCTATTCATCCTAGTGAAGACCTTTATAAACTCATACTTGCCTTACTGTAATATTATTGTCTTCCTAATGCATGTCATTCACCATATACCATTTACTCTTTCCTGTTAAGTTGCTCCTCTCAAAGAAAGCATCTTGTTGTGCCTACAGTCAATAGACACCCAATGTGAGATGTTTATTTTATTCATTTAAAAAAAGTTTTGCATTCTTCTCAAAATAGATCATGGGAGAAAATGATCTGAATGATGAAAGATCTCAATTACTTGAGCTCCAAGTAATTATTTTGGTGTTCTAAATTTTTACATAATATATTACTCTTATTTTAATTAAAAAAATCTTGTACATCAAAGCATTATCAGCTATCAAAAATATGTCTGGAAAGGATTTTGCTTCATTCCAACTCAGTTTTGAGATGTGCTTCAGGGACTGCGGAAGTGGTAACCAGCAGAGCATTATCAATTCCCCAGCAGAGGGAGAATAATAGCCACATGCTCATTCTGTCATCAGAGAAGTGGGCACTTTAGTATTCACCAAGTGGTAAATGAATTTTGATGATTGTCTACTTACATCCATTTATAGTAGTGGCCTGTGTCTCCCTCAGCACTGTCCCATATCTATCTAGTACTAGCATATACCACTCCCTTATGACAGTATAACCCTGAATATAAGAATTTCAATGACAAGAAGGGTCCATTAGTGTTACATTCTGCAGAATTTAATTTGAATAAATCCAATTATATCTTGGTAATGAGACTACTAAATTTTAATGTCCTCTTTAATGAGCAGTAAAATACACTCCAAAACAAACTGAACAAGTCTTTCTGCCCCAAAGGTCTTTATGGATTAATGCAGTTAATTGACTGATGTAGAAAAAAAAAGACAGATGTGCATTATTCAACTAATTTCCAGGAACTTCCAAAGCAAGCTAGATGTAGGGAACTAAGTGGAAAGTATTCATGATCACCTGAAAGAGCACAAGGAAATAAGTCCCATCTACAACTAAAATAGTTTAGCCCATGGTAGGCTTGTTTGTAAGGGCTCAAGATAAGATGATAATATTTAAGTGTTTTGCATATGCTTGGTTGATGTGAGGCACTGATATAGAGTGGATTGGGTGACTTCCTACCAGTTTGATTTGTCACTGAGACTCAGAATGCGCTTTTATTTGAACTAATCTTTCCTTTGCAAAGTGAAATAATAATAGATTAGTTATAAGCCAATATCTTTCCCTTCAGGGAAAAATGGAATGTAGTACTTCCATCCAGTCCACTCATATGTTAGCCACCCACAGGGAAATGTCACAAAAAAATAATACCTTGAAGACATACTTAAGTATGTATGATATAGGAGCCATTAGCTAGGGATTGAATTACTTTATAAAGTAATTTAAATATGTGCTCTGGTATACTATGGTATCATTATAAATTTTCTTTTTTTTTTTCCTTTGGAGAGGTTTTTGCTATAAGGCGCGTGCACTCACCAGATAGAGAGAGAGAGAGACAGAGACAGAAAGTGAAAAATCACTCCCCAGGGGGGATGGCCACGTCGCAATCCCTTCTCCTCCTTTCTCCTCTCAGGATCTTGGGCACTATGCACACGCACCTGGCATGAGTTTTAAGCCACCCGGGTCCGAGACGTGAACCTTGGTCGACAACATGGGAGTCCAACGACATAGCCATTACACTAACTGCTGGTCCCTCATTTTAAATTTTCTTTATGCTTGAGATATTACTCATTTTATACTTAACAAGTACCCTGGGTTTGAACAGCTTTGCTCAAGTTAATAAAAATATTCTTTCTATTACATAATTCATTTAAGAGTATTTTCAAGTAAATAACTTAAGTGAGTTCACCTAACAATTGTTTCCACATTTTTTAAATATATATGTGGCAGTCAATAACAGCATGCGTGTGTACATTCTACAAAACAAAGGAATATTCAAATAGTAACAGGAAAATTATTGAATTAACTATCTGAACGTGAATATTACTACATACTGATTATTCTCCTTCGGGATATTTTTCGACACAATAGAATACTACTAGCTGCTAAAGTACATTAAGTTTATTTGGAAGGAAATTTCTGAAAAAATCATAGCTACATTGAGAATTAATATAACTTACATATTTATAATAACTTTCCATTAAAATGGCAAATTCTACTGAGTATTTTAGAATTCCATAATGTCATGGCTTTAAACAGTATGATGGATGAGAAATATCACAGAGTAATTAGAATAAGATATAGAGATCCTTATCTCTCTTCTATATTTAGTGATATCAGTTTTAATTGCTGTTTTAGTTGACTCTATTTATGCTACTTTTAAGCTAGCAAGTTGTAATATAGGTCAAGGTAAAACAGAAAGAACTGGAGCAGAGATATGTACAATTGCTTTTCATTGACTATAAACCAAAGGCATACACATCTGGTTCTGAAGAAAATACCACTTACTTAATGGTTTGTTGAAGGCAGCAGTTTCTTACATAGAGTAGAAACAATTGTGAAGTCACATTGTCGTTGCTGTTTCCTAATGCAAACTTGACAAATGGGAAAAGTAATGGCATGCTATAATTTTGGTTTGAGAATGCCCCACTTTGTTCATCTAAACATTAATTTTTAAGAGTAATTTACCATAGATTAATTTTGCTTCATAAAACCAAAAATGCTGTTCACCCCATGTCACGATGAGATGTCCATAAAACAAGTAATGTATGGTCATGGCTCTTTTGATTTGTGACTTTCTTTCAAGGCTGAATGTATTAAAATTTTTGACTTGGACTTTTCTTGATTGAATTTAGTCATTGTTTGCCACATTTCATTGTTTATACTCAAAATAATTCATCAATACAGTCTAAGGAGCAACTACGGGATAGATGCTTTGAACAACCTGTACCAGGATATTGTAACAGAGGGTTATCCCTGCCACACTCTACTAAATTGTTGTCGGCGTCCACCCCCGGGCTTGGGTCTGGCTGAATCATGATCAGAAGGCTGCTGGTGAGGAAAAGAAAGAGGACGAGAAAGAGAAAGCCCTCCATCTTGCCAGGACCTGGGAATTGGAAAGAATGAGACAAAGGGATAGAGTAGAAACGGACACAGGCAGCCTGAGCCTAGGTAGGACAATAAGAAGCCGTTAACAAATCTATAAGGGATTAGTCACACCCAAGGCAAGGTGTATCCCTTGGTGGTAATCCCATCTAGAGTAAATCTCATCTTCCTTTCTAATGCAGAGAACTAGCTGTTAGGTGTGGGGAAGGAGCTAAAGAACTTCTCCATAAGGAGTGCACCACCACACCCAGAGAAGTCTAAAGAACCTTTCAGATGCAGGGCAGGATTGGACTTTACTAATTGGGGTCAAAATGTTTCTTGAAGTCCATCAGATGTGTATGTTGGAACGCCCCTAGTAATTTCCACCCTTGCTCTGTCTGCAGCCAAGGTCAGGGAAAGACAAGTTACAAGGTTCTGCCAAACCCCAAAAGAGCAGGTGGTGTTTGCTCAGCACATGTCCCCACACCTCAGACTCTCTCTCTTAAACGTGTCCCCACAAATTGTATTGTAGATACAGCTCAATAGCAGCACATTCAACCTTCCCCAGTCTACCAACTACCTTTGACACACTCTGTCTATTCCCATTTTTAACTGCTTACAAGTCTTTCCCTGATCTTCTTCTTCTCCTTATTACAAATGTTTTGCCCCATCCCAAGTAGAGTAGGGCCACGTTCAGGTATTTTTGCTTCCTTATCTTGGTAACCTTAAATTCCATACTATATAGATAGATATATAGAGAGAGTCCTATAGATACATATATAAATATATGAACATATATCTATATCTGTAGATAGATATATAGAGAGGTTACCTATGTATACATATATAAATATATGTATGTATACCTATAGATAGAATATGAAATAAGATGAAAGGCTAGAAAACATAATTTAGAAATGTGTTAACAAATATCCAACTTTGAAGCTTAGATTTTCCCCAAATAATAAGTTGTCAGAGAGTAAGATACTGGTTGAATATCTCCAAGAGATCAGGGGCTTTAAACAGTTCTCTCTGTAATTCTCTTGGCTTTTCTCTCATAAACTTAAGATGATTGCAATGGCTATATCTATTATATTCTATAAAATTAAATTCAAATACAGGAAAGAAGGGGAGGCATGGGGCAGAATTTCTCCTTCCATATTATAATTGGAAATAAATGACTAATCAAAAATGTTCTTCACCCAGCAAATTTATATTTTATTGGGTAGGACTGGATCACATGCCTATCTCTAATCCAGGCATGGAGACACTTTCCTTGAGATTAAGGGATTTCTGATTGATACCTTTGAGGAAAAAAAACAATAAGAGAGTGGTTGTTAGAGAACCAACAGGGTCTGCCACAAAGTATAAAAAAGATGTGGACACGCGCATACTGCTTTATCTACTTGATTTAATATCTCCTTTTTATTCTTACAAAGTTTTCAAAGCTTTTGGATACATACATATAGTTAAAAATAGACAGATCAGGAAATATTTCTTTTCTGTCTTTCTTTTTTTTCCTAGAAAAGTTTTTTGCCATAGGATAAATGAGCTTGCCGGAGAGAGAGAGATAGATTCAGAAAGTGAGAAATCACTCTCCAGGGAGATGGCCATTCTGCAATTTCTTCTCTTTCTCTCAGGGTATGCACCCGCACACACCCAGTGTGAGTTTTAAGCCACTGGGTCCAAGACTTGAACTGCGGTCGACTACGTGGGAGTCCAGCTACATAGCCATTACACTAACTGCTGGTCCTCCAGGAATATTTCTTAAATGACTCTAAATGAAAGTCATGTATTTATTAATCTTTTTCAGGTTTCTTTCCAGAGGCTGTCTTCTAAGTTCTTAGCATTTTCTCATGACTTGATCATGAAGATATACATGTTACAGTAATGATGAAGGTAACCAGCTGTTTCTTTTGTATTATCTACATGAATACAGTCCTTTTAAAAAATAATGAAAACATAGGTATGGAAACTGTAAAGTCTCATTCAGTGAAAGTTCTTCTGACACCACCTGGTATCACTCGAGGCCTGATAAGGAACCAAGGCCAGATCTCTGCAGACTTGGCCTTGATAGAGGCCGACATTCCAGGCACTGCTACTGCAAGGTCACACTGAACCAGGAAGCAGTATACCATGACACAAAACAAGTGCCAAGAGGTCTGACAATCCAAGATAAAACAAAAATAAACATTTCATGTGTTTGGAATGTGCTTATCCCACCAAGCCTGACTCGTCTACGTATCAGTCGCTCATATAGTCTCCCTATAAAAGGACTTTCCTATTTTCTGATGGGCAGGCTGAAGCATCTCTGGCCTTAGACCACTGGACACTCTTGCTAGTAAACTTTCTTTTTTCTCTTAAGATGATGCCTCCTGAGTCTTAGTGTGAACCATGGCAGAAACTTTATCCCCAAATAAAAGGTTGTCTTTTGGCTAAAAAGTGATAGTCTTAAAAGGGGAGTGGAAATGAAGTGTAGATATAAATACAATTATCACCTTATGAATGAAAATTCCTAATGTTACTTTGTGTAGGGATTTTCACTTTGTTTTGTTAAGAGAATTTTTCTGGTTAGACATTTATATTTGTGCCCAAATGTAATGTCTAATTGAGAGTTTTAGCAGGAATTGACTGATTTGCATCACCTCTGCAAGAATATTATTTGCTTATTTATTAGTAGCCTGTGAGGATACATAATAAAAAAGTTGGATATATATGCAAAGACTAATTTGCATCATGAATGGGCCTTCACACTCGAATTTTTTATACACAGAAAAATATACTAAAAACATCCCAAAGAAAGACTTTTAAAAGTTTGTGTGTAGGAAGCTGGTTTTTCTTATGATTATTATTTCCCTTTAGACACATTTCACCAGATACATCACATTATATTTCATCAATCATATTTGATTGCAATACTTGATTCAACTAAAACTGTCACCAAGTCTACCATTTGGGAAATTTATGAGTATTTTTGTTATTGTTGATTCATTTTCACTTTTTGTTCATAGCGTATTTCGTTCTTTACTTCCTGAAGGTTTCCACAGCAGTGTTTTCATAGAAAACCTAAAGAGACTGCAGTGACATGAATCAGAACAGATGTTCCATGCTTAAATAACTGCTATTAAATGATTCATTAAGGAGTGGCATAAATAAAATATTTGAAAAGTTTAGAATAGTTTAATATTTTGAAATATCTTATTAGTTTCTATAACCCATCTATCTTACCTCATTAGGATGGAGTCAAATGAACAAAATTTATGCTGACAAATCATATTCATTTTTCTCCATTTTTTTGTGTTTATGGCTTTTATTGCTAAGTGAAATGAAGTTTCGGAAGAAAGACCTGGTCTTTGTGCCATATAATGACATTAGCTATGAAATTTCAGAATATCTTGGGTTACTAAGCCTTCGTTCATTTGTCTAAAAATGGAACCATTACCATTAATTTTTACTTTTAAAGTATTAAAATTAGATGTAAGGTTTATAAGCTATATTTTATAAATAGTAAGTAAAAATCACTTTATAAATTGCAAATTGCTATATAAATGTGTATGATTATAATTTAAACTCATTTGTAGATAGAGGTCACATGATTCATCTGTTTTATATATAACTTGGAAGAAATTTAGAATTTTTTTTTAGATATAGAGTTTTGCTTCAGGCTGTATGTGCTCTCCAGAGAGATGGAGAGAAACAGAGACAAAAAGTGAAATTCACTCTCCAGAGGAGGTGGCCAAGCCGCAATTCCTTCTCTTCCATTTCTCCTCTCGGGATCTTGGCCACACACACATGCATCCAGGGTGATGTTTAAGCCTCTGGGTCTGGGACTCAAACTGCAGTCGACTATATCGGAGTCCAGTGACACAATCATTATGCCATCTTATGGTCCCTATAGAAGTTTAGAATTTAAAAGAGCATCAGAGTTCTAGTCTGAAATATTTTATTTTTCTGAAATTGTGTTGAAGACACTAAAGAAATATTGCTTATGAACTCCACCTTTGGATTAAAACACCAGGCTAGCACTCTTCAGTACTTTTATTTGTTTGTTTGTTTATTTATTTATTTATTTATTTTTGAGAGGCTTTTGCTATAGGGTGCATGCACTCACCAGAAAGACAGAGAGAGACAGAGAGACAGAAAGTGAGAAATCACCCCCCGGGGGGATGGCCAAGCCAATCCCTTCTGCTCCATTCTCCTCTCAGGATCTTGGGTATGCACGCACACTCGCCCAGCTTGAGTTTAAACCACCGGGTCTGGGACTCTAACCTCAGTCGACTGCATGGGAGTCCAGTGACATAGCCATTACACCAACTGCTGGGTCCTGATTCTTGAGTTCTTGCCAGAAAATCCAATAGGACATCTGTGTTTAGAATGTGACCTATCTTCCATTAAAAGTAGCAATCCACAAGTCCCTCATTATGATTGACTAGATATATCAAATGTTATATTACTGAGGAATTATATATTTTGAGGTTTGTGTACTAGAAAGTTATTAAGTTTTCTGTGTTAGTCCTGAGATTTAAAAACTTTTAAGGCAGTTGCAGTTATTGAGTAAGTTCCTAATCCTAATGGCTTTAAGAAATATATCTAGTGTCCCCAGACACTGTGAATTTGTGACAGGTTGTCAAGAGAAGCATAAGTACTATTATATTGACTTCCAGAGAGATGAACAGCCTGACAAGTTTTAGAAAATTTTAAACATTTAGTATGACAAGCTATTTGAAAAACACACACATACACACAACGAATTGACTGGAAATGAGGTCTAGTAGTCAGAGGACAGCTAATGCTCTTTTTTTTTTTTCTACTACTTAGATGCTGGATTTGAGGCAAAATTAAAATGAAGTTTGATATTTGGTTTAGCTTGCAGAAAACATTACAGACATTTTAGAGCCTTCTGACTAGTAAAACATGTAGCGCATTGCTATGCTGTCAGATATCTTTGGCAAAACAATTCATAGACTTCATGTTACATTTTTTGAAAAATAATCAGAAACAGACACAAATAATTAATAAAGTTATTTTTATATATTTTTATAGTTTACGTATTTATTTCTTTTACGAGTATGAAAGAGAGAGAGAGTATTCTCAACAGAGTCTGTATGCTAAGACCCATGCCTAGCCTTCACTACCCCTACAACATGGACAACCATGTGGCTGGTGTCCATAGGGAGGTCTCTGGACTTGAACCAGGAATCTTCTCATGTGGGATTGCCTCACAAAGTGTGTGTAGCCTTTGGCACCATCTTGCCCTCATCATTGCTTATACTTCTTTTTAACCAAAAATAACCCTTTGTTGTCATTACTACTAATAATATAGACATAAGATGATTTATTTTCATCAATAATATGAACATTTGTTCTTATTAACATAATTTTTCTACAAATGATAAGCCCTTTGTTGTGCTACAGGACTTTCCTTTGTTTACAAATCAAATGATTTCATTTTAGACATTTCAAAGATTAGATAAAAGAAGTTATGACATACTTGTACACCAGATAGAGAAAAATTAATTTGTCATGGAATTTTAAAGTTGGAATGAGACTATTTTTAAAACTAAATTGGATCTGGAATTGTTTTAATTAAAAAGCATTTACTGTTAGAATTAATTTCCTAGTTAAAAATTGGTTCTGCACTCAACAATCTTCCATTTGAAAATATGTAGTAATAGTAGTGATAACAATAATCACTATTTTGTTTTGTTTTTGTTTTTGTTTTGAGAGGTTTTGCTATAGGGCACATGCGCTTGCCAGAAAGACAGAGAGAGATAGAAACTTAGAAATCACCTCCTGGGGGATGGCCACACCCAATCCTTTCTCCTCCATTCTCCTCTCAGGATTTTGGACACGCACACACACACGCCCGACTTGAGTTTAAGCCACTGGGTCTGGGACTTGAACCACAGTCGACCACGTGGGAATCCAGTGATGTAGCCATTAGGCCATCTGCTGGTCCCAATAATCACTATTTTTGAACTCTTGCTATGACCCAGGCATTCTGCTATGTCCTTTAGTCTATATGAAAAAAATTATCTTTAATCACATAAACAACAATAGTATGAGGAAGGTGTTATTATATGTTATAGATAAAGAAACCCTTAATAAGATTGTCACATGACAAGTCTATTAATGTATTTAATGACAAAGCAGGATTTGAATTCAAGTATGACTACGTATTACTCTTAGTTATTATGCTCTATTTATAAACTCATTCTTTTCCTTGAGAAATGAAATATTAATTTTTTAGGTGATCATTCATTCATTCCTTAATTTATTTCATTTACTTGTTCTCAGTAATTAATTCATTCATTGGTTTAACAGATCTTTATTAAATATCTACTATGTGCAAGGTACTGAATCTGACTCTATATCCCCAAAATCACTTCCAGTTTGATGCTGTGAAGCCAGTACTACACAACTTTCTCCAAGACACAGAAAATTGTCTCCCATTTTTGGCATTCATGCATAGTCCTAATTGTACATTTACCCTGCAAAAAAATTAAATTAAATTAAATTTATTTTTTTAAAATGAGAAGTTTTTAAAATTTTACTGTAATCTAATCAACTGTTCTCCTTTACGACTTCTACTTCTGTACATATATACTTAAAATGTCTGCCTTACTTTAGGTCAGATAAGTGTTCACCTCTTAGTTATTTATACTTTTATTTTTCTACATTTATCTCTTAGACATTGATATGAATTAATTATCTAATTTCTTATTTTCAAGTAGTTTAAAATATGTATAAAAATAAAAGATAAATATGCACAATAAACAAGGAACACCTACAAGTTTTAAAAAGGCAACAAAATAAAAAATATGAAGTAAGTATAGTTAAAGTCAATTTACAGAAGATGAAATATAAATTGTCAAAAGACAGAGGAGTAGAGTCTGAGAAAGGACATTAAGGAGAAATATAGAGAGGTAAGGCATTTATGGGACAAAGAAATGAAATATTATCTATTGAAGATAACTTTCTAGTATGGTGAACTGGACTGGTGAGAAATGTAAACATGTTGGAATATTCACTTTATAAGCTAAGTAACATGATTGAATGTATAAAAGAAATAAAAAGAAAAAGAAAAGAAAAGAGATATGAAGAAAAGAATCATGGAAAAAATAAACAAGACATTTTAGAGACACAGAAATGGAGGATTGTCTATTAATGATAACGCATATGGTATCTTCAACTGGACTGGTGTGAAGTGTATTCATGTTGGGTAATTCATTTTACAAGCTGTAGTAATGTACAGTGATTGACTGTATAAAATAAATTAAAACAATGAAAAGAAAAAACATATAAAAATATACTTAAATTTATTAATGCCATCAAATTAAAATAATCATGCAAGATCATCTTTTACCTCTGGATTGGAAAAATTAAGTGTTATTCAGTTAAGTTCTGGTGAAGGTTGAAGAAGATAAATACTTTTAGATTTGCCATATGTAATAAATAAAAGAAAGAATGTTCAGATAAAATTTAATCATTTTTATTTTGGTAGACACATGAACATTGAGATAGCAGAAAGATATTGAACAGTACCTACTTACACTAAAAATTATTTAACTTTATCTGAAATTAATTATTAGTATCTAGTTAATTTCTTTAGTCATATTTTCCTCACAATTTGACTCTCTTTGAAGCTTCTATCTTTTTTAAAATTTATATAATAAATTCTTTGTAGTTACAGCCTATCAACCATTTACATTGTAACAAAGTTTCTATAGTGGTAAATATAACTTATTTATTTTCTTTTTCCCATTGAACATTCTTTATTGAGAAAATATAGTATTATGAGAATTATAATCCAGTATATTGAATATGTAATGACATGAAATTGACATGCTAGGCCAGCAGATGTTGTGGTGATTAAGGCACTGAACTCCCACACAGTTGACAGTGATTTGAGTTTGAAAATCACACTTGGAACATGTATGTGCATGTCCAAAATCCCAAAAGGAGAATGACGAAGAAGGGATTGTGGCAAGGACCTTTCCCCTGTGAGGTGATTTCTTACTTTCTTTCTCTCTGTCTCTCTCCTATCTGGTAAGCACATGTGCTCTATGACAAAAGAAAGAAAGTAAAAGAAAGAATGAAGAAAACAATAGCTTTAATGCCTAAAGCAAAAATTTTTACTAGGTTTTAGACACATTCAACAAATTTTTTTAAACAGTAAAGTACTTCAAATAAAACTACTTGCTCTTCTTTCAATTTGCATAATTCTGTTGCTTAAGAGACATTAAAACTTAGCATAATCAAAGAATTTGAAGACCTCTACAAGGAAAACCATGAAAAAATAAAAAAAGAAATTGAAAATGACACAAAAACGTGGAAAGGCATCCCATGCTTCTGGATTGGAAGAATTAATGTAATCAAAATGGCAATTCTACCCAACTTAATCTACATGTTTAATGCAATCCAAATCAAAATACCAGAGATATTCTTCACAGATTTAGAAAAAAACTATTATAGAATTTGTCTGGAATCATAATAAAAAAAATGTATTCCCAAAGCAATAATCCAGAATAAGAGTGGAGTGGAGGCATCTCATTACCTGATCCCAAAATATTATATTACAAATCTATGATAGTCTAAACAGCATGGTATGGGTACAAAAACAGCCATGTAGACCCATGGAACAGAATAGAATAGAAAGCCCAGAAATAACCCTAAAACATACAGTGAACTGATTTTCAGCAAAGAACGCCAGACAATCCAATGAGGAAAAGAAAATGTCTTTATCAAATGGTGCTGAAAAAACTGGGTATCTGCCTATAGAAGGTAGATATTGGACCCTTATTTTTCACTGTTAAACAAAAAACAACTCAAAATGGATTAACTTTCTAAACCTAAAACCTCAAACTATAAAACTACTGGTGGATAATACAGAGACAATTCTTTGCAACCCTGAAGTTGGCAAAGACCTTCAAAGCACGACAATAATCCCAAAAGTAGACAAGTGTGATTATATCAGGTTAAAAAGCTTCTACAGGGAACCAGCAGTTAGCGTAATGGCTATGTCGCTGGACTCCCACGTAGTCGACCGCAGTTCGTGTCCCGGACCCGGTGGCTTAAAACTCACGCCGGGCACGTGTGCGTGCGTGTCCAAGATCCCGAAAGGAGAATGGAGGAGAAAGGATTGCGGCGTGACCATCCCCCCTGGGGGGTGATTTCTCGCTTTCTGTCTCTATGTCTCTCTCTGTCTGTCTGGCGAGCGCACGCGCCCTACAGTGAAAATCTCTCCAAAAAAAAAGAAAAAAAAAAGGAAAAAAACTTGTACATAGCAAAAGAAACAACCATCATAATGGGAGAATATATTTGCAAACTCTCCATCTGATAAGGGACTGAAACCAAAATATACAGGATTCAATCAGCTTACCCACACACACACAAAAATAAATAAACGATTCAATTAAAAGATGGACAAATTACCTGAACAGATAACTCTCTAAAGAAGACATATGGCAACCAGCAGTTAGCATAATGGCTATGTTGCTGAACTCCCATGTAGTCGACTGTGGTTAAAGTCCCGGACCCGGTGGCTTAAACTCACGCCAGTCATATGTGCATGCGTGCCCAAGATCCAGAGAGGAGAATGGAGGAGAAGGGATTGTGGCTTGGCCATCCCCCCCTGGGGGATGATTTCTCACTTTCTATCTCTATGTCTCTCTGTCTTTCTGGTGAGTGCACGTGCCCTATAGGAAAAACCTCTCCCCCCCCCAAAAAAAAGACATGAATAGCCAAAATGCACATGAAAAAATGCTCAGCATCCCTTATCTTAAGGGAGATGCAAGTCAAAACCAAAATGAAATATCACTTAATTCTAGTCACAATGGCTAAAATAAAAAAAAAAAAAAGTTAAATGCTGATGAGGCTATGGGGAAAAGGGAACTCTCCTACGCTGTTGGGGGGAATTTAAATGATTACATCCACTGTGGAGAACAATATGGAGGTTCCTCAAAGACCTACAAATAGAAATACCATGTGATACAGCAATTCTACTTCTGGGTATCTACCTGAAGGATAGAAATACACAGTTGTGGGACCAGCAGTTAGCATAATGGCTATGTCACTGGACTCCCACGTAGTTGACTGTGGTTCGAGTCCTGGACCTGGCGGCTTAAACTCACGCTGGGCATGTGTGTGTGTGTGTGTGCCCAAGATCCCGAGAGGAGAATGGAGAAGGGATTGCAGTATGGTCATCCTT
>NW_006208495.1:2547956-2549626 GCF_000334495.1 Tupaia belangeri chinensis
TCAGCACCTTAACTATCACACCACATGCTAGTCCCCACAACACCTACTATCTAAATTCTACTAAGAAACTGATCAATTGAAGGGAACTAACAGAAGAAAAATTTAAAGAACTGTACAAGATGGAGCCAGCAGATGGCTAGCAATTATGTCGCTGGACTCCCAATAGCCGACAACAGTTCAAGTCCCAGACCCGGTAGCTTGAAACTCAGTGTGGGTATGTGTGCATGTGTGCCCAAGATCCTAGGAGGAGGATGGAGGAGAAAGGACTGTGGTACAACTGTTCTCCTTGGGAGAGGGGGGTGATTTCTCACTTTCCCCTCTCATGGTCTCTGTCTTGCTCTCTCTCCCACTACATGCACCCTAAGGAAAAACCTCTTAAGAAAAAAAAGAAAGAAAGAAACTGCAGAAGAATACCCAATTAACAACAAAATAATTCCAAAATTCCATTGAAATTAAGGGATAAGTGTAGAGATTAGGTAATTAAGCAGATTTTAGAATAGAAATGAAAATAAAAGAAGCAAAGAGCAGCAGTGAACACATTCATAGATGAGAAAAGGCAGTAAAATTGTGTTATATCATGGCCACATACTGCATTTTCTCCTCAAAACTAAAAGTGGAATGAAAACACATAAAAATCAAAATCAAGAAGAAATAAGATATTTCATACTTGTGTGGTGATGGCCAAGTACTAGGATCCTGAAGTACCACACCCAGGGCATAAAGGACAAGAGTCTGTGAAAAAAAATAAACAATCTAGTTAGTCAAAGGCCTAACAGACAAAATGACTCCCAGAAAGCCAACTCATCCTAAAACTCTTTTAATACAAATAATAAAGATGAAATAAAATCATAAAATAAATACAAAAAAAACCAGGCCATTATTTTGGTGATCTAACAATAGGAAAGGCCTTAGCATGTCACAAAATCTGGAAGCCATAAAATAATAATAGGCTTAATTATATGAAAATTCAAAACAGGCATTTAGTTAAAAAAAAAATTACCATAAGGAACATCAAGAAATACAGAGAAAAAAATATTTGCTGTACGCAATGGCTATGTCGCTGGACTCCCCTGTAGTTGACCATGGTTCCAGTCCTATACCTGGTGGCTTAAACTCACGCCGGGTGCGTGTGCACCCAAGATCCTGAGAGGAGAATGGAAGAAGGGATTGAGCCATGGCCATCCCCCTGGGGGGTGATTTCTCACTTTCTATCTCTATGTCTCTCTGTCTTTCTGGTGAGTGCACGTGCCCTATAGGAAAAACCTCTCCCCCCCCAAAAAAAAAGACATGAATAGCCAAAATGCACATGAAAAAATGCTCAGCATCCCTTATCTTAAGGGAGATGCAAGTCAAAACCAAAATGAAATATCACTTAATTCTAGTCACAATGGCTAAAATAAAAAAAAAAAAAAGTTAAATGCTGATGAGGCTATGGTGAAAAGGGAACTCTCCTACGCTGTTGGGGGGAATTTAAATGATTACATCCACTGTGGAGAACAATATGGAGGTTCCTCAAAGACCTACAAATAGAAATACCATGTGATACAGCAATTCTACTTCTGGGTATCTACCTGAAGGATAGAAATACACAGTTGTGGGACCAGCAGTTAGCATAATGGCTATGTCACTGGACTCCCACGTAGTTGACTGTGGTTCGAGTCCTGGGCCTG
>NW_006208495.1:2549789-2550482 GCF_000334495.1 Tupaia belangeri chinensis
AGCAAAAACCTCTCAAAAAAAAAAAAAAAAAAGAAATGCTCAGTTGGAAAAACACTTGCTCATAATGTTTATAGCAGCACTACTCACAATTGCTAAAACATGGAGCCAACCCAAATGTCCACAATCAGATGAATGAATTGAAAAGTGTGGTACATACACACTATGGAATACTACTCAGCCGTGAAAAGCAATGAGACACTGGCATTTGATTAAAAAATAGACGAATATGGAAACTATAATGCTAAGCAAAGCAATACAAAATACAAAGGAGAGGTATTGTATGCCACACTTATTATACACTGAATGTCTGCACTCTATGACAGAAACTTAATGATTGGAAGGTATATAAACATGGAGAGGACCTATGAATACTAGGGGTAGTGTGGCAGGAGAATGGGAAATAGGATTGATTGAGAAGGAGGTAATCAAGAGGAAAAGGAATGAAGAGAAACATTTAAAGGACACAAAAATGAAAATTATCTGTTGATAATAGGTATGGTAATAACTTTGTGTATTCATACTGGGAAAACTTATTTTGTATGATGCAATGGTATACAGTGATTAAATGTAAAATAATAATAATCATAAATTTTTAAAAAAGAAAAAAATAGGGACCAGCAGTTAGCATAACGGCTATGTTGCTGAACTCCCATGTAGTTGACCATGGTTTGAGTCCTGAACCCAGTGGCTTAA
>NW_006208495.1:2550565-2552268 GCF_000334495.1 Tupaia belangeri chinensis
CTGCCTGGGGGGTGATTTCTAGCTTTCTGTCTCTCTGTCTCTCTCTGTCTGTCTGGCGAGCGCATGCACCCTATAGCAAAAAAGCCTCTCAAACAAAGAAAACCTCTCAAAAAATAAAAAGAAAAAATTAATATTGACACTTAGGAACAAGTGAGTTAAACAGGCTTTACTTGATGAAATATTGAAAAATTTAAGATTTTCTAAGGTCTTTTCTTCATAATTGAAGTATGATTTCAGGGCTCGAGAAAAACTAAGGATTCTCCAAATTGCACTTCTTAAAGAACAATTTCATAACAATTTCTTCAATGACAGTAGAAAGGAACAGGAAAAAGGACATGACATAAAATTTAAACAGTATTATAATATAATAGAATATAAGCAGAACATCCAACACCTTTCACAGAATCATTCATTCATGCTTTTCTTCAACTTCAAATACACATTGTTTGCACCTTGGCACAAACATCCACCTAAATCTATATTTGTTTCATCTTCACTAAAAGAAAGTACAATTTTATTCCTTGACTCCTAACAGAATAAGAGAGTTTATACAAAATTGTGCTATTATTTCTAAAGTTTTACTTGTAATAGCCTTATAACCAAGCCATTTTTTTCTTTTTCTTAGAGGGTTTTGCTATATAGCGTGTGCGTTCACCAGACAGAGAGAGAGAGAGAGAGACAGAGAGATAGGAAGCGAGAAATCATCCCCCAGGGGGGATGACCACACCACAATCCCTTCTCCTCCATTCTCCTCTCGGGATCTTGGGCACACATGCACACGTGCCCCGCGTGAGTTTAAGCCACCGGGTCTGGTATGCGAACCACAGTCGACTACATGGGAGTCCAGTGACATAGCCATTACACTAACTACTGGTCAGTTCATAATCAAGCCTTTTTCATGAGAAAATACTACGCTAATAAAAGTTTTTCCTGCTTTATGATTACTTGCATTAATGGTTACACTATTTTAAAAAAATGAAGTATTTACATTTACATATTTAATAATGTATTTAGTATTTACCTTTTTTAGTATTTCTTTGTCACTTGGAGCACTTTCACTTCATGTTCCCTCTTCATGAACACTCTTCTCTCTAATACGTTCTTGGCCCATGTCCTCATGTCATTAGGTCTCTTTTCAAATGTCACCTTATCATAGAGAATGATATTAAATTCCTTAATACCTACTGTTTGACTGCTAAGCAAATATAAATTATAAGATCACTCCAATTCTAGTACTAATTTCTTAATTAAAGTAAATTATTCTAGATTCAGTAGCAGAAATATCAGCCAAAGAAAATTATTCTACATTCAGTAGCAGAAATATCAGCCAAATTAATGCAGATTTTCTCTTGGGACTTGAATGTTTGCTTGTAATATTAAAATCATAAATATTTCTTTTGATAAATGTCTGTTCAAATTGTTTTTCCATTATTCAATTGGATTATTGTTTTTTTCTATTGAATTGTTTCAATTTTTTGTATATTCTGAATTTTAACCTTTTGTCAGATTGATAGTTGGCAAATATTTTCTCCCATTTTGTAGGTTGTTTCTCCATTCCTCAATTATTTCTATTGTTATGCAGAAACTTTTTAGATTTTTTTTTTGTTATAGGATGCGTGCGCTCGCCAGACAGACAGAGAGAGACAGAGAGACAGAAAGCGAGAAATCACCCCCCAGGGGGGATGGCCACACCACAATCCCTT
>NW_006208495.1:2552311-2553996 GCF_000334495.1 Tupaia belangeri chinensis
CCAAGCGTAAGTTTGAAGCAACCGGGTCCAGGATGCAAACCGCAGTGGACTATGTGGGAGTCCAGCGACATAGCCATTACAATAACTACCGGTCCCTTTAGATGTTTTTTATTTAAGTTTCTTTTATACATTCAATTACATATGTCACTTAGGTTGCAAAGTGAATATTCCAACATCTTTACATTTCTCACCAATCGAGTTGGGAATACTATACACATCATCCTGAACAGACAATAACCCATCTCTTTGCCCCACAAATGTCTCGCACCATCTATTTCTCTCCCCAATGTCCCTGCACAGTCTCTCTTCCTTCACCCAACCTCTTCCCACACTGTAGTTATAACCATTTTCTATGTTTCTATATCCTCTATTCATTCAGTTTTGTCCATAGAGAGCAGATAATCGGTATATGTTAAGTGCAGACATACAGTGTTTCTACTTCATAGCCTGACTTGCTTCATTTAGCAGTAAATTTTCCATATTCATTAACTTTCTGTCAAAAGTCAGGTTTTTGTTGTTTTATTTTTATGGATGAATAGTATTCCATAGAGTGTATGTGCCACAGTTTTTCAATTCATTCATCTGTCCATGGACATTTGGGTTGGTTACATGTCTTAGCAATTGTGAATAATGCCTCAATAAACATCGATAGGCAAGCACTTTTCTGATTAAGAATTCTTCTGTCATTTGGATAGATACCAAGGAGGGGGATTGCTGGATTATATGGTAGTTCTATCTGTAGATCTCTGAGGAATATCCATATCATTCTCCATAGTGGCTGGACAAATTTACATTCCCACCAGCAGTGTAGAAGAGTTTTCCTTTCATCATACCCCCACCAGCACTTATCATTTTTTATTGTTTTAATCTTAGTCATTCTGACTGGGATTAGGTAGTATTTCATTATGGTTTTGATCTGCATCTCCCTTATAATGAGGGATGTTAAACATTTTTCATATGCTTTTAGGCTATTGGTATATTTCTGTTAGAAAGTGTTTTTTTTCCAACTTTTTCTCCTATCTTTTAATAGGGTTGACCATCTTTTTTGGGGACAGTTGCTTGCGTTCCCTGTGTATTCTGGTTACCCCTTATCTGATGCATAGTTTATAAAAATATTTTTCCATTCTGAGGGCTGTCAATTCACACTGATTATTTTGTCTTTTGTAGTGCAGAAACTTCTTAATCTGATGTAATCCTACTTGTCTTTTTTGGGATTATTGACTGTGCTTTGGGGGTCTTATTTAAGAAGTCTTTGCCTACCCCAATGTCTCTCAGAATTTCCCCAGTGTTTTCCAGCAGTGATTTTATAGTTTGAGGCCTTAGGTTTAGATCTTTGATCAACTTTGAGTTGATTTTTGTCAATGGTGAGAGGCGGAGGTTTAGATTCATCTTTCTGCAGATGTATATCCAATTTTTCCAGCACCATTTGCTAAGGAAATTTTCCTTTTCCCACTGGATTGATTGGTATTCTTTGTCAAAAGTAAGTTGGCTTGGGACCAGTAGTTAGCGCAATGGCTATGTCACTGGACTCCCACGTAGTCGACTGTGGTTCGAGTGCTGAACATGGTGGCTTAAACTCACACTGGGCACATGTGTGTGCATGCCCAGGATACTGAAAGGAGAAAGGAGGGGAAGGGATTGCAGTGTGGCCATCCCCCTTGAGGGGTGATTTATTGTTTCATGTC
>NW_006208495.1:2554067-2572348 GCF_000334495.1 Tupaia belangeri chinensis
AAAAACAAAACAAAACAGTTGACTGTATGTTTTGGAGTTTATTTCTGGAATATCTATTCTGTTTCATTGGTTCACCTGTCTGTTTCTGTGCCAATATCATGCTGTTGTCATTATCATAGCTTTGTAGTATATTTTCCAGTCAGGGAGTGAGATGCCACTCTCTCCATTTTTCTTGTGCAGGATTGCTTTGGCAATATGAGGTCTTTTATAATTCCAGACAAATTGTTTGAGTCTCTTTTCTAGATCTGTGAAGAATGTCTCTGGCACTTTAATGGGGATTACGTTAAATATATAGATTAATTTGGGTAGAATTGCCATTTTGTTTATATTAATTCTTCCAATCCAGGAACATGGGATGTCCTTCCACTTTTTTTGTGTCATTGTCAATTTCTATTTTTAGCTTCTCATAGTTTTCCTTGTAGACGTCTTTACCTTCTTTGGTTAGATTTATTCTTGGTATCTTATACTTTTTGCTGCTATGGTAAATGGAATTACTTTTTCTTTTTTGGAGAAGTTTTTGTTTGTTTATTTGTTTTGTTTTGTTTTGTTTTTTGTTTTTTGGGTTTTTTTGCTATAGGATACATGCGCTTGCCAGAAAGACAGAGAGACAGAAAGGGAGAAATCCCCCCCCACAGGGAATGGCCACATCGCAATCCCTTCTCCTCCATTCTCCACTCTGGATCCCGGGCACACAAGCATATGCACCCAGCGTGAGTTTAAGGCACTGGGTCCAGGACTCGAACTGTGGTCAAATACTTGAGAGTCCAGCAACATAGTCATCATGCCAGCTGCTTGTCCCTATGGAATTACTTTTTCAGTTCTATCTCATTCTGCCTGCTATTCATATACAGAAATGCTATAGATTTCTATATGTTGATTTTGTATCCTGCACCTTTACTCTATTCATGTATTACTTCCAGGAATTGTTTCACGGATACCATTGGGTCATTCATGTATACAATCATGTCATCTGCAAATAGAGATAGTTTCACCTCTTCTCTTTCTATTTGAATGTCTTTTATTTTATCCTGTTTTCTGATTGTGTTAGCGAGGACTTCCAGTACTATATCGAAAATTAATGGAGAAAGTGGGCATGCTTTTCTTGTACCAGTTTTTAGTGGAAAAGTTTTCAGGTTTTCCCCATTCATGATGATGTTACCTATGGGTTTTTCATAGGTAGCTTTTATTGTGTTGAGAAATGACCCTTCTATGCCACTTTTGCTGAGAGTCTTGATCATGAATGGATGTTGAATCTTAAATGCTTTTTCTGCATCAATTGGTATGATCATATGGTTTTATCTTTCTTTCTGCTAATATGGTTTATTATATTTATAGTTTTACATATGTTGAACTAACCTTGTATCCCTGGTCGTGATGTATAATCTTTTTTATATGTTATTGGATCCGATTTGCTAGTATCTTATTGAAAATCTTTGTGTCTATATTCATCAGAGATACTGGTCTATAGTTTTCCTTCCTTGTCCTGTCCTTGTCTGTTTTAAGGTTAAGGGTTATGAAGGCTTCATAGAAAGAATTTGAGAGAGTTCCACCCTTTTGGATTTTGAAAAATAACTTGAGCAGAATGGAGTTTAACTCTTCTTTAAAAGTTTTGTAAAATTCAGAGGTGAAGCCAATAGGGCCAGGGCTTTTTTTCTTGGGAAGTTATTTATTACTGATTCAATCTCCTGGCTTGTTATGGGCCTTTCAGACTCTCTACATTCTCCTGACTCAATCTTGGTAGACTATATGTGGTCCTGAACTTGTCCATCTCATCCAGATTTTCTTGTTTGTTAGCATATAGTTGTTCATAGTATCCTATAATGATGTTTGTATTTCTATTATGTCTGTTGTTATATTGCCTGCTTCACTGCAAATTTTATTTACCTGCTTCCTTTCGTTCTTCTTATTAATTGATCCAGCTAATGGTGCATTGATTTTGTTTATCTTTTCAAAGAACCAGCTTTTGCTTTCATTTATTTTCTGTATAATTGGTTCATTTTCTATTTCATCTCTGCTCAGGTCTTTATTATTTCTTTTTCTGGTATGCATTTTTGGATGTATTTGTTGTTGCTTTTCCAATTCTTTGAAGCATGATGTTAGGTAGTCGATTTGCCTTCTTTCCATCTTTCTTTTTTATGAGTGCTCAATGCTATAAATTTCCCTCTAATGACTTCTTTTTGCAGTGTCCCAAAGATTATGGAAACTCACGTCCTCATTGTCATTGGCTTCCATGAATCATTTGATTTTACTCTTAATTTCTTCAGTAGTTGTGAAGTAATTCAGGAGTAAGTTATTTAACTTCCATGTATTTGTGTATTTTTGAGGATTTTTCTCGAAATTAATATGAAGTTTAATTCCATCGTGGTCAGAGAAGATGCTGGATATACTTTCTATGCTTTTGAATCTATAAAACCTTGCTTTGTGCCCTTTCATGTGGTCAGTCTTCAGAAAGGTTCCATGTGGGGGTGAGAAAAAAGTATATCTTGTAGTTTTGGGGTGAAAGGTTCTATAGATATCTCTTAAGTCCATTTCATTTATAGCATCATTTAGGTCCTTTATCTCTTTACTTATTTTTTGTCCAGATGATCTGTCCATGGTGATAATGTGGTGTTGAGGTCTCCAACAATTAGTGTGTTGCAACCTATCTCTCCTTTTAGATCTAACAGTCTTTCCTTCATGTATTTGGGTGCTCTTGAGTTCAATGCATTGATATTTTTAAGCGTTCAATCTTCTTGACTGATTGACCCTTTTACTACAATATAGTGCCTTTATTTGTCTCTTCGAACAGTTTTTGTTTTAAAGCCTATTTTGTCAGAAATTAGTATCAGAACTCTAGTTCTTTTTTGGTTCCCATTTTCATGGAGTACCTTTTTTCCAGCCATTCACTTTTTGTCTATACATGTCTTTATCCGTTAGATGTGTTTCTTGTAGGCAACAGATAGAGGGTTTCTGGTTTTTATGCATTCAGCCAGTGTGTGTCTCTTTATTGGAGAATTTAATCCATTCACATTCAATGTTATTATCAATATTTCTGTACTTGTCCCGACGTTTAAGTTGACCATTATCTTGATTTTCTTTTATTCCCTTATTTCTGGCTGTTCATTCTTTAGTTTTTCTGGAACAGTACTCTCTCCAGGGTTTCTTAAAGAGCTAATCTGGTGTTGGCAAATTCTTTTAGGTTTTGTTTGTCTGAGAAACTTTTAATTTTTTTTTGCTCATATGAAGGATAATCTTATTGGATATAATAATCTTAGTTGAAATTGTTTCTCTGTTAACACTTTCAATATGTCTTCCCATTCTTTCTTTGCTTGCATCGCTTCCATTGAAAGGCCCAGTGTTAGACTGATGGTGTGACCTTTGTAAATCATTTGTCGTTTCTCTCTTGCCCAGTTTAGTATCTTGTTTTTATCTGTGGTTTTGGCAAGTCTAGCTCCGATGTGCCTTAGGGAGGATCTTCTTGGGTTGATTCTATTTGGGGTCCTTCGTATTTTTGGATCTAGATGTGTGAGTGCTCCCCTAGATTTGGAAAATTTTCTTCCAAGTTTCATGGAATAGATTTTCCATGCCCTTATTAGTTTCTTCACTTCTGGGATACCAATCATTTGGATGTTTGGCCATTTAATGGAATCTAGTATTTCTCGTATATTATCCTCATTTTTTTGTTGTTATTTTCTCTATTTTTTTGGTCATGGATCTAGATGTGTGAGTGCTCCCCTAGATTTGGAAAATTTTCTTCCAAGTTTCATGGAATAGATTTTCCATGCCCTTATTAGTTTCTTCACTTCTGGGATACCAATCATTTGGATGTTTGGCCATTTAATGGAATCTAGTATTTCTCGTATATTATCCTCATTTTTTTGTTGTTATTTTCTCTATTTTTTTGGTCATTTTTTCCAGGTCAGAGAATTGATCTTCTACGTCAGAGATTCAATCTTCAGCATAGTCTAATCGACTTTTAATGCTTTTGAGAGAGTTTTTGATTTCCTGTATTACAGACTTCATCTCTATTAGTTCCATCTGATTCTTCCCTATGGTGTCCATTTCTTCTTTCAAATCATGGAAGGATGTCCTCATCTCCTGGAGTTCATTGTCTCTTTCCTGTTCCAACTCATATAGTTTTGTCACTATGAATGTTCCGAATTCTTTGTCTGATATTTTGGTAACTTCTGTTTTTTCAAGAAATGGAGAAAGGTTATTATTTTCTTTTGATGGAGACATATTTCCCGTTTTCTTCAAACCTGAGGTTCTTCTTCTACTTCTAGCCATTGGGTGATGTGTTTACTTTTTGGAGAATGTTTCTGGCACTTGGAACAAGTTTTCTTCCCTTTTGTTGTGAATTTATGTTTGCCGAACTCTCTCTTCTGCTGTGTTTAGCAATGTGGTCCACACAGGGAGTTTCTTCTATTTAGGTGTCTGAAGAGCAGTTTTTCCTTTTTCACAGGTGGATCAGTAAAAGGGAAAATCCCAGGGCAGTTCACAATACAAGGGTATTTTAAAACTATGATTCTAGACCTCGGACTAGCAATTAGTGTAATGGCTATGTCGCTGGACTCCCACATAGTCGACCGCAGTTCGCGTCCCGGACCCAGTGGCGTAAAACTCACACCGGGCGCATGTGCGTGTGTGCCCAAGATCCTGAGAGGAGAATGGAGGAGAAGAGATTGTGGTATGGCCATCCTTCCTAGGGGTGATTTCTCGCTTTCTGTCTCTCTATCTCTCTGTCTGCGCCTGTCTGGCGAGTGCATGCACCCTATAGCAAAAATCTCAAAACTACAAAAAAAAAAAAAAAAAAAAAAAAACAACTGATTCTAGACCTGTCTAGTCCCTCTGGGTGGGTCGCAGATGAGAAGATGACAGTACAACAGGAAAGAAAAAAGAATATGAAAGAAATAAAGAAAAAGTTGCACGCCGTGTGCCAGCACAGTGTGAGATTTGGTCAGGGGGCTGCAGATGGAACTGGGCTCTGCTGGAGAGCTCGGGGCTGCCCTAAGGGGTGAGGAAAAGTAGAAAATTAACAAAAGAAAGAAGGAAAGAAAAAGCAGCCTACCTACCTTTCTGATGGGGGTGGATCTGAAGTTGGGAGAGCTGGGCTGAGGCCAGAGTAGCTAGAACTTGGGCCAGGGCCAGTGAAAGGCCTTGCCTCAATTTCCCTGACTGGCCAGGGGGCTGCAAATGGAACTGGTCTCTGCTGGGGAGCTGAGGGCTGCCCTTTCTGGTGGGGCGGACTCTGAGGTTGGGAGAGCTGGGTTAGGAACAGAGGAACTTGAGCTGGGCCTGGGGCCAGTGAAAGGCACTGTCTCAATTTCCCTGACTGGCCATGGGGCTGCAGATGTAACTCACTTTTTTAGTTTTCTGAAATCCCATTTTTTTTCTTTTGTTGCCTCAGCTTTAGAGATCTTACCCAGATCTTTGCCTAGACCAATTTTTTGAGCCATTTCTGTTGTTTTCTTCTAGTAGTTTTATGGGTTCAGTTCTTCTATTTAAGTCTTTAACCAAATTAAGAACTCAATTCACTTTCTGAAAAACAATCCAACTTAAAAATTGGCAGAATATTTGAATAGACATTTCTCAAAAGAAGACATACAGCTAATGGCCTATGAAAAAATGCACCTCAGTAATCACTACAGAAAAGCAAGTCAAAGTCTGATACTTTATCACTTTATTTGGTACTGAGAAAGTCATGCATCTCTTATGCTTATCTACTACTGTATGCTTTTTTTTTATCTGAGTTTCCATCACTTTTGATATTTGAATGTATATTTTCATACCACACGAAAACCTTTATAAGTACTTTTTCTTATTTTATAAATTTTCTATGTTTTGAAGACTCATCACAGAATTTACACTTGTCGTTTGCCATTTTGTAGTCAAAATATGTACAAATAAAATGTAGATGATAGCAATCATTTAAGAATTGAACAATTAAATTTGATACTCTTATCTCATATCTACATCAGTGTGTAAATCACTCACATGTCTAAATTCACAATCATAAACTAGTGTTGAACATTGACATGCTCATGAACTAAAGAACTAACAATAAATTGAACTTGACATCTGATATAAAAATGGTGGACTTAAAAAAATACAAAACAGAGTTTTTTCAAACAAAGCCAGAGTGGACCTTATGTAAGGTTTTGTTTAGTTTTAGAGTTCAGGTATTGATGGAATTTGAGAAGCAAGAGTGTTTTATTTCTTGTACTGGCAGCTTTTTTCTTTGGTCACTGGAGTGAGGCTGTTATGGATTGGCTAACTCCCAGAAACATGTTCACTGAAATGAGACATTTGCTAATTGACTAGTGTCTAGAAGAATGAGATTGTCACTGGTTGATCTTAGGAACCATCATTGATTTGCTAATTTCGAAAGACATAGTTAGTGGGGTGAAGCAGTTGTTGAATCACTCGTTTTCAGCTGTAAGGTCACTGGAGTGAGACTGTCACTGATTGGCAGACATTTAAGCATGTCTCCTGATTTCAAGTTATCTTTAATTAGTGATGACTTGGGCATTTTTGACTTGACCAAAGAGTAGACTCTTTTGGAATAATAAAAATAAGTACTTTTAATGTTCAGTTTCTCATTGTGGTCTTCCTTGCACCTAAACTTGCAGAAGAGACTATTACGGATAAAACATTCCAGGGGAGAGAGTCAGATATTGTGACATAAAAGATTGTGTCAGTCATTAATAAGTTATACTATTTTGTTTTGTTTTCATTATTGTTAATAAGTGAAATACCTAAAACTAACCTATAAAAAATGGGTTTTGTTTGTTGTATTAGTCAGTGTCATTAACTGAAACAGAAGCAATAGGATATGGTATGATAGATCAAAGATAGGTAGTTAGATAGATATCTCTATAGAATAAGTAAGAGTAAGTTCCTAAGAATACTTTAGGTATGTAGTTGCTGAGACTACCTTGGGTATATAGTATTTTTCTCCAAAGAATTTGGTGGTTTGTCACATAGAATGATTTTTATATAGTCTGCACTATTTTCCACATGTAAATGAGGAGTCTGATAGAATAATCCCTATTTCATAAAAGCAAGATACTGTGTAGTCTTCTAAAGCATTTACTTCCGAATAGAAAAATACCAATTTATTTAAAATACAGTTTGTTTTCCTAAATTTTGCTTAATGTTAAAATAAAACACATTTCTTCATTGTGAATTACTTGCTTATCCAAGGGTTTTTATCTTTTGAAATAAAGTTGTACTGTGCTCAAATTTGATAGAACTATCAAATGATTTATATGATAATCCACAATAAAATCTCCCCATAGACTAGCTAATGTCTTCTAGTTAATTAGCTAAGAATTACAGTTCTATTATGACATTAGCTGCAAAATCTATTGTTCCCCTTTAAAAAATAAAAGTATGTGAAGAAGCCAACCTAGGCTTTAGAGGCAATTATCAATATTTGAAAGGAAATGTTGGTTTTTAATAATTCAGGTGTGTCCCATGGACATTATGAATGGCTCTACAAAGGTAAGAAATAGTCTGGACTATTCTAAGGAAGTCCTTGGATATCCAGAATGATGGCTCTGATAGATTACGTCATTGTGTTCTTTCCCACTAGATTACCAACTCTAGACTGGCAGGGACCATATCTCTCTTTTACTTGCTATATTCTCACTGCCTAAAACAGTATCCAGTGATTAATAGATACTTAATAAACATCTGCTTAGTGGCCATATTAGCAACATCAAAAGTGAAACTATCGAAAGAAAGAACTTGGTTAAAACGAGTTAAATATATACTATAAATAATAAGGGGCAGCCCTAATTCTAACTGTGAGAATAGGAATAAGATCTGGTAACAGACTGCATACCATCTGGTATTAATATCAGTAACTAACTGGCTTTTTCCACACCCCTTTCCATTTTTTACTGTAAGTCTAGGTGAAGAGGGCTTCCTTCCATCATGTTTGTGCTCTACAGAATGCAAGGAGGAAATAAAATTCATTGTACCTTTGTAAACCCTGAAAAGTTTTGGAGAAACTGCAAAAGTACAAGCCTAATGAGGTAAAATTAGCCATTATTTTATTAATTTTCTGCAGAAATATTCTGTATACATGAGCCATTACTTTATGCAAGTTCCCCTTCTAATATAGGGGAGTCCATTTTGCCTTTTGTATCTCCCTCTATGGAATTAAATACTAAAACAAGACCCTTCTTTATTATGAGATTTCCCAATTCATCAGAAAGTACTGAAAAGAAAGCAAAATATTTGTCTTTGAAAAGTCATCACATATGTATATCTTTTTATTTAACCCTTCTAATGATGTATCTTATTTTTACTTACATGTTAGAAAAGCATTAAAACCAAAGCACAGATATATGTGCTTTAACACCAACCATAGCTATACATTTCTGTCTAAAAATTTTTCTGTAGTGACCAGCAGGTGGCATGGTGTTTAAGGCATGGATTCCCACATGTCTGACTGCAGTTTGCGGCCCAGACCTGGTGGCTTCTTTTCTCATTTTCTCTCTCTCTTTATCTCTGTCTCTCTCTGCAGAGCACATGTGCCCTATAGCAAATTTTAAAAATAGTAAAAATAAATAATTGAACTTCTTTTTTGTCAAAAGCTCTTTTTTTTTAAATGCTGAGATGTATTAAATGTGCTTCATCATTACTTTTTTTCATTAAGGTTTTTGGCATAGGGCAGGTGTGCACGCTGGAGAGAGAGATAGAAAGTGAAAAATCACCCCTCCCAGGGAGAATAGGCACACTGCAATCCCTTCTCTATTCTCCTGAGATTCTGGGCATGCACACACATGTACCTGGTATGACTCTCAAGCCTTCAGGTCTGAGACTCAAACTGTAGTCAGCCATATGGGAGTCTAGTGCTTTAACCACCATGCCACCTGTTGGTCCCACCCAGTTATTATTTAAATATCCACATCTTGGTTGTGTTTATTATCTGAATAAATACTTCCAAAAATTAGTTGTTCATTTTGGCAAATAAATAGTTTGAAGATATCACTAGATATACTTTAAATTTAGCAAGAGAGACACAGTGAAGTGAATAAGATCAGAATAAACAGTACCCTGTTATTTATTGTCACCCAAAGATTAAGTTTACAGTTCTCAATAGACAGGCTTTTACTCTTGACTAACAAAATAGTTAAAGAGATATATAAGACTGTAAATGCTTCTATACATATTTATTGCCCTGAATGCTCAAAATAGCCACAATCTATAATTCCTGCTTGATGCTTTGTAATGTTTGAAGTTTTAAATACTTTCAATACTTGCAAAATATCAACTTCATGTGTTAAAGCAATAAATATAAGTGCCTGCCTTGTATGATTGACCGTAAGAGCCATAATACTTTCAAAGTACCTATAATGAATCACAAACACATACAGTGAAACACATTTTGATGATAAAGAGCATTATAAAATGTCATTCCATTATTGCAATTTAATGTAAAGTATACAATTCTGACAGTGAGGAGTAACAGAACAAGCAGAATTTGTGGACTTCATTAGGGAAGGCTTTGGGAAAAGAGATTTTTTTATAGTTTTATTATTTTTATTGTGGTAATATATACACAACAGGTAATTTACCATTTTCACTTTTTGAAGTGTACAGTTCAATACATGAAGTACATTTATATTGTTGTGTACTATCGCCACCATTCATCTCAAAACCTTTTTCTTTTATCCGAAGTGAAACTCTTTGCCGATTAAACAATAACTCTCTACTTCCTTCTGTGGCCAGCCCCTAGCAACCACCAGTCAATTTTCTGTCTCTATGAAGTTGACTTATCAACATACTTCATGTATTACCTATAAATATTTGCTTTCTCTGGCTGTCATTTCATCTAGCATAAGTTTCATTCATGTTGTAGCATGGGTCACAGTTTACATTTTTTAAGACTCGATAATATTCCATGGTATGTGTTTATATATACCACATTTTTATTACCAGTTTGTCCATTGATAGACACTTGGATGTTTCTACCTTTTGGGTATTTTTGAATAATGTAGCTGCAAACAAGGGTATACAAACATTTATTCAAATCCCTGTTATCACTTCTTTTGGATATATTACCAGGAGAGGAGCTGCAAAATCATATGATAATTCTGTGTTAAATTTTTGAGGAAAAACACATATTTCCACAAGGACTATACCATTTTACTTTCTTATCAGCACTGCTCAAGGAGTCCAATTTATCCACATTCTCATCCATACTTGCTTTCTCTATACCAATATTTTTAAATGGCCATGATAGTAAGTGTGAAGTGGTACCTCACTGTACCTCTAATTTGCCCTTCCCTAATGATTATTAATGTTTATCATCCTCTCATGTCTTTCTTGGCTATTTGTGTATCTTCTTTGTAGAAATATCTACTCAAGTAATCTGCACAGCTTTTAAATCAGGTTTTACTCTGTTTGGTGTATCCTTAGATGCACAAACACTTCTAATTTTGATGAAGTCGAATGATCTATTTTTTTGTTGTTGCTTATGCTTTTAATGTCATATCCATGAAATCATTGCCAAATCCAATATCAAGAAGCTTTCCATCTTAGCCCACTCCATGGTCTGCTGGTTAAGGCAACTGGATCTCACATGGCAGAACCTGCAGTTTGACTCCCAGACCCAGTGGCTTGAAAAACATGCCAGACGCATATGTATGCATGCTTCAAATCCCAAAAGGAGGGATAGAAGAACGAGAAGGGATTATAGTATGACCATTCTCTATGGAGGTTGGGAGAGGAGGTGATTTCTCTTTTGACTCTCTCTCTCTCGCAAATATGTACTCTCTAGCAAAGGAAAAAAAAAAAAGAAAAGAAAAAAAGAGAGAGAGAGGAAAAAAACAACAAAAACTCTTCTTCTCTATTTCAAAGAGTTTTTCCCTCTTCTTTTAGAACGAGAAGGGATTATAGTATGACCATTCTCTATGGAGGTTGGGAGAGGAGGTGATTTCTCTTTTGACTCTCTCTCTCTCGCAAATATGTACTCTCTAGCAAAGGAAAAAAAAAAAAGAAAAGAAAAAAAGAGAGAGAGAGGAAAAAAACAACAAAAACTCTTCTTCTCTATTTCAAAGAGTTTTTCCCTCTTCTTTTAGAAGTTTTACTCTTCTAATCTATTTCAAAGAGTTTTTCCCTCTTCTTTTAGAAGTTTTATACTTTTAGTTTTTGTAGTTAGATCTTTAATTCACTTTAAGTTTGTTTTTGTTTTTGCTTTTGTTTACATGGTGTAAAGTAAGGAGCCAATTCATTCATTTGCTTATAGTTATCCGGTTTTCCCGGGACCAGTCGCTAAAAAAAGTTCCTTTCTCTATCAAATGATCTTGGCAACCTTGCCAAGAATCACTTGCAAGGATTTATTCCTGGACTTTTTGTTCTATTTCATTGGTCTATATACCTATTACTGTGCCAGTACCATGTTTCAATTATAGTAGATTCATGGCACGTTTTGAAATCAGAAAGTCTGAGACCTCCAACTTTGTTCCTCATTTTCAGATTGTTTGGCTTTTCAGGTTCTTGAGATTTCATACCAATTTAGGATGAACTTTTCTCTTTATGCAACAAAAATCACTAGAATTGCATTGAATCTGTAGGTCACTTTGGGTAGTATTGATATTTTAACAATAGTAAGTCTTCAAATCTGAGAAAATGGCATGTTTTTGCATATGTGTGTGTCTTCCCTAGTTTTTTTCAACAACAATTTGCAGTTTTCGATCTGTCTTTTGTCTCTTTGGTTAAGTCTATTCCTAAGTATTTTATTCTTTTCAACACTAGTGTAAATTACATTTTTTTCTTATTTTTTTCTATTATTTATTGTTAATGTATAGAAACAAAACTTATTTTGTGTCTTTAAACTTTGCAAATTAATTTACTAGTTCTAGTAGTATTTTATGTGTATGTAATCATCAGGGATTTCTACATGTAACATTATGTCATCTGTGAAGAGAGATAATTTTGCTTTTTTCCAATTTAGATGGTTTTCATTTCTTTTTCTAGTGTAATTGTTCTGGGTAAGACTTTCAGCACCATACTGAATTGAAGTAACAAGAGAAAATATCTTTGTCTTGTTCCTGATCTTAAAGGAAATACTTTTACTATTAAATGTGGTATTAACTGTGGGGTTTTCCTATATGACTTTTATTATGTTAATGTAGTCTTTTTGATTCCTTGTTTATTGAATGTTTTGATCATGAGAATATATTGGATTGCATCATGTGTTATCTTCTCCTTTATTCTGTTTATGTGGTATATTACTTTAGTTTTCATGTTTGAACTATCTTTGCATTGCAAGAATAAATCCCATTTGGTTAAGGGTAAAGACGTTTTAATCTACTATTAAAATTTATTTTGCTGTTTTTTTTGTTGAGGATTTTTGCATTACTATTCATAAGAAATATTGGTCTGTAGTTTCCTTTTATGTAGCGTGTTCGTATAGTTTCAAAAGCAAAGTAAGGCTGGCCTCATAGAATGAGTATAAAAGTTCCCATCTTTAGACCTGAACCAACATCTTCCAGTAATTCACCAAAATGGTGAATACAAAGGGAAAAAGGAGAGGCACTCAATATATGTTCCCTAGGACTTTTAGAAAACATGGGGACCAGAAGTTAGCATAATGGCTATGTCGCTGGACTCCCATGTAGTCGACCATGGTTCGCGTCCTGGACCTGGTGGCTTAAAACTCATGCTGGGCACATGTGCGTGCGTGCCCAAGATCCCGAGAGGAGCATGGAGGAGAAGGGATTGTGGCATGGCCATCCCCCCTGGGGGGTGATTTCTCGCTTTCTGTCTCTCTGTCTCATGAGCACACGCACCCTATAGCAAAAACCTCTCAAAAAATAAAAAAGAAAAGAAAACATGGAGTGGGTCTTTTGGCAACATACATGTGAATCTACAAGAAAGGTGATATTGTAGACATTAAGGGAACGAGTACTGGTAAAAGCAATGCCCCACAAATGTTACCATGGCAAAACGAACAGTTGTCAACGCTACGTAGCATGTTATTGGTATTATCCTAAACAAACAAGTTAAGAGCAAGATTCTTGCCAAGAGAATTAATGTGTGTATTAAGTATAGTAAGCATTCTAAGAACAGAAATAGCTTCCTAAAATGTGTGAAGGAAAATGACCAGAAAAAGAAGGAACCCAAAGAGGAAGGTACCTGCGTTCAACTGAAGAGCAAGCCTGCTCCACCCAGAGAAACACACTTTGGGAGAACCGATGGAAAAGTGCCTAAGCTTCTGGAACCTATTCCCTATGAATTTATGGCATAATGGGTATAAAAAATAAACTAAACTTGGGACCAGCACATAGTGTAGTAGTGGTTACATCACTGGACTCCCACATAGTCGATTGCGGTTCGAGTCCAGGACCTGGGGGCTTAAAACTCACACCAGGTACATGTGCATGAGTGCCCAAAATCTCAAGAAGAGATTGGAGGCGAAGGGAGTGTGGCATGGCCATCCTCCCTGGGGAGTAATTTCTTGCTTTCTGTTTTTCTGTCTCTTTCTGTCTCTTGGGTGAGCACACACACCCTATAGCAAAAGTCTCTCTCAAAACAAACAAACCAAAAACTAAACTATGGCCTAAAAAAATGTTTTCCTTAATTGAGTAGAATTGTATTACCTCCCCCTAATTCAGTGCCTTAACCACCACCTCTTGCCGGCTCCTTAGGTGGCTTTTTTTTTTTTAATTTTTTGTATTATTTTATTTATTGATTATTACATGTTAGTTTGACCAGAGAGACAGAGAGAGAGAAAGTGAGAAAGCAAGTTGCCAGATCTAGGATTCAAACCATGGTCGGCAATGTGGGAATCTAGTCCTTTAATCATCACCCCCCCTGCCAGTCCCCCCTTAGGTGGCTTATTATGCAACAAAAAAAACTCAATTGTTTAGAAAACATTTTTTAAAATTTCCTCCCCTTTCTGTTTCTTGGAAGATTTTAAAAAATTAGTTTTTATTTTGGTTAAATATTTGATAGTATTCACCAGTGCAAACATCTGGTTCTAAATTTTTATTAGTTGCAAACTTTTTGATTATTGATTCAATTTCTTTATTACTTGTACATCAATTCAGTTTGTATTTCTTTTTCAATAATTTTACTATTATGTAATATAAAAATATTATTATTTATATACATTCAATTGCTAGATATCATTTAGCTTGAGAATTTAACCAACATGAAATAAACCTCAGACGAGTCCCATTCAAAACACCACACACATCATCAACAGGCAATAAAATGTTTCTGTGTACCACAGATGTCTTACCTATCTATTTTTTTCTTCCCTAATTACGTTCCCTACAATCTTCCTTCTCCTACCATTCTTTCACCATGCCTCCAGTGTCCACAACTATTTTTAATGATTTTGTGCCCTCTAATCTCTCAGTCTCTACCATAGAGTGGAGACAATTGGTATATATTAGGTGGAGACATCCAATATCTCTCTTTCATAGCCTGACTTCACTTCACCCAGCAATAAATCTTCCATATGCATCCAGTTTCTAGCAAATGCCAGGGTCTTGCTGTTCTTTATTGCTGAATAGAATTCCATGGAGTATATGTACCACACTTTTTCAATCCATTCATCTACTTGTGGAGATTTGGATTGGTTCCATGGTGTAGTAACCATGAATATTGACGCAACAAATATAGGTGTGCAAGTGCTTTTCCAACTGAGCATTTTCCTGCTCTTTGATAAATACCCAGGAGTGGAACCGATGGATCATATGTAGGTTGCATTTGCAGGCCTTTGATGAACCTCCATATTGTTCTCCACAGTGGTTGGACCAATTTATATTCCCAACAATGGTGTAGGAGAGTTTCCCTTTCATCACATTCCCCACAAGCACTTACCATTTTTTGTTTAAGATTCTTAATCTTCGCCATTCTGACAGGGGTTAGGTTGTATCTCATTGTGGTTTTGACCTGAATCTCCTTTATGATGAGGTATGTTGAGTGTTTTTTCATATGCTTTTGGTTCTTCATATGTCTTCTTTAAAGATATGTTTATTCACCTCACTTTCTCATCTTTTTATTGGATTAATAATTTTTTTTTTTTGGATAAGCTGCTTGTGTTCCGTGTGTATTGTGGTAATCTGGATTTATCTGGGGCATAGTTTACAAAAATATTCTCTGATTCCAACAGTTGTCTATTCACACTAATTACTGTGTCCTTTGTTGTGCAGAAAGTTCTTACTCTGATGTAATCCCACTTGTCTATTTTGGGGATTATTGACTGTGCTTTGGGGGTCTTATTTAAGAAGTTTTTGCATACGCCAATGTCTCCTAGTGTTCTCTCAGTGTTTTCTACAAGTAGTTTTATAGTTTGAGGTCTTAGGTTTAGATTTTTTATTCATATTGAGTTGATTTTTGTTAATGGTGAGAGACAGGGGTTCACAATAATCTTTCTGCAGGTGGATACCCAGTTTGTCTAGCACCATTTGCTAAAGAGGTTTTCCTTTTCCCACTAGATTGACTGGTACCCTTTGTCAAAGACCAGTTGGCTGTATATTTTGGAGTTTATTTCTGGAGTCTCTACTCTGTTCCATTGGTCCACCTGTGTGTTTCTGTTCTAATACTATGCTGTTTTGATGATCACAGCTTTGTAATACATTTTAGGGTGGGGGAGTGAGATGCCACCCACTATAATATTCTTGCCCAAGATTGCATCAAATTCTAAGGTTGTCTTTTTTAGACCTGTGAAGAATGTCTCTAGTATTTTGATTGGAATTGCATTAAATATGTAGATTACTTTGGGTAGAATTGTCATGTGATTATATTAATTCTTCCAGTCCAGGAATGCGGGATGTCCTTCCACTTTTTTGTGTCATTTTTAATAACTTTTTAAAAGATTTTCACATTTTTTTGTAAAGGTCTTTGACATCCTTAGTTAGGTTCATCCCTAGATATCTTATACATTTTGTGGCTATGGTAAAAGGGAGTTCTTTCTTCAGAGCTACCTCATTCAACTTGTTTGTATATAAAAATAATATAGATTTTTGGATGCTGATTTTTATATTCTGCCACTTTACTTTATTCATTTATTTTGAGAAGTTTTTTCATGGAAACCTTTGGATTTTCTTAGTATACCATAATGTCATCCATAAATAAAGATATTTTAATCTCTTCTTTGCCTATTTGAATGCTTTTTATATTATCCTCTTTTCTGATAGCATTGGCTAAGACTTCCAGTACTATATTGAAAAGGAGTGGAGAGGGTGGGCAACCTTGTTTATTACCAGTCCTTAGTGAAAAAGATTTTAGCTTTTCCCATTCAATATAAAGTTATCTGTAGGTTTTCATATATGGCTTTTATTGTGATGAGAAATGACTCTTCCATATCAATCTTGCTGGGGGTCTTAATCAGGGAAAGATGTGTTTTATCAAATGCTTTCTCTGCACCAATTAAAATGATCATATAGTTTTTATCTTTCTTTCTGTTAATATGGTGCATTATGTTGCATTCCTGGAATAAAGCCTACCTGATCATGATGAATAATCTTTTTTATGTATTGTTTAATATGATTTGCAAGAATTTTGTTAAGAATTTTTACATCTAAATATATCAGAGATATTGGTCTGTAGTTTGTTTTTGTTTGTTTGTTTGTTTTTTGTTTTTTGTATTTTTTGTCATGTCTTTATCTGTTTTAGGAATGAGGATAGGGGAGGCTTCATAAAATGAATTTAGGAGGTTTTCTTCCTTTTGGATCTTTAGAAATAATTTGAGTAGAATGGGGGGTTAACTATTCCTTAAAAGTTTTGTAGAATTCAGAAGTGAAGCCATCAGGACCTGGGCTTTTCTTTGTCAAGAAGTTATTCATTACTGATTCAATCTTATGACTTGTTATAGACTTATTCAGATATTCTATGACCTCTTGACTCAATCTGGGTAGATTATATGCATCCAAGACTTTGTCCATCTCCTCCATGTTCTCTTGTTTGTTGGCATATATAGTCACTCATAATATTCTCTAATGATGTTTTATATTTGTACTGTGTCTGTTGTAATGTTGTCTGTCATTACTGATTCAATCTTATGACTTGTTATAGACTTATTCAGATATTCTATGACCTCTTGACTCAATCTGGGTAGATTATATGCATCCAAGACTTTGTCCATCTCCTCCATGTTCTCTTGTTTGTTGGCATATATAGTCACTCATAATATTCTCTAATGATGTTTTATATTTGTACTGTGTCTGTTGTAATGTTGTCTGTTTCATTACATATTTGATTTATCTGGTTTCTTTCTTCTTCTTAATCAGTCTAGTTAATGGTATGTCGATCTTGTTAATCTTTTCAAAGAACCAGCTTTTGCTTTCATTTATTTTCTGTATAATTCATTTATTTCTTATTTCATTTATTTCTGCTCAAATCTTTATTATTTCTGTTCACCTGACATTTTTAATTTTTTTTATTGTTGTTTTTCCAATTCCCTGAGACATGGTAGGTTTTCTATTTGCCAATTTTCCATGTCTTCTTTTTTGCACTAGTTGCTATAAATTTTCTCTTATGACTGCTTTTGTAGTGTCCCATAGATGATAAAAACCCATGTACTCATCGTTTGTTTCCATAAATTTTTTGATTTCAGACTTAATTTTTTTGGTAGTTAAGAAGTCATTCAGAAGTAGGTTGTTTAATTTTCCTATATGTGTGTATTTTCAAGGATTTTTCTTGAAATTAATATTGTTTCATTCCATTATGGTCAGAAAAGATGCTGGATATATTTTCTATGTCTTTGAATCTGTAAAGGCTTGATTTGTGCCCTGTTATATGGTCAATCTTTGAAAAAGTTCCATGCTGGGGTGAGAAATATGTATATTTTGTGGTCTTAAGGGTAGAAAGTTCTATAGATGTCTGTTAAGTCCATTGATTTATAGTATCATTTAGGTCCTATTTCTCTCTGCTTATGTTTTTGTATAGAAGATCTGTCTAAAGGAGAAAATGGGATGTTGAGATCCCCAACAATTATAGTGTTGCAACCTGTCTGTCCTTTTAGATCTAGTAGTCTTTCCTTCATGTATTTAGGTGCTTCTGAGTTGGGTGCATAGATATTTATAAGCGTTATGTCTTCTTGATGATTTAGCTCATTTACTACTATATAAAGTCTTTCTGATCTGATCTGGGGTTGGTAAATTCTTCAAGGTTTTGTTTATCTGACAATGTTTTTATTATTGTTTTTTCCATGTGAAGGATAATTTTGCCAGGTATCGATTTCTTGGTTGAAATTGTTTTTCATTGGGAACCAGCAGTTAGCATAATGGCTATGTCGCTGGCTTCCCACGGAGTCGACCGCGGGTCGCGTTCCC
>NW_006208495.1:2572494-2574248 GCF_000334495.1 Tupaia belangeri chinensis
GGAGTGCCTCCCCCACATAATGGAAAAAACCCCCCTAAAAAAAAAAAAAAAAAAAAGGAAGAAGAAAAAAAGAAATTGTTTTTCATTTAATACTTTGACTATATTTCCCCCCTTCTTTCCTTGCCTACATTGTTTCTTATGAGAAGTCCGATGTTTGCCTGATGGGATATCCTTTGTAAATTTCTCCTTTTTCCATCTTTAGTATCTTGTCTTTGTGGTTTTGGCCAATCTGGCTATAATGTGCATTGGAAAGGATCTTGTTGGGTTGATTCTATTTGGGGTCCTATGTATTTTTTGGGTCTGGGTATTTGAATGCTTCTTCCAGGATTTCATGAAATAAATTATCAATGCCCTTATTATTTTCTTCCTCTTCTGGGATATCAATTAC
Source organism: Tupaia belangeri chinensis (assembly GCF_000334495.1). Lineage (NCBI taxonomy): Eukaryota > Metazoa > Chordata > Mammalia > Scandentia > Tupaiidae > Tupaia > Tupaia belangeri. Next base: position 2,572,883 of record NW_006208495.1, read on the forward strand.
CTGGATATTTGGGTGCTTGACGGTATCTAGTATTTCTCATATATTATCCTCATTTTTCTTGGTTGTTTTCTCAGTTTTTTTGGCAATTTTCTCTAGACTAGAGATTTTGTCTTCTACATTCATGATTTGATCTTCTGTGTGATCTACTTTACTTTTAATATTTTCGAAGGAGGTTTTAATTTCCTGTATCACATTCTTTATCTCTAACAATTCCCTTTGATCCTTTTTTTATGGTGTCTATTTCTTCTTTCAAATTGTGAAAAGGACTTCCTCATCTCCTGGAGCTCGTTATCTCTTTTCTCTTGCATCTCATTTAGTTTGGTCACTATAAATATTCTTAATTGTTTATCTGACATTTCCACAAGTTCCATAGTGTTGTCTGTGAATGATGAGGAATTGATATTTTCTCTTGGGGGACAGACATTTTGTTGGTTTCTCATATTTCTTGTGCCTCTGTGATGATTTCTAGTTATCCAGTGATCTATAAATTTCTTCCTAAATTTTTTAAGGTATCTCCAAGCGATCGAAGGCATGCAGGAGTAAGCAATTGGCAATCTCTCTTCTGTTCTAACTTCTAGCTGCTCACTAGATCCTTCACTGTTGTCACTGGCCCTGGATGACTCAAAGTCCTTTCTGTTTCTAAAGAACAGGTCCGTCTGAACCTGAGCCACTGAGTTTCAATTATGGAACAAAAAAGAGCTTGTGGGGCCTGCAACAGAAAACACTAAAGTCCTGAGAGTAGAAAAGGTACGTGGGGGGGAGAACCAGCCGTTAGCATAATGGCTATGTCGCTGGACTCCCACGTAGTCGACCACGGTTCGTGTCCTGGACCCAGTGGCTTAAAACTCACACCGGGCGCGTGTGCATGCGTGCCCAAGATCCCAAGAGGAGAATAGAGGAGAAGGGATTGAGGTGTGACCATCCCCCCTGGGGGATGATTTCTCGCTTTCTGTCTCTATATCTCTCTCTCTCTCTGTCTGTCTGGCGAGCGCATGTGCCCTATAGCGAAAACCTCTCAAAAAAAAAAATTAAAAAAAGGTACGTACGGGATGGGATGAATCAGGGTTTCAAGTCCTAATGCCTTCCAGAAACAGGCAGCCTGCTCTATGGCAAGATCCTTCACTGCAAATGGTGTCTGGGAAGGGCAGGTAGGGGCACAAGATCATCTCAATGTCCCAAGCAACACACTTAGAGTCCAAAGTGAGTGGGTGTGGGGACTGTAAGGGTCCAGAGATCGGTCTAACTGATGGAGACACAGAAAAGACAGCGACAATGCAACTGCAAAAGAGGCTTTTATTTTTCCAGCTAGCTGGGGTCCAAGTCTCAGCCCGTCGCAGCAGGCCTTCACCAGGACCCCGAGCCTAAG
>NW_006208495.1:2574530-2577593 GCF_000334495.1 Tupaia belangeri chinensis
TACTCTATCTTTTTGTCTCATCTTTTCTGCTTCTTCCATAATAGCGCTAAGCCTGGGGGCGGACGCCGACAAGTGGGGAAGGGCAGTCCCTACTTTTTTATTTTTCATATAACATTGGATGTAACAAAGTATTGGGTCATCAGAGAACATAGAAAAGAACATCATTTTTTTAAAGAACTATTTTTTTAATTTTATTTATTTATTTTTTTATTGTTGCTAATTTGCCACAGGGCATGTATGCTCACCAGAGAGAAACAGAGAATGAGAGGGAATGTGAGAAAGTAAGCTGCCAGATCAAGGACTCAAACTGTGGTTGGCCATGTGAGAGTCCAGCACTTTAACCACCGTGCCACGTGCTGGCCCCCTTGAACATAATTTTTTTAGTGTTTTTTTGCTATAGGGTGCGTGCACTCACCAGAAAGACAGAAAGCAAGAAATCACCCCCCCGCCACCCCCAGGGAGGATGGTCACACCACAATCCCTTCTTCTCCATTCTCCTCTCAGGATCTTGGGCACACATGCACACACACCTGACATGAGTTTAAGCTGCAGGGTCCGGGATTCAAACTGTGGTCTACTACAAGGAAGTCCAGCGACATAACCATTATGCCATCTCTGGTCCTAAACATAATTTTTTAAGAGATATTTTTGTTACAGGGTATGTGCGCTTAGAGAGAGAGAGAGAGAGACAAAGAGCAAGAAATGACCCCCCACCCCCAGGGGGAATGACCATGCTGCATTTCGTTCTCTAGGGTCCGGGATTCAAACTGTGGTCTACTACAAGGAAGTCCAGCGACATAACCATTATGCCATCTCTGGTCCTAAACATAATTTTTTAAGAGATATTTTTGTTACAGGGTATGTGCGCTTAGAGAGAGAGAGAGAGAGACAAAGAGCAAGAAATGACCCCCCACCCCCAGGGGGAATGACCATGCTGCATTTCGTTCTCTTCCATTCCATCATAGGATATTGGGCATGCAGGTACACGTGCTGTACATGAGTTTAACCCTCTAGGTCCAGGACTTGAACCATGGTGGAAGTCCAGCGACGTAACCATTACGCCATCTGTTGGTCCCATTGAACATAATTTTTAATGAAACAACAGCTACTTGCTCCAATCATTCTTATCTCTGCTCTCCAGGGGCAAATACTTTTAATTTTTCCAATTGCTTCATCTGATAATAATGTCTGTATTTCTAAAAAACACAAACTTAGAAAAGCATTTCTTGGTTCATTAATTTTAAACATTTTTGGGTACTCTTTATTGACTTCCTATTATAATAGAAGAAGATTTAGTTTTCTTGTACCTCTTTTCACTTTCCAACTGTTTCTCTTGTGTATATGTGTGTGTGTGTGGGGGGGCGGTCTTCAAGAAGTTCCTGGAAAATGTGTAGTATGAAAACACTATGTATGGGTTTAAAAATATTTTGTGCCAAAGTCAGCTTGTAATTTAATTCCATTTTTCAACAAACCTTTTGATATACTCTCATGTATATGTGTATGCATGTGAAACATATATATCCCTGTATTACTTAAATTATTAATCAGCATGTGCATAATTATTACCATGTAAATATTATTGACTGGATATTCCTTGTTTTTATCTTTTTAAGTATATATTTTAAATTTTCATTTACTCACAATTTCTTTACAAGGTATAACATATACTTTACCATTAGATATATTTACTTCCAGTTTTCATTACTTCAAGTTATTTTTTGCTGTTTACTTTCTAGCATAATTTTCCAGACATCCTGAATTCTTTCCATAAGCACCATATTATTATGTACCATAGCAGCTGCTTTACTGAGTTACATTTTCTAGGACATCTTCTTCCTGGAGCCCTCCATCATTCCACTGTAATTTGGACAGATTGCTCTGAAAGCTTGTCATAGAGCTGCTACCCTGGAACTAATTATTACAGTCTTTTGAGGATGATTCAGTGATTCCTAAGCCCAAGACTGACATTTAGCTGGTACACATATGTCCATCAGAGAAACCAACCTCCCTTTTCACTGGTTGAAAATTCATTCTGACTCATCACAGCCTTGTAATATTGGTTGCTAAATATTTCTAACATTATATTTTGATAAACCCAATGTTTTATATTTCCATAGCCTTGATTTTGCTAGAAAATGTGTTCTCATGATAGTTATTCAAAAAACACCCTACTTTTCACTCCTCACTTCTAGTACAAATACTTCCTCTAGGTCTTCAATATTTCTAGATTTCCGTGGAGACATAGCAGGGTTTTAAAATTTTCTTTTCTTACTATGATTTGTTTAGGTTACATCTTGTAGGCCGATGGCTCTTCATCATTATCTTGGTCGTTATGAAATTTTTAGCTTTTCATCAACATTATTAAAACTGGAACATAAATGCAAAAATATTGTTGAGACATAAATAATGTGTTAATTTAACTTTAAGAAAAAAATTATAAAACTTTCTGTAGATTCTTGCTTAGAAAAACCCTTTGGTTTTACAGCTGATTTTTTTTTTTCATTACAAATAAATTAAAGGAAATTACTAAAAATAAACTTCCTGTACCAAGCATATAGTTAGTTCTTTGCACGGAAATTGCTTGTTTCAACATTAAATATTCTAACAGAACGGGAAATAGCTTGGATCAAATCTCAGGTAAAAACTAAGTATAAATTGTCTGGAAGGCATTATATAGATCTGGGGAATAGTTCAGAAACTTCCCATCTCAGTACTTGGTATATGACCCAGAAAACCACACCTTTAGAAAGACTTCTAAGGACGTGGGGGACCAGCAAATGGCATAATGGTTGTGTGGCTGGATTCCCACGTGGTCGACCGTGGTTCAACTCCTGGACTTGGCAGCTTAAAACTCACACTGGGCACATGTGAGTGTGTGCCCAAAATTCCAAGAGAAGAATGGAAGACAAGGGATTGTGGTGTGGCCATCCCCCTGGGGGATGATTTCTCACTTTCTGTCTCTGTCTCTCTCTGTGTCCCCGAAAAGTGCACATGCCCTATAGCAAAAATCTCTGTCAAAGAAAAAAAAAAAAAAGACAGAAAACCAGAAGTTGGCATAATGGC
>NW_006208495.1:2577622-2581695 GCF_000334495.1 Tupaia belangeri chinensis
GATTTTTCACTTTCTGTCTCACTGTCTCTCTCTGTCTTTCTGGTGAGTGCACATGCTCTATAGCAAAAATCTCTCTAAATAATAATAATAATAATAATATTAATAATAAAAGATAGACGTCTAACTATTTGGAAAAAGTAAACTACATACATAATTCCACTTTAAGAAAATATAAAAATATTGTCAATACAATGCTCAAGTATAATTCCATTTATTAATTAGATCATTGGAAGCATTTTATAATGGAGACTAATTATCTTATTTAATAGAGGAATATTTTATTTATATCTATTTGTACTTGGTTTTTGTTTTGTTTATTCACTCCACATTCCTTTCTTTCTTATTGGCTAATGAACTCCTGAGACTGTTGTGTTTCTAGCCCAAGGAAAATTTTATTTCCTAATGACTCCTCCTTTTTACCAAAAAATACCAGCATAACTTTTCACAAAAACTCAATTTTTTTTTTTAGAGGTCTTTGCTATAGGACGTGTGCACTGGCCAGAAAGACAGAGACAGAGACACAGAAAGTGAGAAATCACCCCCCAGGGGGGATGGTCACGCCACAATCCCTTCTCCTCCATTCTCCTCTCAGGATCTTGGGCACGCACGCACACGCGCCCGGCGTGAGTTTTACACCACCGGGTCCGGGACGCGAACCACAGTCGACTATGTGGGAGTCCAGCGACATAGCCATTACACTAATTGCTGGTCCCAGAAAAACTCAAATTTTAAGAATATCTTAAAATATCGTTTTCAAATAAAGTATGATATGTATGACTTGTGATTCCTTATACAACTTTGTATGATCAATATTATGTATGCTATTTCTCAAATAAACTAAGCTTTCTGAGAGCAGTTATCATTCATTCATTCAAGTATTTATGGAATATTTACCATTTGTTCACTGGACACTGGCAGATATACTGGATAAAACGGGCACTATGTCTCATATGTACCTAAGAACTCACGTGATGGAGTCACGCTTACGGTTTTGAACCTCTCTTTAACTACCTTTGTGACGCATCTATCTCTTAATTTTTACCTACATGAAGCTCCAGACACACAGTAAGTTCTCAAAAATGTTACCTACAATCACTGTAATATATGTGTGTGTGTGTTGTGTATATTTGAGTGCATATTTATGTGTTAAGTGTAAGTAAATAAATGGAAATAATTTACACATCTTAGCACTAAGGAAAAAGTGAGGGGAAAACTATTTAACCCGAAGGTGGGCACGTTTCTCACTTATAAGTTATATTTTGGTTTTAAAAGATTCTCAGAGAAAAGAGTGACAAAATTGAAAGCTTGTGAAAACAAAATTACAAAAAAATAAGTGTCTAAAAAGATTTTTATACAGTTTTTTGTGTCCTTTCTTTCATATTAAAGTGAAGTTGAGATTTCAATGCCACTTTAATTGCAAGCTCTCCTAAATATGTTTTTTTGGTAATGGCTTTGGGAGTACTCATGAGACTATTAGGCCTGAAAAATCAAAGAACTTCTGATGACTGAACGAGGTTCCATTTGAGATCCAGGTGACACTTTAAATGACAGTGATGGGAAATTAGAGATGAGGTAAAAAGAGATGGGAATGTAAGTAAAAAATGGTGATCTTATAATTTGTTAAACTTCCAGAACAAAAATAAAAGGTTTTAATATATCTTAAAGAAAGTGATTTGAAGCTATTTAGAGTATTTCAAACAGGAAGTAGTCTAACCCAGAGATTGGTTTAATGTGTGTTTCTCATTCTGTTTGGAACTTTTTATCTGAGTATCTTGACATAAAAGTGTTTCTATGAATTTTATGTTATATGTTGTTTTCCATTAAAAGGGTCTTTGAGTTCTTTAAAACATTCTTTCGAAGTTTTCCATTATGAGGGTCTTTGAGTTCTTTAAAACATTCTTTCATAACCCCAACAAAAATAGGAGGAGTAATCATAACGATCTATAGCCAGTGTTAAGGTTTCCACTGATTATGTAAGTACTGAATAGATGGGTCTAGTTACAATGGAGTGGAATGGCTCTAACATAGCTTTTGTATTTGATTTAACAAGGGAACTGACAACAAAGAAAGACATTTCTTTCCATGTGGAAAAACTACTAGTCTGTCTGACAATTACACTGCATCAGGTCACAAGGGCCTTCTTATAGCCAGGAGATGCTCAAAAATTTATCAACAGCCAGAGGTTTTCTTCAATGTGATTGAAAAAAAAAAAAGTAGATTCTCCAAAGAATATATGAAAGGAATGCTGAAAGGGAAAAAGTTTCCTTCTTCTTCAAAAATGAATGACTATAGCCACAATGAACTTGTTTGTTACCTGACTGCAATTTCCTAAGAAGATTTTGTCTCCTGTCAGTACCTATTCAGGGCTATTGCAAACTATAACAGTTTAAGGAAAGCACAGTTTCAATAGAGCAATATCATTTTACCTCATGAAAGAAGAAAATCTCAAAATGTCAGTGATATTTTTTTCCTCTAATATCATTTTCCAATCTTTTCTTATAGATTGTTGTTAACAAGAGGAAAAGGTGTACATATAAAGTCATAGTTTAGTTAGATTGGATCTATAAAGGATTGTCTCAATCCGATTATCCCAATCAATTAGCTTTGGGTAAGATCCAAGAGAAAGAAACACTTTCTTAAGACTCTGGGCAATACGCTCAAGTCCAAGTGACAGTCAAAGTAAGTTAAACATTTTAATTTGCTTTATTAAAGGATCTTTTAAGATTTCAATTGCACATCAAAATCAGCCCCTTTACATATGAGGCCTCTAAAGCATTCAATAGAAATCTTCTGGGAACCAGCAGTTAGCGTAATGGCTATGTCACTGGACTCCCATGTAGTCGACCTCGGTTTCCGTTCTGGACCCGGTGGCTTAAAACTCATGCCGGGCGCGTGTGTGTGCATGCCCAAGATCCCGAGAGGAGAATGGAGGAGAAGAGATTGATGCGTGACCATCCCCTCTGGGGTGTGATTTCTCGCTTTCTGTCTCTATGTCTCTCTCTATCTGTCTGGTGAGCGCACGCGCCCTATAGCAAAAACCTCTCCAAAAAAAAAAAAGAAATCTTCTAATTCAGTCTAACCCTTCTTTTTCACTTTACACTTTTCTTCAGCTTTAATAGTTTATAGATCTGAGACTGAAATTTTTCCCAAGATCACCAAAATAGTAAGACAAAAACACATTCTCTGATACCAATTCAAAGCTTATTCTATAGAGTCATGCAAAAAAAATTGTAAAATAAGAGGTACAAGAGTAAATTTAAGACAAAAAGTAAAGAAATGATTGAGGTAGAGTTTAAATATGTTTTTAATACCTGATTATCATTTTTTTCCCTCAGAGGTAAAATTGAAACACAGTGAACTATATACATTTTAAGGGTAAAAGTTGGTACATTTTTAAAAATGTATACATCATGTAAATAGTTTCCTAATTAACATATAGAACATTTCCATTACTCCAGAAATTAAGATTCCTCAAATCTGTTTCTAATCAATCTCAACACACATAGGTATACACTTTCTTTCTTTCTTCTCTTTCTTTCTTTTCTTTCTGTTTGTTTTGGCTAAAGGGTATGTGTGCTAGCCAGAGAGAGCAAGAGATAGAGAGGGGGGAAAGTGAGAATCACACCCCTGGGGGAATAGCCATGACACAATCCCTTCTCCTACATCCTTCTCTTAGGGACTTTGGGCACAAGCACATGTGCCTCACTTGAAGACTCAAACTATGGAATTGGCCACGTGGGAGCCAACTGCCTTAACCTCCATGTCACCTGCTGGTCCAGCACTGTTCTTATTTCTTTTTTTAAAAAAATAATTATTTTATTGAACTTTATTTATTTATGCATCTATTTATTTTAATTTGACCAGAGAGGGACAGAGAGAGAGAGAAACAAAGTGAGAAAGCAAGCCGCCAGGTCCCAGATTTGAACCTCGGTCAACCACGTGGGAGTCCAGCACCCTTAACCACCACGCCACCTGCTGGTCCCACTGTTCTTCTTTCTTTCTTTTTTTTTTTGGGTGAGGTTTTCACTATAGGGTGCGTGGGCTCACCAAACAGACAGAGCGAGAAAGAGAGA